>NC_138731.1:9084131-9346631 GCF_965113295.1 Leuciscus leuciscus | reverse complement strand
TACTACTAACACCAAAAAAAATTTTTTTATAGTAGGTGTAATAACAGAAATTAATTAGAGCTGTAATTATATGTATGTATTGTTTAAATGTAAGTACAATGTAAGAATATGCATGTACTTATAAAGTAAGTGCATTGTGTCAAATCATAGTGCATAGTTAAAGACACTTAATATAAAGTGAGACTCAGTTACTTGCCAAGGCAAAAATTATTATTATTATTTTTTTGATCTGATATTTATATTTTATTTCAGCTCACCAGAAACTAATTTTAATAGTTTTAGTTTTAGCTAAGAATAACAGTAATATTCATTTCCATGCTCAGCTGTGGTGTATTGTGGGTAAGAGCGCCTACCTTGCATGAAATCTCCCAGGGTTTAGTGACGGCACCCAGATCACATGCTGTCATCAACATCGACCTGACACAGGATCACAATCAATTACAACCAGGAATTTACAGGCATTGTATATGTGTGAAAAAGTGTGTGTGTGTGTGTGTGTGTGTGTGTGTGTGTGTGTGTGTGTGTGTGTGTGTGTGTGTGTGTGTGTGTGTGTGTGTGTGCACCATGTTCATATATGTAACTGACCTGCACATATCTCTGTGTTCCTTCACATTCCAGTTGTATTCCCCTTTATCCACTAGCTCAAAGAAGGCATTTCTGTTCCTGTGAATGGAAACTCGATGAGCTCTGTGCAGTTCACACTCCTGCCACATGGCGGCAGTACAGGGTCAAGAGAGTTTATCACATATCCTACCAACATCACCAAACCACTGCTGCAATGTGAAGCAGGAGAGTTTAACACACATGCACACAAAAGAGTTTAAGCTCATTTAAAATATATATATTTATTTTAAATTAAAAAAGGTTGCATTTCTAGTCACGAGAGGGCATGAATATTAGTGATTTCCACTACATTAAAGGCCTGTTCTTAGACATGTTGTAATGTGGTGAGAGCAAAGCTCAATATATAGTATTTTTGTTATAATTATTATTAAGAACATCATGCTTAATCTGTGCTTAATCTATTGTGTAACTGGTGAAGCTGTACTACCCTACAAAAGTTTGAGGTCAGTAAGATTTTGTATGTTTTTTTTGTGTTTTCTCTTCTGCTCACCAAGGCTGCATTTATTTGATCAAAAGTACAGTAAAAACAGTAATATTGTGAAATATTATAGCAAATTAAAACAGCTGTTTTTATGTGAATATACTTTAAAGTGTACTTTATTCCTGTGATCAAAGCTGAATTTTCAGCATCATTACTCCAGTCTTCAGTGTCACATGTTCCTTCAGAAATCATTCTAATATGATGATCTGATGCTCAAGAAACATTTATGATTATTATCAGTGTTGGAAACAGATGTGCTGCTTCATATTTCTGTGGAAACCTTGAAAGTTCAAAAGAACAGCATTTATTTGAAATATAGTCTTTTGTAACATTATAAAAGTCTTCACTGTCACTTTTCATTAATTGAAAGCATAAATATTTCTTTAAAAATATTTCTTTATATTTTCTTTATATATATACAGACCCTTTCCAAAAAAATTGAATATCATGGAAAAGTTTATTTATTTCCATAATTCCATTAAAAACGTTAAACTTCCATAGATTATAGATTCAGGGCCCACAACTTAAACGATTTCAAGTATTTAGTTGTTTATTTGTACATAATTTGGGCTTCCAGCTCATAAAACCCACGAAAACAGGATTTCAAAAGATTTGAATATTGCATGAAATCACACAGTAATTACACAGTGATACCATGGTTATTGAACCAGGTTTTGGTTATTTTGGCAGTGTGGGCAGGTGCAAATCCTGCTGGAAAATGAAGTCAGCATCTCCATAAAGCTTGTCTGCTGAAGGAAGCATGAAGTGCTCTGAAAATGTCCTGGTAGACGGCTGCGCTGACTCTGGATTTAATAAAGCACAGTGGACCAAAGTCCTCTTTTCTGATGAGAGCAAATGTTGCATCTCATTTGGAAACCAAGGTCCCAGAGTCTGGAGGAAGAATGGAGAGGCACACAATCCAAGATGCTTGAAGTCCAGTGTGAAGTTTCCACAGTCTGTGTTGGTTTGGGGAGCCATGTCATCGGCTGGTGTTGGTCCACTGTGCTGTCCACTCAACGCAGCCGTCTCTACCAGGACATTTTCAGAGCACTTCATGCTTCCTTCAGCAGACAAGCTTTATGGAGATGCTGACTTCATTTTCCAGCAGGATTTGCACCTGCCCACACTGCCAAAATAACCAAAACCTGGTTCAATGACCATGGTATCACTGTGTAATTACTGTGTGATTTCATGCAATATTCAAATTTTTTGAAATCCTGTTTTCGTGGGTTTTATGAGCTGGAAGCCCAAATTATGTACAAATAAACAACTAAATACTTGAAATCGTTTAAGTTGTGGGCCCTGAATCTATAATCTATGGAAGTTTAACGTTTTGAATGGAATTATGGAAATAAAAAAACTTTTCCATGATATTCAAATTTTTTGGAAAGGGTCTGTATATATTTCTTCATATTTCTTTTTACTGATCCCAAAACCTTTGACCGATAGTGTAGATTTGGCACATGAATATTGAATTGATTTGCGGTGAGAAAGACTATTATTATTTGCACAAGCGCAGCAGAACTCACTGGAAGTAGAGCGTTAAGTCTGTGGCCAGTATGGATTGTTTCAGGAGCTGCATGAGTTCTCCATACTCATGTGAAGACAGATTCGAGAAGATATTGTGACCCTAGAGAGACAAGGACAAAATTAAATTATTATTTTCATTCCTTTTTGTGTCATTAAATATTGTTCGGAGGATTCTGAAGACGTTTGATAGCCTGCACTGATGATGGTCATGTGTGGTAGTGTGACCATGTGTATTTATCAAACAGATACAGGTGCTTTTCAAAAACGCTGTCGTCCTACAGTACGTCAAGATAAAAAGTGGGTTTGTGTGTGAATATATATCCACACTTGACATGTATCTCTGAGTTCAAGCCACCCACACATGCTTACATCCGAATGCCTGATTAAAACTGATAAACTGATATCTAAAGTTTACACAGTGGCAGAGCCCTCATGCTGGATTCAGAGAAACACATTTCATTAAAACACACACTACACACATCCGTTTTTAGCTTGTATATTATTTTCTAAATGTTGTCATTGAGCTCAGATCCAGGTTTTACTGCAGTAAGGCTGTTTACACCTGATTTGTTAAAACGGTTCCATTTGCACTTGGCCACATACTCCACAAAATGAACATGAATCCGATCTTCAATTTCCGCATTATGCAAGTTTAAAGGTGACATATTATGCCCCTTTTCACAAGATGTAACATAAATCTATGGTGTCCCCAGAATGTCTGTGAAAGTTCAGCTCAAAATCCCCCCCAGATCATTTATTATAGCTTGTCAAATTTGTTGTTTTTGTGTGTGTCTCTTTAAATGCAAATGAGCTGTTGCTCCGCCTCCGTTCAGAAGAGGCTGATCCTTTACATAGAGACAGAGCGCAGGGGGGGGGAAACAATCAAACCGTCTCTATTGACTTTGCATTGCGAGAGGCTGCCTCTTTGTCATTTCTTGCAAAAGACAGACAAATGCCTAAAAGCTGCTGTGTGACAAGGTGTACAGCAAACAAGCTAAAAAACCCAGAAATAAGTTTTTATTAGCTCTCGACCCCAAAAAACGAGTGTTTAGGACATAAAAGTGGATACAGGCAGTTGAGACAGAGCGTCACGTGTCTCATTACTCTGAGAACTAACGTACGGCCACTGGAGGAGACCGTAATCGGCAACACAGGATAGTTTATCTTTCAGAAATATAATATATAAAACTGACATTCAGATATTTGACTCACCAGTGACCAAATGTTTAACTTACTGCACACGTAGTGTATTTTTAGTGCATACTGAGTGTCAGAATCCCACAATTTACCCATTCGTTCCAGCCTGTATCCACTTTTATGTCCTCAAACGCTCGTTTTTTGGGGTCGAGAGCTAATAAAAACTTAACTGTTTGCTGTACACCTTGTCACACAGCAGCTTTTAGGCATTATTCTGTCTTTTGTTAGAAGCAAGAAATGACAAGGAGGCAGCCTCTCGCAATGCAAAGTCAATGGAGACGGTTGGATTGTTTTCCCCCTTGGTGGGCGTGGCCTTCAGATTATGACGCGATGCGCTCTGTCTCTATGAGCTTCAGATACTCCAGCAATAACAAAACAGGCAAATCTCACTCATCTAAAATCTCAGAAATAACCAGTAGCGAGTGCAGGAGAGACTCTGAATGGTCAGTGGAGACATTTATGTAGTTGTTGTGGAGTTACATTGATTCATGTCATCGACTTGCATGTACTGTCATGTTCAACTTTTACACAAGTTGACACAGTTCCCTGTGACTGTTTTGGTCAGTAGTGTTCAGAGCTCGTCTGTGCTCAACCACAGAACAGTTTCATGCTTTGCTGGAACTTTTGCCATTGCGCTAGAACTGGTCACTGTTGTCGTTTGTGAAACCAAATGTCGGCTGGTGGGTGTAAACGTGCAGATTAAGAGGTAATATTATAATAAAATCCTCTTCCTACATCAGAAGGTGAGCAAAATCTGATCGTCTTATTTTTTGACATGCTTGCAGAGAAAGACTTATGCCGAGTTCACATTGCACGATTTTCAAAGTAGTCTTTTCACACTGCACAACTATCCGGGGTAACATTCAGTTGCTGGTGTGTTCACACACTGCACGACGCATCGGCGACAGGAGATTTCACACTGCATGACTTTCAGGAGGAAGAATCGCAGACAACTTCTGTCTCGTCCGCAAACTACGTTTCGCAACCAAACACACGCGAGAATTGATAAGGAAATAACGCAAAATCACACTTGCGTAAGACCGCAGTTCTCGCGCGAGACTGAAATTGTTATTAAAAATGATAGCCTGCAAGAAGCTTGCGATCCAAATTGTCTGTGCGCTGATTTGCAGCGAAAAGGAGAAAAAGAAAAAGATATTATGCATGAGGAAATGGTTGCGAAGGCAAGGGGAGCAAGGACTGTGTGTTCTGCAAAGAGAGTTGGGGATAAATAAACAATTTTGCAATGTGCTACTGTTGCTGCTGGTCAAGCAAATGTTTGTGCTTTGTTTCTGTTTGATATAATTGTAAATATGTCTATTAAAATACTGATATTGTGGTCTATAACTCCTCCCTGAACATCCCGCTGCCCTGTATCTTGCTCTCTCATTGGCTGTAGGTCATCGCAGATGTAGTTTTCAGTCAGAACACTTTCACACAGCAGGATTTTGAATCGCCGACTCATCTGCGATTCTCTCAGATCGCGTCTTTGATCATTCACACTGCGTGATTGTCACTCACGTGAATGAGCACCGATTTGCCTATGATTTCGGGAGTAAAATATACATTTGTGCTTCAACAACCAGATGCATTTACACTTGTCCAGTTTCATCTGGAATGCGTCTCAAACCGGATTTATATCCGTCTCGAATGCCTTTTCCGAGGGCTTTTACACTTAGTCTTTTCACGATCAGAGAAAACGCATGAAGTGACCAGGTTTAAACAGGCCCTTAAGTTCTGCTTTTCAGTAACTGCAAGGCATGATGGGAATCAAGATAAGCTACATCTCTCCCTACTCTACCAGATTAAAGAGCAGGACGACTGCTACCATTTCATTAAGGAACGGTTTAATTAACACTTGTATGTCGGCTGGTCAGTGAACGAGCTCTTCCCCAGAGGAAATGATGACCGAGGCTCATTTGTATGCAAATGACAGTGACGCAGATAAACACACTGTATCTGTAGAAAGCAATTATTCACAGTCAACAACTGTCAGTTAGCACAGGCTGTCATTTATTCACTCTCTCTCTCTCTCTCTCTCTCTCTCTCTCTCTCTCTCTCTCTCTCTCTCTCTCTCTCATCTCTCTCTCTCTCTCCTCTCTTCTCTCTCTCTCTCCCTCTCTCTCTCCTCTCTCTCTCTCTCTCTCTCTCATCTGCTTGTTACCCCTTCGTTTTCTGTGGCTACACTGGTTTAGTTTCTATGATGTATTCACTTTATTATGTATTTATTATGGTTTAAATTCTAAATGAGAATGGATTACAAACGGTTTACTGTATATTGTGGCAAAATTTCTAGAATGGAAATTTATTATACACTGTATTATAGCTTAAGTTTGAGAATGGACTGATTAAATTCTAAATTAGAATTAGTAATTGTATTATGGCTTAAGTTATAGAATGGAATTGAATGTAAAGTAAGTCTGTTGTATAATAATAATAGTTTTTAAAAATATTTTATATAATTTTTCTGTGAGGTGATAATGGATTGTTTGCCCAACAGTATTATGGTAAACTGGTTTATATTATGGCTTAAGTTCAAGAATGTTATGTTAGACTGTAACAGAATTGTACAATTGAAATTGTAGATTGTAGAATACAGAATTGTAGTTCTACAATAGAATTGATTATAAACTGCTGTATGGCTAGATCTACAACTGTTTGTATATCTATATAAAGTTTTAATTAGAATGCATTGTTAACTGTATTAATGCTTAAGTTCTAGAATGATATTTGTTTTATGGAATGTTTGCAAACTTCTAGTAAACTGATTTGTAAAATAGCTTAAGTTCTAAAATGTCAATTAATTTGAACTGTACTGTAGCTTAATTAATTAACTGTTAACTGTTTGTGTTAAAGCTCTGAGATGGAGCATATTGCAAACAGTTTTTAAAGTCGGCATAAAACGGAAATTTCCGACTGTGTTTTCTTCTCAATTGTGACATAAATCGAGTGAACGGCTTCTCCAAAGAGAAGAAAATGTAGGGCGGGATTGATTTTGTCCATTGGGAATTAGAGCTTAATGAATCTGTATAAAATGAGATTAAAAAAAAAAAAATAGAGCATATGTGTTCACGATTCTGAACAGATAATTAAACAAAATACACATGTAATTTACTAGAGATTCGGTCAAAATGCTGCACTCTATTTTAAAAGCATTCTTAAAAAAAAAGCTTTTGAATGAACAATTCAATGACAATCACATTTTTAACGGTCACTTGTCGCCACCTACTGGCATAACGATGTAATTGATACAATTGTTATTTGAAGCATCAAGTTTACTTTCAAAAGGTGATTTTGCTCTATTTTGATCACTACCGGAGACATCAGTGTTTATATCCGGACTATAAACTTTTATCCCAGTTACTTCTGTGGTCATTTGAATTATTATAACATTGAATTATGAAATAACGTTACTCTGGGGTTGAAAACACGGTTTGTGAAGCTGTTTCATATCTATACATGACAACTGCTCTCTCTGGATCAGCAGCAGCACAAACACAGATCTGAATCACCATGATCAGACTCATCAAAGCTTTAATAAACACAGATCTGAATCACCGTGATCAGACTCATCAAAGCTTTAATAAACACAGATCTGAATCACCGTGATCAGACTCATCTAAGCTTTAATAAACACAGATCTGAATCACCGTGATCAGACTCAAATCTTTAATAAACACAGGTCTGAATCACCGTGATCAGACTCATCAAAGCTTTAATAAACACAGATCTGAATCACCGTGATCAGACTCAAAGCTTTAATAAAGACAGATCTGAATCACTGTGATCAGACTCAAAGCTTTAATAAACACAGATCTGAATCACTGTGATCAGACTCAAAGCTTTAATAAACACAGATCTGAATCACTGTGATCAGACTCATCAAAGCTTTAATAAACACAGATCTGAATCACCGTGATCAGACTCAAAGCTTTAATAAACACAGATCTGAATCACCGTGATCAGACTCAAAGCTTTAATAAACACAGATCTGAATCACTGTGATCAGACTCAAAGCTTTAATAAACACAGATCTGAATCACTGTGATCAGACTCATCTAAGCTTTAATAAACACAGATCTGAATCACCGTGATCAGACTCATCAAAGCTTTAATAAACACAGATCTGAATCACCATGATCAGACTCATCAAAGCTTTAATAACACAGATCTGAATCACTGTGATCAGACTCAAAGCTTTAATAAACACAGATCTGAATCACTGTGATCAGACTCATCAAAGCTTTAATAAACACAGATCTGAATCACCGTGATCAGACTCATCAAAGCTTTAATAAACACAGATCTGAATCACTGTGATCAGACTCAAAGCTTTAATAAACACAGATCTGAATCACAGTGATCAGACTCAAAGCTTTAATAAACACAGATCTGAATCACTGTGATCAGACTCATCAAAGCTTTAATAAACACAGATCTGAATCACCGTGATCAGACTCATCAAAGCTTTAATAAACACAGATCTGAATCACTGTGATCAGACTCAAAGCTTTAATAAACACAGATCTGAATCACAGTGATCAGACTCATCAAAGCTTTAATAAACACAGATCTGAATCACTGTGATCAGACTCATCTAAGCTTTAATAAACACAGATCTGAATCACTGTGATCAGACTTAAAGCTTTAATAAACACAGATCTGAATCACTGTGATCAGACTTAAAGCTTTAATAAACACAGATCTGAATCACTGTGATCAGACTCATCAAAGCTTTAATAAACACAGATCTGAATCACTGTGATCAGACTCATCAAAGCTTTAATAAACACAGATCTGAATCACTGTGATCAGACTCATCAAAGCTTTAATAAACACAGATCTGAATCACCGTGATCAGACTCATCAAAGCTTTAATAAACACAGATCTGAATCACTGTGATCAGACTCATCAAAGCTTTAATAAACACAGATCTGAATCACCGTGATCAGACTCATCAAAGCTTTAATAAACACAGATCTGAATCACCGTGATCAGACTCATCAAAGCTTTAATAAACACAGATCTGAATCAATGTGATCAGACTCAAAGCTTTAATAAACACAGATCTGAATCACTGTGATCAGACTCATCAAAGCTTTAATAAACACAGATCTGAATCACTGTGATCAGACTCATCAAAGCTTTAATAAACACAGATCTGAATCACTGTGATCAGACTCATCAAAGCTTTAATAAACACAGATCTGAATCACTGTGATCAGACTCATCAAAGCTTTAATAAACACAGATCTAAATCACTGTGATCAGACTCATCAAAGCTTTAATAAACACAGATCTGAATCACTGTGATCAGACTCATCAAAGCTTTAATAAACACAGATCTGAATCACTGTGATCAGACTCATCAAAGCTTTAATAAACACAGATCTGAATCACCGTGATCAGACTCATCAAAGCTTTAATAAACACAGATCTGAATCACCGTGATCAGACTCATCAAAGCTTTAATAAACACAGATCTGAATCACCGTGATCAGACTCATCAAAGCTTTAATAAACACAGATCTGAATCACCGTGATCAGACTCATCAAAGCTTTAATAAACACAGATCTGAATCACCGTGATCAGACTCATCAAAGCTTTAATAAACACAGATCTGAATCACCGTGATCAGACTCAAAGCTTTAATAAACACAGATCTGAATCACCGTGATCAGACTCAAAGCTTTAATAAACACAGATCTGAATCACCGTGATCAGACTCAAAGCTTTAATAAACACAGATCTGAATCACCGTGATCAGACTCATCAAAGCTTTAATAAACACAGATCTGAATCACTGTGATCAGACTCATCAAAGCTTTAATAAGCACAGATCTGAATCACCATGATCAGACTCATCAAAGCTTTAATAAACACAGATCTGAATCACCGTGATCAGACTCATCAAAGCTTTAATAAACACAGATCTGAATCACTGTGATCAGACTCAAAGCTTTAATAAACACAGGTCTGAATCACTGTGATCAGACTCATCAAAGCTTTAATAAACACAGGTCTGAATCACTGTGATCAGACTCATCAAAGCTTTAATAAACACAGATCTGAATCACTGTCATTTAGGAATAAGATCATGTGGGTGTTTGAATTGAGATTGAGATCTTTTAATGATTAATCATGCAACTCTTGTTGGATCGTTTTTGTTGTTGTTGTTGTTGTTGTTTTTTAAATGATGTGCACATATAAATCATTTATAATAAACACTGCAACATTCCATAAAACACGAACCGTCAATTTTGATTTCATGGTGACTTTAGGTTTACCTCGCTCTGCAGGATCATGACAGCGTGGTTGAAGTGATGGTGCTCTAGAGTGGCCGATGTCCCGTAGAGAAGAGACAGAGCTGATCCCGTCCTGAGAAAGACACAGATGATGTTGTGTTTCTGAGGTGAAACCGAATCCACTCAAAGCTCATGTGTGCAGTGATGAAGACATGTTACACTCCAACACAGATCCTGCATGCTTCCTGAACACATTCGGCTTTAAAAAGATGCCAGACTTGAGTCTTGTTATGGGGCAGTGCTTGAGTCTCACTTGGCCTGGAAAGCGTTGTTGGTTCCTCTGTGGTCCAGATCATGGCAGACGCAGCCCACGATCAGAGCCAGAATCTCCATCTCCGTCAGAGTCTCCTGGAAGCCGGCCGTCTGCAGACACACCAACAACAGTGAGACAGAGATGAGGAAAACACACACACACTCACACACACGCCATACTTGTGAGGACCTCCATAGGCGTAATGTTTTTTACACTGTACAAACTGTATATTCTCTCTCCTTACACTAACCCTATCTCTAAACCTACCCATCACACAAAACTTTCTGCATTTTTACATTTTCCAAAAAAAATGTTTTGTCATTTGGTCCCCACAATGTAATATAATATAAAACCTGTCACACACACTCACACACTCACACAAACACTCTCACACACACACACACACACACACACACACACACACACACACACACACACACACACACACACACACACACACACACACACACACACACACACACACACACACACACACACACACACACACACACACTCACACTCACACTCACACACACACACACACACACACACACAGAGTAGAGTTCCTCACCGTCAGCATGGAAAACATGCACTGGCAAACGTTGAAAGCGTGTCTCCAGTTATGATACAGAACCATGCGATAGTTCTTCCTCACGGTCAGCAGCCACCGACAGAGTGTCTGAAACAGAAGAAATATGATGTTACAGTTTTTGCCCATTGCTTACACATAAAACCGAATGCTTATATCAATGCCTCAATACCTAAACTTCTTGTAGCATACCTTAAACACAGTGTAACCATAGCTTAAACACATTGTCAACTTTGCAATTTGTTTGCAATTCTGTAACACACTTATTGCGAAACACTACACACGTTTTCTTACATTAGACACTTTATTATTGGGAAAACACTGTTCAAAATGCAAAACTCATCTGGCAATTGTAGGCACTTACATACACACCTGAAAACTATGAGGTGCCCCTAGGGACATTATTCAGAATTACCATGCATATACATGTACTTTTCCTCTCACATACACATATGAAACCAAATTCATTCACATAATATAATGAAATGCTCACACACATACAAGTGAAATGCTTTTACAAACACAACTGAAACGCTCTCATGCATACAACTGAAAATATTACGCTCACACACACAACTGAAACGCTCACACACACACAACTGAAATGCTCTCATACATACAACTGAAAATATTACGCTCACACACACACAACTGAAACACTCACACACACACAACTGAAATGCTCACACACATACAAGTGAAATGCTTTTACAAACACAAGTGAAACGCTCTCATACATACAGCTGAAAATATTACGCTCACACACACAACTGAAATGCTCTCACACACACAACTGAAATGCTCTCACACACACAACTGAAACGCTCACACACACACAAGTGAAACGCTCTCACACACACAACTGAAACGCTCACACACACACACACAACTGAAATGCTCACACACATACAAGTGAAATGCTTTTACAAACACAACTGAAACGCTCTCACTTACACAACTGAAAAGCATTTCAGAATGATGTTGTATGCAAGCATTTCAGTTGTGTGTGTGAGAGCGTTTCACTTGTAGGTGTGTGAGCATTTCAGTGGTGTGTGTGAGAGCATTTCAGTGGTGTGTGTGAGAGCATTTCAGTGGTGTGTGTGAGAGCATTTCAGTTGAAACGGAAGGTGGTTAAAGTCTCCAGTCCAGTTGGTGGCAGTAGTGCACCTCAAGACGAAGAACTAGAAGCTGACTGTTGAAAGAAAGCATAGTAAACTAGCGCAAGTTGGCCATAAATTCACAGATTCGAACTTCCCGGGTCAATAACTCGTGAGCTAAACGTTGTTAATACACAATTATACTACAGGGCCGTTGAATGCTTGAATCTGATTGGTTGACGAACGTTCTAAGGTGTGCATTATTTTCAGGGAAACGCACGGCTAAAGTAGTTCCAGGCAGGTCTTGACCGCATTACAGTTCCATATCACTTCGCGTAGTCAACTGTAATAACGGAAAATAGGATACAAATCATAACAAGAAAAAGCATTTCGCCCCATGCGCTTGATCTGCAATTTTCAATGTCTAGCTTCACAATCAATAGAAACATGCAGTTTAATTTGAATAAATAAACTATAAAGTCCTATCTATAATCAATAGAAAATTAAACTGAATATAGGCTAAATAAATGGATAGTCCTGCAGCACGGATTTTTATTGCAGATAATTTAACAAATAAATAATTATTGATAGGCCTACTTGTTAAAAGGGCTTTGGGTTTCATTTATTTGGCTAGTCTACTGTCATCTGTCAATAATAGAAAGAAAAAAAGAATTCATTAAAACGAATTGAATTAATTAATAAATAATAATATTGACGCACATGCTTTTCTGTCTCATTATTGCAACATCTCTCTCTAATAACTGCATTAATAACTGCATAAAGCCGGGAACACACTTTAAGGCCGGTTATGAATGTAATTTGATACTTTGACTGATCATGCCCGCGCGTGTTCAGCGCGTTCAGTCTGTGTTCAAAGTCGGTGTTTAAAATCTGCTGCAGTCGATGAAAACAGTCAGAGAATGGGTCAGCTAGTCGTGTGTCCCCAGCATTAGTCTGCTATCAGCGGCTCAAACCTCTGTTACTAACTCTGAAATGACGTTTTGGAATTAGCAACGGAGGCATGGGATTAGATGCGTAAGAAATTAGTCCTTCATACAAGAGCGTTTTAATGACAAAAACTTTACAAACGTCTTGAAATACATAATCTGAACAATGTTTCGAGGTGTGGTAACTGTAGTATAAGCGGAATAATTGACTTCAGGCCGTTGAATTATTAGAAAAATAATGCACACCCGAGGTGTAACGGCCACTCCGCTTCGCGTCGTGACCGCATTACCACCTCGGGTGTGCATTATTTTTCTAATAATTCAACGGCCTGTCGTCAATTATTCCTTACATAACACCTTGTTTTAATCGTAGTAATGTAGACAAGCAGCTGCAACCTAATTTTCCTCAAAACGAGCTTTCCCTCGCAGTGGACAAAACACATTGAACACTATGCGCAGGCGGCAGAGAGGCAGATCCGAAGGGACCGGTTATACTACAAAACTTATTTTGAATAAATATAATTTTATGATTATTATTTATGAAAAATATTAAATAACTGCACTGTAATTCACTTTATTGTTGAAAAATTCAGTTCGCACATCACTGCTGTCCTGATGGTTATACTACAACACTAATTTTGAATAAATATATTTTATGATTATTATTTATGAAAAATATTCAATAACTTCACTGTAATTCACTGTATTGTTGCCAAATTCAGTTCGCACATCACTGCTGTCCTGATGGTTATACTACAACTTATTTTTGAAAAAAAAAGTTTCTTTTTGATGATTTTTATTATGAAAAATATTCAATAACTGCACTGTAATTCACTTTATTGTTGACAAATTCAGTTCGCACATCACTGCTGTCCTGATGGTTATACTACAACACTAATTTTGAATAAATATATTTTTATGATTATTATTTATGAAAAATATTCAATAACTGCACTGTAATTCACTGTATTGTTGCCAAATTCAGTTCGCACATCACTGCTGTCCTGATGGTTATACCACAACTTATTTAAAAAAAATATATATTTTTGATGATTTTTATTATGAAAAATATTCAATAACTGCACTGTAATTCACTGTATTGTTGCCAAATTCAGTTCGCACATCTCTGCTGTCCTGATGGTTATACTACAATTTATTTTGAAAAAAAAAAGTTTCTTTTTGATGATTTTTATTATGAAAAATATTCAATAACTTCACTGTAATTCACTGTATTGTTGCCAAATTCAGTTCGCACATCACTGATGCCCTGATGGTTATACTACAACTTATTTTGAAAAAAATAAAATATTTTTGATGATTTTTATTATGAAAAATATTCAATAACTTCACTGTAATTCACTGTATTGTTGCCAAATTCAGTTCGCACATCACTGATGCCCTGATGGTTATACTACAATTTATTTTGAAAAAAAAAAAAGTTTCTTTTTGATAATTTTTATTATGAAAAATATTCAATAACTGCACTGTAATTCACTGTATTGTTGCCAAATTCAGTTCGCTCATCACTGATGCCCTGATGGTTATACTACAACTTATTTTGAAAAAAAAAAAGTTTCTATTTGATGATTTTTATTATGAAAAATATTCAGTAACCACTGTAATTCACTGTATTGTTGCCAAATTCAGGTTATACATCACTGATGCCCTGATGGTTATACTACAACACTTATTTTGGGGAAAATATATTTATTTTAAATTGTATATACAATTGTAAATGTTTGTAACTTCACTCTAATTCAAAACTTCACTGTATACAATTAAAAAAATTTTTTTCAAAAATAAGTGTAGTATAACCATCAGGACAGCAGTGATGTGCGAACTGAATTTGGCAACAATACAGTGAATAACAGTGAAGTTATTGAATATTTTTCATAAATAATAATCATAAAAAATATTCAAAAATATATTTATTCAAAATAAATGTTGTAGTATAATCATCAGGGCATCAGTGATGTGTGAACTGAATTTGATGACACTATAGTGTGTAACAGAGAAATTATTGACTGTTTTCGTAGTAACGCTTTTCGGGTTTTGCACTTTGCAGACGGTCCCTTCGGATCTGCCTCTCTGCCGCCTTTACTCTTCACGTCACATTACTACGATTAAAACGAGGTGTTATTTGTGTATTAACAACATTTAGCTCACGAGTTATTGACCCGGGAAGTTCGAATCTGTGAATTTATGGCCAACTTGCGCTAGTTTACTATGCTTTCTTTCAACAGTCAGCTTCTAGTTCTTCGTCTTGAGGTGCACTACTGCCACCAACTGGACTGGAGACTTTAACCACCTTCCGTTTCAACTGAAATGCTCTCACACACACCACTGAAATGCTCTCACACACACCACTGAAATGCTCACACACCTACAAGTGAAACGCTCTCACACACACAACTGAAATGCTCTCACACACACACAACTGAAATGCTTTTCAGTTGTGTGTGTGAGAGCATTTCAGTTGTGTTTGTGAAAGCATTTCACTTGTATGTGTGTGAGCATTTCAGTTGTGTGTGTGAGAGCATTTCAGTTGTGTGTGTGAGAGCATTTCAGTTGTGTTTGTGAAAGCATTTCACTTGTATGTGTGTGAGCATTTCAGTTGTGTGTGTGAGAGTGTTTCAGTTGTGTTTGTGAAAGCATTTCACTTGTATGTGTGTGAGCATTTCAGTTGTGTGTATGAGAGTGTTTCAGTTGTGTGTGTGAGCATAATATTTTCAGTTGTATGTATGAGAGCGTTTCAGTTGTGTGTGTGTGTGAGCATTTCAGTTGTGTGTGTGAGAGTGTTTCAGTTGTGTGTGTGAGCATAATATTTTCAGTTGTATGTATGAGAGCGTTTCAGTTGTGTGTGTGTGAGCGTTTCAGTTGTGTGTGTGTGAGCGTTTCAGTTGTGTGTGTGAGCGTAATATTTTCAGTTGTATGCATGAGAGCGTTTCAGTTGTGTTTGTAAAAGCATTTCACTTGTATGTGTGTGAGCATTTTATTATATTATGTGAATGAATTTGGTTTCATATGTGTATGTGAGAGGAAAAGTACATGTATATGCATGGTAATTCTGAATAATGTCCCTAGGGGCACCTCATAGAAAACACTTGCTCAGAAAACAGAACACCAATCGGTTTCTACTCCAGACTGTACCTACTGTATGTGTCACATGATTCTGTATCATATTACAGTATTACTGTACTATACAAAAATGGGTAGATTGTGTGTATGGTTTTGTTGCAAGATTTTCATTTTTAGAAAGGAGTGTTAAGTTTTGATTGCAGTGTTTCGTTTTGTCATAGATGTGAGTTGTTAATCTCAAAGTGCTATGTCTGATTGGCTTGTGTGTAGAGTTTTGACATAATGAGCCAAATTCTGCAAAAAGTGTATAAGCAATAGGCAAAAACTGTAAAATACAAAATAAAGAGGCCTTTTGTACAACAGAATACTGTCCTCTAATCTGATTGGCCGAGAGTGCTGATATACAGCATATCAACATGTTTACAGTAACTATTAGCACTTTTGAAAAAACTGGCCAAATTTTGTTGCTTAATAATGAGCTTTATTCTATTTTACTTTAGTAGATCACTGTACTGTAGGCTCACGGTCTTGCGGATATTCAGTACAACAGCACTATTGTGTGTGTGTGTGATACTGCTGAGTAAAGAAATGCAAACGTGTGTGTACCTCATAGTCTATTTTGAATTTCTGCACCATTCCCAGCTCCATAAACATCCTGAGAGCTGCAGTGACCATAGCGTCCACATCCAGAGAGAAGTCATCAAACCATAGTTTATCAATGCCCAGCTCACACACTAGAGGGATGTTCGCTGCCTGAGGAAAGAACAATAGAGAGAGTGTGTGTGCGTGTGTGTACGCAGAAAAGAGTTTGCTCCTGCATGCTTTGAAGCAGATGCTTTGTGAACGGAACGAAACTAGCGTCAGGGTTTTCTGTAATTCGTGTGTGAAGCTCACAGTGATAATGAGACACTACGATAGATTCACACACACATTCACAGATCTAATGAGGGACTGCTGGCAGGAGGAGCTGTGCGTTATGTTGTGGCGTCATTAACACTTTATAATTGTGGATATTTACTAATATACTTCTTCATACTCTACACCCATGAAGAAGATTGAGAAGAAGAGACTGAACATCCGACATGATATTTTGAACTGCACTGGAAATTTTTTCCCAAAATAAATGTACTATTATAAAGACAATCCAAATCAAACTATGTTTTGCTCAATAGTTTATGTAAAATTATGCTGCCATTTACTCAACCATATATACACTCACCTAAAGGATTATTAGGAACACCATACTAATACTGTGTTTGACCCCCCTTCGCCTTCAGAACTGCCTTTATTCTACGTGGCATTGATTCAACAAGGTGCTGAAAGCATTTTTTTTTAAATGTTGGCCCATATTGATAGGATAGCATCTTGCAGTTGATGGAGATTTGTGGGATGCACATCCAGGGCACGAAGCTCCCGTTCGACCACATCCCAAAGATGCTCTATTGGGTTGAGATCTGGTGACTATGGGGGCCATTTTAGTACAGTGAACTCATTGTCATGTTCAAGAAACCAATTTGAAATGATTCGAGCTTTGTGACATGGTGCATTATCCTGCTGGAAGTAGCCATCAGAGGATGGGTAAATGGTGGTCATAAAGGAATGGACATGGTCAGAAACAATGCTCAGGTAGGCCGTGGCATTTAAACAATGCCCAATTGGCACTAAGGGGCCTAAAGTGTGCCAAGAAAACATCCCCCACACCATTACACCACCACCACCAGCCTGCACAGTGGTAACAAGGCATGATGGATCCATGTTCTCATTCTGTTTACGCCAAATTCTGACTCTACCATCTGAATGTCTCAACATAAATCGAGACTCATCAGACCAGGCAACATTTTTCCACTCTTCAACTGTCCAATTTTGGTGAGCTTGTGCAAATTGTAGCCTCTTTTTCCTATTTGTAGTGGAGATGAGTGGTACCCGGTGGGGTCTTCTGCTGTTGTAGCCCATCCGCCTCAAGGATGTGCGTGTTGTGGCTTCACAAATGCTTTGCTGCATACCTCGGTTGTAACGAGTGGTTATTTCAGTCAAAGTTGCTCTTCTATCAGCTTGAATCAGTCGGCCCATTCTCCTCTGACCTCTAGCATCAACAAGGCATTTTCGCCCACAGGACTGCCGCATACTGGATGTTTTTCCCTTTTCACACCATTCTTTGTAAACTCTAGAAATGGTTGTGCGTGAAAATCCCAGTAACTGAGCAGATTGTGAAATACTCAGACCGGCCCGTCTGGCACCAACAACCATGCCACGCTCAAAATTGCTTAAATCACCTTTCTTTCCCATTCTGACATTCAGTTTGGAGTTCAGGAGAATGTCTTGACCAGGACCACACCCCTAAATGCATTGAAGCAACTGCCATGTGATTGGTTGATTAGATAATTGCATTAATGAGAAATTGAACAGGTGTTCCTAATAATCCTTTAGGTGAGTGTATATCAACCCCATATTGTTTATTATTTCCATCAAGCACAAAAGGAAATGTTTAGCAGAATGTCTGAGTTACTCTACTACTAAAGCTACTGAGCTACTACTCTAAAATTTGCATCATGAAAATACTTTTAATATAGTATAAATAGTATTTAGTATAGTTTTAATATAACTGTTACTATTACAGATCTCAATGTGTGTGTGTTTGTGTGTGTGTGTGTGTGTGTGTGTGTGTGTGTGTGTGTGTGTGTGTGTGTGTGTGTGTGTGTGTGTGTGTGTGTGTGTGTGTGTGTGTGTGTGTGTGTGTGTGTGTGTGTGTGTGTGTGTGTATATAAAAAATTGTGGTGGTATTTATTACTATTTACTGTTTTAGGAGAGGAAAATCAAAAGGGACTTTTACTTTTAGCTTTTATTTTGTTATATTTTTATTTTTATTTTTGTATATTATATTTGATTTGTTATTTTAAAATTATTATTTAATAATATTATTATTATTATTATTATTTTTATTTATATTGTAATAATTTCACATTAAATCTCCAGATTCAATAAACAATATAAAAACGATATAAGTACTATGATTTTTTACTTCTATGATTTTTATCGATTTCTGGGAATGAAATGTGTAATTATAACCCTTTAACACTACTTCTGTCAGGACCACTATCGTCAGTACGATTGACAGTTAGCATACAGTTTGGACTGGCGGTATGGTTCTGTTCTACGCAGCCTAGCATGGGAGAGCAGCAATAACCCCCTTTAGGGTAAACAGAACAGAACCAACATGAATGTATTGCAGATATCATTAATTCAAGATTTTAAGTACAACATAATTTGAGAATTTATTCTGATTCAAGGGCACTCAGAAGGCCAAATCCTGACTGGACGAGAGGAGGAGCTGGGGATGGAGGAGGGTAATTCGCTCCTGAGAAACGCGATAGTTGCTGATACTGGAGGAGCTTAAATATGTATACAGTGATAGGCGTCGTATTCCTATAGGTAGATGTGGATCAGCTGAGAGTCAGCTGATGCGAGCTTGACTAACGTGACCTGCCAGAACTGACGCTACGCTTGATATTATAATTGAAAGCGATCATTTTTAACATTTAATAGGCTTTTCAAATATATATAATTTTTTTATTTAATTTAAGTGAACTTAAAACAATCTTCACATTAAACCATAATAATTAGTGTCACAAGCTATTCTGTAAAGAGCAGTGAGTGATTTTTATTTTTATTTTGTTCTGTGATTAACATTAAGACACGGCAGCAGGTTTATTAGGCTGCTGTCACTTTAAGACGTGATGCACATGATGTGAAATTTGAGTTCTCTGTTGCGTCTTTATCGCGCTTGAAAGGTTTAAAAGCATTTGAATGAAGGACAGCTTGATCATAATATAACATCAAGGGATGTCAGAAAAAAACCTGATGCTGCGTTAATTGCGTTAAATAGTGTATAATATTCCTGGATTTGGCTTTAAGCAATAAATTCTTCATTCACTCTTGGAAACAAGCTGGTACTTGTTAATGAAGTGATATAAGAGCTCCTGGCAAAATCCAGTTAACACAAATGTATATTTCACCAGGAAATTAGCACATTATAAATGAGGCATTTCATAAACTCCACAGAGACTATATCAATAATTCACAAACACTGATGAGGTATTGAATAGCGTTGTTCTGAATTATACATACTGCATAAACAATACAGACTGATATACTGAGGCTAATATATCATGAATCAAGTTTTTCAATATTGATAAGTTCCTGAAATGTCGGTCTATAAAATACAATCTGTTTGATGCATTAATGTTTACCTTAAACTTATCCACCTCAGTCTTAGAGCATGTGGCATGATATGACAGCACCTATGGAAAACACACACACACACACACACACACACACACACACACACACACACACACACACACACACACACACACACACACACACACACACACACACACACACACACACACACACACACACACACACACACACACACACACACACACACAATCAATCAATCAATCAATCATCAAAGGTTCATATTTTATACATTTCTATATTTTATGTTTATGATATATACATGACAAGATCAAAACATCCCAGAGATCATTATAGAGAGTTGAATTGCATTAACCCTGACACTACAACAATTCACTGCTGCATCGCTCGCTCTGATTGGCTGCTGAGAGTCATGTGAGCGTAATGATTTTAACATCCATTCATAACATACTGACAGTCTGATTCTCAAAAGTTTACAGGTCATGCAATATTAATTTCAGCTCCGCTATAGACTGTTGATGATCTATTACAAATTAATATACTGACAATCTGGAATCCTTATGAATACGGTCATATTTATCACCGACGCCACTCCTGCATTCCTCTGGAGAATGAGAAGAGCTTGGAGAAGATAATTAATGCTCACACACACACTCCCTGCTCAGGCTGTAATGTAGTTACAAGGCTAATAAACAGCGTCCTCACTTCCGCTGCTTCATTTTCACATTCATTGCACTGTGGTTGTGGTGTCATGAGGAAAGATGTCACTATGTCTTCCTGTTTGCCTTTAAAGGGGGTTCTGTGTGTGTTAATGTGTGATGCGTGAAATGAAATCATCACTTTTTGATCAGCACTGCTTGTGTTTATGGTGGGGTTCATCACTCGGAGACCGCTATGAAAATGCTTCTGCTTTGCATTGTTCAAATTTCATACAAAACGTTTATTACAGATTATATCATCATCAGCGTGATGATTAGTGAAAAGTTGAATTGAAAAATTAACATTAATGTCAGAATTTCTTAATTTTGGTTTGTCACCATGAAATGGACGTTTTTTTTTTTTTTTTTGTGACGTATACTGTGTCTGAGTGGCGTAGCTTCTCGAAGAGGGAAAAATGACTTGATTGTTGATCTGAGTTTCATTATTATTAAATAACTAACAAATTTAAATAAATACTTTAACAAATATATTGTTCATTGTTAGATAATGTTAGTCAATGCATTAACCAACTAATAGGACCTTATTAACTTAAAAGACACATATTAAAACACACACACACACACACACACACAGACACTCACTCACTCACTCACACACACACACACACACACACACACACACACACACACACACACACACACACACACACACACACACACACACACACACACACACACACACACACAAATACAGACACACACTGACTGTCACGACTTTCTGAGAATAATAATAATAAAAACCCTTTAGACCAGATGAGTGTTTTGACTGTAAACACACCATCATCTGTTTCCAGACGATCGTTTTGTTCGATTGAAGTCGGTCGATTGAAGCTTTGAAGGTGTGGATTTATTCCTCTGTGTCCCACTGTTTCATTGTTCGATTATATTCTGCTCTTTTATAGCATTTTAAGTCAGCTTATACGTCAGTGAAGGTTTCTTGAAGCAACACAGTGATAATTTGGTATGAATTGATCATTTTCTGCCCTCTCACTGAACAGGCTGTTTTTGAGTGTGGCATCACAATTATAAAAACAGATAAGTTTCAATAAATGTTCCGAATAAACTGGAAACTAACATAGTTTGTTAGACTCTTATTTCAAAACAGCAAGGAAAATCCAGTTTTCCATGATATGATCACTTAGAGACGACTGCAGTGTGAGGTGGTTGAGTGTCAAACCTTCTCACATACCCCTTTTCCACCAAAAAAGAACTGGTTCGGAACTGGTGCTGGTTCAACTTGCAAACCTTCTCAGAACCTGTTTGTTTTTCCATTGACTAGGCAGTGGTTCCCAAACCTGTCCTGAAGGCACCCCAACACTGCACATTTTCTTTGTCTCCCTAATCAAACACATCTGATTCAACTCATCAGCTCATTATCACATGGGTTAATGAGCTGATGAGTTGAATCAGGTGTGTTTGATTAGGGAGACAAAGAAAACGTGCAGTGTTGGGGTGCCTTCAGGACAGGTTTGGGAACCACTGGACTTGAGAGCCCAGCGAACGACAACGTTACGTCACTGTGTACGTTGCCATACGTCATAGCTTTCCCAGAAACGCTTGCGCCAACTTCAAGCATAACAATTACAATGGTGGACTACATCGTCTTTCTGCAAATGTTTCTCCTGGCTTTGCGATCCTATATTGGGGTCAGAAGAAGACGTTTAGAATCTTTCTTCAATCATTCTTTCTACTAGCTAGCACTGTATTTTTAGCAATGGCGGTCACAACCTTTCCCGCGAGTTGTTGGTCACAATAACCCCGCCCCCGGCCCCCGACGTAAGCATGACGTGGTAAAAGAACGGTTCTAGTCCAGCAAAGAGTTGGTGCCGCTTTGGAACCAATTTCCCTGGCCGAGAACCGGTTCTTTGGCCGTCGAAACACAAAGAACTGGTTCGCGAGTAGGCACCGGCTCCGAACCGGCACCAGCACTGCCGAAAGGGGGTATGGTCATGAGTGAAAACAGCTCCTCCGGCTCCTCCTTAAGCTCCGCCTCTAACAGGAACTGATATTCCACCAATCACACGCTCACATCTTTGCTTGTGTTGAATCATCCTCACCAGTCATATGTTTCTAATCTAACAACCCACCAATTACAAATGTTCCAACTAATCTACAACCACTTTAGAAAAATCCTACCAATCACAGTTAAGTGTGTATCGATGTGTGTGTTTTGGAGAGACATACATCCAAAGCGACAGACTGTTTGGCCCAGGACTTCTTCACTTGGTCATACATAATGGTGTTATTGATTCCCAGTCCACAGAATATCACAAATGCCTAAAGAGAGAAAAAGAGAACGTGAAGTCACACGCAAGTCCTCAACAACCAATTTAAACATCTGAAAGTGGTTTCTAAAACTTTGTTTCAGGAGTGTTTGTGTGAATCAGAGTTCTCTTACGAGAGGTCTCTCGTACTTGCGTAAGAATATCTTACGCTAGGGGAAAACCTCTTTTCCTCGAGATATTGAAGCCAAAAATTATCCTTAATTTTGCAATAATGTAAAACGCATTGCAGCAGCATGCAGACATGGGCGAGACAGCTCGCGCGCCCATTGGCTGCTCTGCGGCAACTGCACCAGCCTATCGATAGAGGCTCCTCATGACGTCAGAACCAATGAGGGCGCTTCGCGCCCAATACGTCATGTCCCGCCGAAATCGGGTGGGGCCAGGGCTATAAATACGGCCCAGAGAGGCTGGTTTGGTCAGTTTTTTATCTCTTCAGCGGGCTCACGCATCGCTGGATCCTGAGAGGAAGCCGCGCCGTCTGATTACAAGCACCCAGCGGGATTACTCTGCATCTGAAGCTGCCGGTCGACAACTCGCCGCCTTCAGTCGCCGTTCCTGCTGACGCTTTCCGGCGTACATATCCTTTTCTCTGTTACTGTGTTTTGTGTATGTGTGTGTGTTCGCCGCCGCGACACACACTCTCATTGCACTAAAAGAGCCGGACGTCTTTTTCAAGACGCCCCTTTTTCCCCCCAACCCGCAAAGCTCGCCGGTGCGCCCGCTTGCCTTGCCTGCTTGGAGGATGATACCTGCTCTCCCTCTGTTCGAGCCGCGCAAACCGCGCCGTTCACAGGGGATGTCAGGAGCGGACGGTCACGGGGCTAGCTTTCTCTCTCCCTCTGTTCGAGCCGCGCAAAATGCGCCGTTCACAGGGGAGGCTGGAAGCGGACGGTCGGGGTTAGTTTTTCTTTACGTACAAGAAAGCTACCCTGCCTCTGCGCCCCATTCACGCGTCAATCATGACGCTCTTATATGCTCGTGCATCTGAAAGCCTTTGTGTTCCCCCCCTGTGGCTCAGTGGCGGAATTTTTGTTTTTTCACACGAGAGACCGGGGTTCGAATCTCGGTCTGACGGCAGATTAATTATGCCTCCAATGCTTCGCTCTGTCAGTTCCCTGAAAGGCGACTGCAGATGTGCATTTTGCAGCCAACGAGCGCCTTGTACAACCCGCTCGCCTGCACCCAAACACCGTTTCTATGGTTCCCGTGCGTCACTGGCGAAAGGAGAAAAGAGCGTTAAAATGTCCCGCCGCGGCTGGGCCGAATTCTATTTCTCATACATTTCTCATTCCCCTCTGAAGTTCAGGCGACTGGAAATGTCATACTGCAGTGAGCGAGCCTGTTGTAATGCACGCACGCCTGCAGACAAACGCCAGCATGTTGACGCTCTCTGTTTCTATGGCAACTTCTCGCTCGTTCAGTTCCAGTAAATGCGACTGTTCCAGTGTATTCTGCAGTAAACGAGTCGGCGACACAGCCCGCTTGCCTGCACACAAACGCCGCTTTACGGCTACCCAGATAAATCCCATAGAGTGTATTTTCTGGTGTTCCGGCCACGGCCGATGGTGTTATGAGTGTGGACGAAATGCCCACTGCCCAGTGCTCATTCCTACACAGAAACACAGGTTTCTCTGATAATACTCGCGCTATATAAAAGCCTTTGTGTCTTCCCCTGTGACCCAGTGGCAGATTCTCAGATTTTCACGCGAGAGACCCGTGTTTGATCCCGGGTCTACCGGCAAAAAAAAAAAAAAAAAAAAAAAATGTTTATGCCGTCAATGCTCCCTCTGTCAGTTCCCTGAAAAGGCGACTGCAGATGTGTATTTTTGCAGCCAACGAGCGCGTTGTACAACCCGCTCGCCTGCACCCAAGCACCGTTTCTATGGTTTCCGTGCCACTACCTCCATTCTCACACATTTCTCTGGAAATGTCAATATTGCAGTGGACGAGCCTACTGTAATACACGCACACCTGCAAACAAACGCCAGCATGTTGACGCTCTCTGTTTCTATGGCAACTTCTCGCTCGTTCAGTTCCAGTAAATGCGACTGTTCCAGTGTATTCTGCAGTAAACAAGTCGGCGACACAGCCCGCTTGCCTGCTCACAAACGCCGCTTTACGGCTACCCAGATAAATCCCATAGAGTGTATTTCCTGGTGTTCCGGCCACGGCCGATGGTGTTATGACTGTAGACGAAATGCCAACTGCCCAGTGCTCATTCCTACACAGGAACACAGCCCGTCGCACAGGGCTCGCGCACATGAAATCGACCCAGATCGATTGCGCATTAAATGTGGTAAATGTGCCCACTGCCCAGTGCCCACAAACACTACGTTCTGCATGTCTCAAGGTTTCTGCAAAACGAAACCAACATGCATTCGCTCTGCTCAGGCAGACAATGCTCTCAGTGTTGTAAATGTGCCCGCTATCCCACGCCCACATTCACACATAGACATGACAGGTCTTACGGGACTCGCCCAGCCCTCCCCCTCTCGGTTGACCACCGCAGAGGAGTCGAGCGCGGGCAATCTGCCCGCTGTTATCAGCGCGCCCCCTGCCTCAAATGTCATAAGCGCGACGCTTATGTTGCAGCACACTGAAGCCCCTCTGTCGCTGAGCGACCAGAGCGCGCTTCGCATTCAACCCCTAGCCATTCGTGCAAACGCATGGGCAAGGCTACCCGGGGTTTCGAAGTGGGTGCTAGACATTATAGAAAGAGGCTATTCGCTACAGTTCGGTCGACGCCCGCAACGCAGAGCGGCGCGAATCGATACTACGGTGAAAAAGGAAGTAGCACACCTACTTCGGGCCGAAATAGCGAAGTTACTGAGCAAAGGGGCTATAGAACCCCTATCACAAGCTCAGAGCGAAGGGGGCATGTACAGCAGATATTTTCTGGTACCCAAAAAAGACGGGGGTCTCAGACCCATTTTTAGATCTAAGACGACTAAACAAAGCACTTCTGAAACGACGGTTCAGAATGCTCACGACCAAGAAAATCCTCTCGCAAATTTGCCAAGGGGACTGGTTCATGTCGTTAGATCTGAAAGATGCTTATTTTCAAATACAAATAGCGTCACGTCACAGGCGAATTTTGAGATTCGCCTTCGAGGGCCAGGCATATCAGTACACAGTCCTGCCATTTGGCCTATCCCTGGCACCTCGCGTATTCACGATGTGCATGGATGCAGCGCTCGCACCCCTCAGGCTCCGAGGCATACGAGTGCTGAATTATTTGGACGATTGGCTGGTTCTAGCTCGATCACAGTCGGAGCTCATAGAACACAGGACCATATTACTCGATCACCTCGAGAATTTAGGTCTCACAGTCAATTGGGCAAAGAGTTCACTGTCTCCCAGTCAGAAAATATCTTTTCTGGGCACAGATCTGGACTCGCTGTCTATGACAGCACAGCTGTCGCCGCAGCGCAGACTAAGTATTCAGCGCATGACAGAGATTTTTCGCCACGGCGCTTATTTAGTCCCGCTCAAAAAGCTTCAAAGGATGCTGGGTCTCATGGCTTCAGCATCCTCAGTGCTTCAGCTGGGTCTGCTTTGCATGTGCCCGCTGCAGTATAGGTTGAAAGCGCGCGCCGCGCAGAGCTTGGACCTCCGGTCTCGCGCGCCTCAAGGTCGATCAGAAATGCGTCGCAGCTCTGAAACCTTGGACAGTGACCGACTGGTACCGGTCAGGTGTAAGCCTGGGGACTTCCTCGAGTGTGAAGGTGGTGTCTACGGACGCCTCAACCTCGGGATGGGGAGCGCTGCTCGAGGGCAGACCGTTATTTGGCCAGTGGTCAGAACGGGAAAAGCTTCTGCATATAAACTGCCTGGAAATGATGGCAGTCGACAACGCGCTGATGCGCTTTTGTCCTCAGATAAAAAGACACCACGTCTTGGTCCGTTCGGACAACATGTCAGTGGTGGCTTATATAAATCACCAAGGAGGTATCAGATCCAGAATCCTTCACAGGCTGACGGAACGCCTCCTGGTCTGGGCTCAGCACAATCTGCGCTCGCTCAGGGCAGCGCATGTGCCCGGCCATCTGAATGTGGGACCAGACAGACTGTCCAGAAACAATCTGCCGACAGGAGAATGGTCTTTACATCCACAGACAGTCAAAATGCTATGGAGGATATTTGGCAGAGCGGAAATAGACCTATTTGCGTCTCAAGAGAATGCTCATTGTCAGGAATTCTTCTCCAAGAGCAGGGATGCGCTGGCCCCGCTGCCCGCTCTATGCGTTTCCCCCTGTCACGCTCCTACCCCAGGTGTTAGAGCGAATCAGGGAGAGCGGATGCCCAGTGCTACTCGTCGCTCCATTTTGGACAAACCAAGTCTGGTTTCCAGTCCTGATGCAGCTGACGAGTACCGCCCCGTGGCCGATACCGGTGAGGAGGGATCTCCTCTCGCAGGCGAACGGCTCGATCTGGCATCCTCGCCCGGAGCTTTGGTCCCTACATGTGTGGGCCATCAACGGGTACCTGTTAACCTCCCAGCGGGAGTGTTAAACACGATCACGCAGGCTAGAGCTCCATCTACGAGGCGGCTCTATTCCTCAAAATGGTCTGTGTTCACTAGCTGGTGTACAGCGAGTGGCACTTCACCCTCACGCTGTGGGGTGCCGGAGGTTCTCTCCTTTTTACAAGAGCTTCTGGATAAGGGCAGAACCCCATCCACGCTCAAAGTTTATGTGGCAGCCATAGCAGCGTTCGCTGAACCACCGCTTGGCCAGTCATTAGGAAGGAACAATCTGGTCATTCGCTTCCTTAGAGGAGCTAAGAGGCTGAACCCTCCCAGACCACCCTCAGTTCCCGTTTGGGACCTTTCCACGGTTCTGGAAGCCATGAAAGGTGCCCCATTCGAGCCAATACGGTCAATAGACCTGAAACTCTTGTCTTTCAAAACAGTGTTTCTTCTGGCTCTCGCTTCAGTGAAGCGCATAGGGGATTTGCAAGCACTCTCAGTGATCGCGACGTGTATGGAGTTTGGGCCGAATGACTCGAGAGTCATACTCAAACCAAAGCACGGATATGTTCCTAAATCCCTCAACACACCGTTTAGGGCACAGGTTATCTCCCTGTCGGCCCTGCCGGTATCTGAAGAGGAAGGGGATGCAGGCTTCCTTTGCCCGGTCAGGGCGTTAAGAGCCTATGTGTCTCGCTCATCTGTTTTCAGACAGACGGAGCAGCTCTTTGTTTTGTTCAGCGGACGTTCTAAGGGACTAGCTGCATCAAAACAGAGTCTATCCAGATGGATAGTTGATGCTATAGCGCTAGCTTACACATCCAAGGGCCTGCAATGCCCGATAGGTGTCAAAGCGCACTCCACAAGAGGCATGGCCTCGTCGTGGGCTTGGTCCAGTGGGATTGCCTTGCAAGATATCTGTATGGCGGCAGGCTGGGCCTCCCCGTCTACATTTATAAGGTTTTATAACCTCGAGGTTCCCGCTTTGCAAGCTAGGTTGCTCTCGGTTTAATTTTTCAGTATTGCCCGCCCGATTCTATCGGCTCGGGATGCTGAAACTGCTAGAGCGTCGATCACTGATCGCCTATATACTTCTGTGGGCAATACGTTAGTCCCCCATATTTACCAGTCCAGGCTGAGTTCGCCCTGGCTGTGTGGAACACTTGATATAATATGCTCTTATCAGAGCTCAATGTTACAGGAATGATGCTATTCTAGCCCCTCTTCCCGGATTCTCTGTGAGTCCCTTGTGATTAAGCACTGTATGAGCCCCGGGCACCTGCCCTTGGGACGTTAGTGTTATGTCTCAAGCACGCACGGCGTTTTACATTGTGTTCCCCTAGCGTAAGATATTCTTACGCAAGTACGAGAGACCTCTCGTAAGAGAACGTACTCGGTTACTAACGTAACCTCGGTTCTCTCTAGAAGAGGGAACGAGTACTTGCGTATCTTGCCGTGCATGCGTCATGTTCTGATTCGCTTCAGCGATGAAAAAAACTGACCAAACCAGCCTCTCTGGGCCGTATTTATAGCCCTGGCCCCACCCGATTTCGGCGGGACATGACGTATTGGGCGCGAAGCGCCCTCATTGGTTCTGACGTCATGAGGAGCCTCTATCGATAGGCTGGTGCAGTTGCCGCAGAGCAGCCAATGGGCGCGCGAGCTGTCTCGCCCATGTCTGCATGCTGCTGCAATGCGTTTTACATTATTGCAAAATTAAGGATAATTTTTGGCTTCAATATCTCGAGGAAAAGAGGTTTTCCCCTAGCGTAAGATATTCTTACGCAAGTACTCGTTCCCTCTTCTAGAGAGAACCGAGGTTACGTTAGTAACCGAGTACGTTACTATAGTTATGATTTAAGTTATAATAACAAAACAATATGTAATACAAATGCTTTACTGATGCTGGGGATCAATTTATGAAGTTATATTACACATACACCTGTATATTGCATGGATCATCTATATGTAATATATAATATGCATTTTACTATTACATTAGGTGGAGGGGTACATGTGCCACAGGACCAGCTTACAGCGAACACCGAACCTCTTTCACTGCAAGGGTCTCAGAGCGGTTTGAGAGAATTATGACTTTTGTGTATGCTCCAAATGAACTCATGTTTGATGGACAGATAGCTATGCATTCATAAGGATATCTCACAGATGATTCATATCATACCTCAAACAGCCTCTGATCTAAATCATCAAACGGTTTCCCATCCAACCTGTTCAAGACCTGAGCCACACCTGCAACACACATGAAGACAGTCAGATTGCATGTTGTTTTTACGGCCCATGAGGTTCTTTAAAGCACAGTAATGCATTGCAGATGAAGGCTTCAATCTGTATTTTAGTGCAGGAGTCAGGAATCTCTTCCTTGCCGCACTTCTAATCTCTCTCTCTCTCTCTCTCTCTCTCTCTCTCTCTCTCTCTCTCTCTCTCTCTCTCTCTCTCTCTCTACATGGATAATTAAACAGTGTGCTGTGTTTTAGTATGCAATTAGAATGATTGTTCCTTTAAGTGCAAACCCTCCCCCTGTTCACACACCTAACACCTCCCCCATCCTCGCTGTCTCATTATAGTCAATCATAAATGTAGAGCTTGCATTGCAGGGTCTACCATAACACTTCTCATAATTACAACATTTATATCACATGGCGAAGCCTGTTCGCCTGAAAGCCCACTGAAATGTGCCGGGCAATAAAAAACATTTCAAGTAATCTAAAACCACAAGTGGTGTCCAGTCATCATCAGGAGTTATACTGTGTATTTAATTCATCTCTAAGCTGATTTTGGATGTTTTGGGATACCGCTCGCTCAGTGCATCTGCATAGTATATACTGAGTCATATTTTAAAAACAGTGAAACTGTAAGCATTAGGCAATGATAAATGTTCCAAACAGTAAATGTGTTGTACAGTGAGAGGTGCCTAGTTATCGTCTCATATCATAAAATCATAAAAATGCTAATTTTGCATGAAAGAAATGAAGAAATGTTGTTAGCAATGTAAAACCATAAAAATAAACATTTTATTCTACGTATTCTACATAGAAGTTTGAGCCAAATGTTGTTTGCTTGTTTGTGTAGTAGAATATCGTTCAGTGGGTATGGAATTGTATTGTATTAAATATTATATGTATTTTACACACACACACAACATACCTGTCAACATTTATTAAATAAATTAAATAAAAACACATTAAAAAAATTATTAAAACTTTTATTACATAAACAGAAGCACTGCACAGCAGTTAAACACTATGGTTGTGGTGTGTGTAATGTAACATGTACAGTGCGATTGTGCCATTGTGATTTAATGTGCTGAGTAAAGTCATTTTTCCCACCGTTGTCCGTGTCCGATTTTAAAATCAGTGCGACACACTTTGCAAAAGGCGTGGGTGTTGTCGATATGGCTTTGAGATATGAAATTAAATTCTTCCGTCCAGCTATTGTTAAATTTACATGTATATTTCGTTTTTTTCGCCGGACCACCACCAGAGTCTTCTCCTCCCATTTCTACCATTTAGGATTTTAGGCATTTAGGACATGACAAAACACTTAACCAACTCATGGCCCATTTCTATTGGCTGGGCATTCGTGGAGATGTTCGCCGGTGGTGTGCGGCATGTCCCAAATGTCAGTTAGTGAGCTCTCCGGCCATCTCAAAGGTGACATTGCACCCTCTGTCCCTAATCAAGGTCCCCTTCGAAAGAATTGGCATTGATCTCGTCATGCCATTAGATCGGTCAGCATAGCTGACATCGCTTTGCATAAGTCATCGTGGACTATGCAACTCGATACCCGGAGGCGGTGGCACTCCGTAACATCTCTGCAAAGTTACCTCCCGGATGGGAATACCGAAAGAGATTCTCACCAACCAAGGCACAACATTCATGTCACGAACACTCGATGAGCTTTACGAACTATAGGGACCCTTTATGGTAACATGGCGAGATAGGGATGTTGACTATGAGGTTGTGCGACCGAACAGCAGAGGGGCAAAACAGATCTACCATCTCAACCTCCTAAAACCATGGAGGGAAGAGAACTCTGTTCAGTTGGCCACGGTCACGAAAGAATGCGAGGAGCTTAGGCTCGAGGTGAATTTAAAACCGAACGCATTCAATCCGGTCCCTTGTGGAGAGCACCTCCCGCCGTGCCAACTGGCCAAGATTAAGTACAGCGTGAGTTCGCAGATGTGTTGTCACCTCTTCTCATAGAACACCACACTGAAACATATACAGGAGTCATGGTGCGTTCCCGACCCTATAGATTTCCAGAATACAAAAATTAAATTGTGAGGGTCGTATTAGAGGTGATGCTCGAAATGGGTGTAATAGCAGAGTCACACAGTGAATGGTCCAGCCCGATAGTCTTAGTGCCTAAGACGGACGACTCGACCAGATTCTGTGTTGAATACCGCAAAGTAAATGCGGTCTCCAAGTTTGATGCTTATCCCATGCCTCTAGTTGATGAATCGCTCGACCGGTTAGGCACTGTTCGATCTGACACAACACTGAATTTGAAGAAAGGGTATTGGTAAATCGCCTTGACGGAAATGTCTTGAGAGAAAACGGCTTTTTCCACCCCGTTCAGTTAACACCAGTTTGTTACGCTTCTGTTCGGGTTGTTCGGGGCTCCCGCCCTATGGACTGGGTCTTACGGCCGCACCAAACGTATGCTGCCGCATACCTTGATTATATCATAATATACAGTAATGATTGGCAGCGGCATGTGCAACGCCTAAGAGCGGTCCTGAGGTCGCTGCACGCAGCAGGGCTCACAGCAGACCCGAAGAAGTGTGCAATTGGAAGGGTGGAAGTATGGTATCTGAGGTTCCACTTGGGTCATGGGCAGGTGTGGCCCCAAATTGACAAGACCACACCAAAATGGGAGTGAGAACGTTTTCTGGGCTGGTTGGCTATTTCAGGCAGTTTATACCTAACTATTTGGACGTCATCAGCCCCCTGACTGATCTCACTAAGAGAGCTTCAGACCCGATGGACGGAGCAGTGTCAACAGGCTTTTACCCAAGTGAAGGCTGCACTATATGGCGGACCAGTATTGCATTCCTCTAATTTTTCTCTCCCTTTTGTCTGGCAGGCGGATGCATCGGACGGGGGGCTGGGAGCCATTTTGTCCTCCAAGTGGTGGAGGGGGAGGAGCGCCCCCTGCTGTATATTAGTCGTAAGCTCTCGATAAAGGAGAGACTAAATACAGCACGATCGAGAAGGAATGGCTGGCCATCAAGTAAGCGGTCCTCACTGTCCATTACTACCTGTTGGGATGGGCTTTCACTTTCTGTTCGGACAATGCCATGGTCCAATGGCTACACCGCATGAAGGATGCCAACGCACGGATCTCCCGTTGGTATCTGGCTTTGCAACCATATGAATTCCAGGTGGTCCACAGGCCAGGGCTGCAGATAGCTGTCGCAGACTTCCCAGCATGAGTTGGTCAGTGGGGGTATGTGGAGTATACACAGCATATACTGCTGTGGAAGAGGGGGCATGGTTTGACAGCTGCTGCAGGTGGAGAGCAAGTGCGGGGGAATTGAATGGTAAGGTAAATGCCTCTGGTTAATGAGAACTAAGTGTTTGCACTTTGCAGTGAGTCGAGAGATGGGTGATAAGGAGCAGCGTGAGTGCAGAGAAGCGGCTGCCTTGGGAGTGAGCTGTGCACGTGGAAACCGTGTTAAAGAGCTTTGCGTGCAGAAATCTGAGTTGCTGCTGAGCCCTCATGCTATATTTTTGTTTGCTTAAATGAAGTGTATGAATACATTACGTGAGCTGCACAGCCATTCTCTGACCCCTGTCTCCTTCATACCACTACAAGTTTAAGCTTTGCCACAACTGCATACTATAAAAATAGTAGTATCCTGAAATCCATTCTGAACATATCCAAGGATTTCAAAAAGACTATAGTATATACAGTATATAGATATAAAATATTTCCTTTGTGGACTGAAGTTTCACAGACAAGAGATATAGATGAGTTCTCTCCTCATAGTGCTGAAATTTCTCACACTTGCTTCAAACACAATTTGAGAAAAAGGAAAACTGGTTCTGAAACTACGGCAGAGATGAAGAAAGCAAGAGAAGAATCTTTTGAATGAATTAAGACATCCTTGACTCCTGCTTCTACTGGCTGTTTGTGCTCATAATGACTTTTGGTCCCTGGCAGAAACTTCCCACACACACACACACATCCACCCACGCACACACACACACACACTGCGCTCTGCAGCAGCACACACACACACACACACACACACACACACACACACACACACACACACACACACACACACACACACACACACACACACACACACACACACACACACACACACACACACACACACACACACACACACACTGATCTGGCACAGATACATTTAAACAGACATTATCATACATACACATGTTTGTTTGTCCTCCATTTGCTCACACATAAGGTAGTACAACACCGCAGAACCGGGGACATCAATACATATATACTATATGTAGTGCAACACCAGTGGTTCATTGGATAACTTACCTATGATTTGGTGGTTACTGTTCCAGATAGGGACACACAGGACAGATCTAATATGGAAGCCAGAGAACTGATCTGCCTGAAAACAAACACTTGTCATCACATCAAAAAACAAATGATCTGACTAGAAGCTTGTGAGGAGAAGCGAGCAAAAATATGAGATTGTCTGAAGACACAGTGTTATATAATTTTGTGCTGCTAGCATTTAGAAGACACACAAGAGCCGACAGAGGTCCAAGGTCTTCTGCAGAGCAGAAGTCTCTCTCAACCTTAATCAGGCTCTTTAAAAGGAATATTCTGGGTTAAATACAACTGTGGCTCTTCCTGTAGCATCCGTAATCTATGGAAGCTTGTTTCCGCCACAGAATAAAACATTTTTGAAGATAATTGCGACTTTTTATCTCACAATTGCGAGTTAACATCTCACAATTCTGACTTTATAACACGCAATTGCGACTTTATATCAAAATTGCGTGTTATAAAGTCAGAATTGCGCGATATAAACATGCAATTCTGAAAGAAAGAAAAATAGAATGACGACTTTATATCACCCAATTCTGACTTTATAACACACAACTGCGACTTTATATCATTTACATTTAGTCATTTAGCAGACGCCTTTATCCAAAGCGACTTACAAATTAGGACTAAATTCAGCGAGTCATCATAAAGAGGCAAAAGCAACAACAACGCAGGAAGTGCTCAAAATACGAAGTTCAGGTATTATTCAGAGTAGCATAAGCCTGATAAGTGATGTTTCAAAGGGAAAGGAATGTTTTTTTTTTGTTGTTTTTTTTGTTTTGTTTTATCAAGCTATTCTGACTTTATAACACACAATTGCGACTTTATATCATGCAATTCTGACTTTATAACACACAACTGCGACTTTATATCAAGCTATTCTGACTTTATAACACACAATTGCGACTTTATATCATGCAATTCTGACTTTATAACACACAACTGCGACTTTATATCATGCAATTCTGACTTTATAACACACAATTGCGACTTTATATCATGCAATTCTGACTTTATAACACACAATTGCGACTTTATATCATGCAATTCTGACTTTATAACACACAACTGCGACTTTATATCACCCAATTCTGACTTTATAACACACAACTGCGACTTTATATCACCCAATTCTGACTTTATAACACACAACTGCGACTTTATATCAAGCAATTCTGACTTTATAACACACAACTGCGACTTTATATCAAGCAATTCTGACTTTATAACACACAACTGCGACTTTATATCAAGCAATTCTGACTTTATAACACACAACTGCGACTTTATATCATGCAATTCTGACTTTATAACTCACAATTATGACTTTATATCACGCAATTCTGACTTTATAACTCACAATTATGACTTTATATCATGCAATTCTGACTTTATAACACACAATTGCGACTTTATATCATGAAATTCTGACTTTATAACTCACAATTATGACTTTATATCACGCAATTCTGAGATAAAAAAATCTGAATTGTGAGATAAAAAGTCGCAATTACCTTTTTTATTTTTTTTATTCTGTGGCGCAAACAAGCTTCCATAGCTGGAAGATTCCTGCCGGCTCTGTAGGAAAGGGCTGAAAACTATTTTTAAAGAATGGAGGACCACAGGTGCCACTTAAAAATAAAATGAATCAATCAATTTTTATCATCAATTATGAATTAAAAATTTTAAAATTCAAATGTTCAAATAAATAGATATTAAATTCTCATTTAAAATAATTGAAATAAATCGAATGTGTCAATAAAACATTGTCCATCTAAAAACTGTTTTGAAATGATTGATTTTAAGTGGCAATCATAGGCCTCAATAGTTAAATACTGTTTACATGGAGCAACTGCATCATTAGCACATCAACACAAAGTTCATTCGCCCAGAATTTACAGATTACTTAATACCATTTTTACTAAATAATTCATGTAAGTGCTTTAAAAAACAAACTGCATGTCTGCTTTTAAATCCTCCGGTACACTTGACCCATTAACACCCACTGTAAAAACTAAGGGACATGTAAAAGTTATAATGGTAATAAAGTTTAAGACTTTTTAAAACCCAGAATACTCAGCCAGGCTTATGCCATGTAACAGGCTTTATTAATTTATATATTGCTTACTTCAGCGTCGAAGCGTGGGTCTTGGTAGGCATCACTGATATTCACAGGAAGCCCAGTGGAAGCGACCAGCTCTGCAATGCTGTTATTAATCAGCCAATCAGAATAGGATGATTTGTCCATGCTGTCCTTGAAACTGTGGACAAGACAAAGAGGAAATGATGCGTGCTGCTATGTGTAACCAATCACTTTTACTATTGCTCATACTTGGGCTTGCATTTAAACCCTACACCCTCATTATTAAATTTGTGTACAAATCCTGTGCCGTTTGAGCTTTTGTCATGGAAAAATGTCTCTAATTAATATTTAATAATATCTAATTAAAATATTAAAACGTGATTTGAAACAGTGATTTGAAACGTGATTTGAAATGTACGCAAATTCAGAGTAACTGGGACATCAATAGCATCTCAATGGCAATTTACTGAATTCATCCCCAAGTAAAACTTTTCATTTGGTGTTATTACAAAGTGGACCTTTTGAAAGAGTAGTGTGTGTTAAGGAATATAGTCATGAAATGTACTCATGAAAATTGCGTACATAGCCTATGTCACTCGCTCATGCGTGTTTATTTGGGAGATGGCGAGAACTGAGGGATTTCAAATGGTGTAAAAGCGACGTGGAGATGATGGTGTTTTTATTACTCAATAGGTGATTAAGGTGTTTTACTGAACTGTTTTATAGATTTCCATATGTAGCTCTCTAACAGAGTTCATTGTAAAGCATTATCTACTGTACTGTAAAGGGTCATTTCATTATGGTTGAGTACATTTATTTTTAAGGAAGTACCATGTCTATAAATGGGTAAAGCTACAGTAAAGTCTTCTTCTTCATTTAGTCAGCTTGAGATCCTTTCCATCTAAACTAGTTATATCTTTTAAGTCTACTAGTGAATGTTTTATGGTCAATAACCATATTCATCTGCACAGTCACGCAGAGCCGAAGCACAACCAAAACAACGTTCTTCCGCAAAATGCATGCAGTTTTGTTACAAGTACAGCTGTTATATACTGTATATAAAATATACTTGAACTAAAAATGCAAAAAATCTGCAGATCTCATCTGGGCCTCATTGTTGCCGTGTGAACAGCTGTCACTAAACAGTAAAAAAGTTTTGGGTTATTTTTTTAACCCAACCGTTGGGTTACACATATTGGGTCACTATGTTGGGTTATTTTCCAAAAATGTTGGGTCATTCTCAAAATCATTGGGCATTTTCTGTAATAACCCGGCTGTTGGGTTAATTACGCAGGTTGTATGTAAACTTGTGTATTTTGAATTTATGTACACAATTATGTGTATTTACATTAAATTCTGGACTGAAAATATAAATTTGTTCAGACAAATTTAACAATCTGTATTTGAAAAGTGTGTTTTATTTATTAAAATAATGTCATAAATACAAATAAATAGTTAACTGTTTGATTACTTTTAACCCAACTGGCTTTTAACCAAATGCATTGGGTTAAAATAACCCACAGTTGGAAAGGTGCAATACCACCCAATAGTTGGGTTACTCGTTGGGTTACTTTTAACCCAACATTATTAAGTAAGTAGAACTCAGGGTGGTGCTCACTTCAATTACGCAAACGTAGGATGGTTCGGACACTAATTATAATGTAAAAAAAGACCTGCTGGGATAAGGGGGTGGAATTAAATGCAAATTCGGACGAGAAAATCGAACAAAATGTGAAGAGAGCCTTAGACGCTTGCATGAAGAGCTGGAGGAGCTGACTCGCTGTTCGCAATGCCATTCCCTCTACAGTCATTTACAGCTAACGAACTTTCCTCTGCATTTCAGTGAGGCTCTATAGAGCCTGCAACAGCAATGAGAAGTTAACACTCCGACTCTCATAAACGCCCACGTGCAGCAGAGACACAGTCCTAAATGATGTAGCTTCCCTCTCTCTTTTAATCTCTCTCACGTGGTACATTTCAGGCTCTCGTGCTCTAGGCTGAGAGAGTCTGATCAAACACACTCTCGATCACACCCCAAAGATCACACATGATTAACGGCACTGCGAGCTGCTGTCTGAGGAAATGCCAGAATCAAAGGGATGAATGAGAGCGTGTGAATGTGTGTAACTGAGATCTGCACGTGTGTTGTGTGTATGTTGCGTTCGTGTGCGTCTGGGTGAGCAGTGGAGATGCGTCTCTCTCTCTCTCTCTCTCTCTCTCTCTCTCTCTCTCTCTCTCTCTCTCTCATTTGGCCTCGAGCTGTTTCAAATCATTCTTACATAATGGCTCCGGCTGTACCTTTAGAGAAGCCAACACAGAGGATGAAATCACTAAATAACATACATAAAACCCCTATATACCCCTATAAACATATATTACTGTGGATGACAGTAATATATAACACTGAAGCTGTATAATTTCACAGCTGTGATATATATATATATATATATATATATACTGTATATAATAATAATAATAATAATACATTTTATTTATTTGGCGCCTTTCTGGACACTCAAGGTCGCCTCACAAAAAGGTGCATTAGAACAAACTAAAAACTAACTAGGGTAAAAACTAGCATAAAACAGGTTAAAATACATCAGGTAAAAACAAATTTTGTTATAACTTTTGTTTATACAGTATATATGAAGAGTTCAGATGCAAAAGCCTCTAAATGCCATCTGAAATTTTCTTATAGAATGATCATTTTTACCAAGCTCGTATATTTAAATTCAATAATTTCACTTAAATGGCAATGAAGATTACCTATTAATTGTCATTTAAGTGAAATTACTGAACTTAAATATACGAGCTTGATAAAAATGATCATTCTATAAGAAAATTGCAGATGGCATTTAGAGGCTTTTGCATCTGAACTCTTCATATATATATATATTTTTTTTTTTCAGTGTTACAAGTTTATGTTCATATAATCCTTTAGTAAAACTGAGTGTGAAACTAGATTTACACTTTAGCTAAATTTACTTAAATGCATGTTAATTGCAATTAAATGAAAATGCATTGTAGTTTAAATTTATTAAATGCAATTAGCTGAACATTAGAGTGTATTTTTACCTAATTCATGTAAGTAGGAGATAGGAGGTATCAGACTCAAGAGAGAGATGGATGAATAACACAACAGGTGAGTATAGACCATAAACAATGTGCAGTGCAAGTATAATGCTTCAGTTCTTATGTTTGCAGGTGACGATAGAGGATGTAACTTCAAATTTTAAGTATATCCACACACAACTATTGGTTGTTGTTAGAGTGACTGAATAACAAATAATGTCTTTGTATTTCAGGGATAGCGGAAACACTGGATCTCTCTCTCTCTCTTTCTCTCTCTTCCGCTGGAGCTGGAGAACAGACAAGGGAACAAGGAAACAGGAACTTGGAGAAATCGCAGGAGGTAAATATCTCAGGGAAGTTGACAGGTAAGTAATCCCTAATCCTTGTCGTAGACCAGACAATGAGTGTGACTGAAGCTACGTCAACATTCATCTGGATAGAAATGAGTTTTCGTTTAAAAACTCTCTCCGTCCACACTACCGTTTTCAAGCGTTTTCCAAAAGTTTCTTACCCACACTGAAACTTCAGAAAATGCAGAATTCACCTTACAGTGCATGCGTAAACCCTCACAAAAGCTCACTGAGATGATACAGACAGGACAAGACAATCAAGTTATCACGCAACTCTTCTGGCATGATCATTTTATTTCGCAAAATATCGTCTTGGTTACGAGTGGTAACCCTTGTTACATGAAGGAGGGAACAGAGACGAATAGGAATCTTGCCAGAAAGCCAATCTACTTTGAGTGTAACTAAATGAGCCAATGAACACTGGCATGCAATCATCTGCAGCAGCTGCTCTGCCTCGCAGTGCAGGTATACAATGAGCAGAAGGTGCATTGCATTTTTAGTTTTTTGCTGCTCTGCCTTCGCAGTTGGCCCGGCCATGCAGCGGGGTACAGTTGTGTCGACGGGACGCACGTCTCCATTCCCTCCTTCAGGGAACGAGGGTTACCATATGTAACCGAGACGTTCCCTATCAAGTCGGTCACTCTCGACGTACGTAGTGACCGACGAATAAGAATCCCTACCAAAGCGCCAAAGCTGCTGCCCCCTTCCAGTGCCCTGTGCAAGCTTCCTGCCCCTTCTTGCCTGGAAGGACGATAGGAGAGGGCTTACACAGAGAGTGTCTTGTCACTGTTGTTCCGTGTTAGCCCATACAGTGAGACTATTGGATACCACTGGGAAAGCGTGCCCTTTCCGTTAGGAAGGAGAACGCTGCGGAAGCCACATTCTTCCCCGAAGGAGTTATGTGGAGATATACATATGGACTAACTCGAAGGTTGTACTGCATATGATATACTGGGTGACTTAGCCCAAGGGAAAGACACAGGCTTCCTGATGTGAACCCATGGAACCCAGCCTAGACCCGGTTCTCAAGGATTCAACAGATAAAGGCCTCTCAGTGCTTCTACCCGTTTAGGGTGAGAACACGGGAGGAGACCCAGCTCTACACGTAGGTTATAAAATCTAGCGAATGTGTTAGGTGTTGCCCAGCCCGCAGTTCTACAGATATCTGTTAGCTAGGCACCAGGTGCCAAAACCCAGGAGAATGCAACGCCTCTCGTAGAGTGAGCAGAGAGGCTCACTCTACGACCCTCGCTCCAACCCTTGCTGCAAGAAAGAAAGCTTGGACCCTATCGAACATCTTCGGGGGTCCCTTCGGAGAGAGGAACACCACTCCACTCACTTCAAGGCGAATCAATGTTGTTAAGTACCACTGGGGGTAAGTCACCTAGAACCTCCGCGTCCCGTCCAGGGACCAGATATGGAGTTTCCAGAGGCCCGAACGCGGGTACCATAAGGTGCCCCATCTCTGAGAAAGAAGGTCCTTCCTCAGAGAAATGGGCCAGGGAGGGGCTGTCACGAGGAGCCAATAGGGAGCCACCAGTAGGACCTGCTCCCCGTCCTCCCTGACTTTGCATAGGGTCTGTACAAGTAGGCTTACTGGGGGAAAGGTTTTTATTTGCGGAGGGGGAGGTCTCTGGAGAGGCAAACAGGTCTACCTGATCCTCCCCAAACTCTCTCCAGATCAGCTGAACCGCCTGGGGTTGGAGTCGCCACTCTCCCGGGAGCACAGCTCGTGATAGCTTGTCTGCCGCAGCGAGTAGACTGAGGGGCGGCCAATGAGCCACTCTGATGCCAAGTTGGGGGAAGCTCCTCAGTCAACTACTGACTGTGGAGAACTACTGGGCTCAGTCCTCGACAGTGTCGCCGAAAAGGCCACTTTGTGAGATGGGAATGTCAAGAAAGTGTACTTTGACGACCTCTCGCACCTCTGCAAGGTAAGCCAGGGTTGCTTCTAGACCAGCAAGGTGGACATCCTCTGGCCGAGGGCCTGCGCAGTGACCTTGATCACGGTTAGTCAACATGCGTAGCTCAACCCCGGCTCAGAACTACCCTTGTGCATTAAGAGAATCTTGGCCTCAAATGCAGGGTGGAGGTGGTCTGTGCACAGCCACCCCACAGTTGAGGGTAGTGAGAGAGGTGTAGCTCCCTACTGCCAAGTTTTCCAATGCACATCCGGGAAAAGACCCGGGAAAGCATGGCCGTCAACTCTGAATCTGAGTCATCATAAGCACACACCATTACAGTGGAAAGCTCAGCATCACCCTCATTTCCAGAGCATAACAGCCCTCTCTCTGATGCAGCGATCGACATCTGATCCTCAGCTGGAGCTCTGAATGAAACGCTATGTTCCCCCATATATATATATATATATATATATATATATATATATATTATTTTATTTATTTTTTTTTGAAGGACAAGCAATCACATCCAGAAGCTGGACAGCTTGTGATGCGCTAGAGGGGGAGGGGCTCTAGGGGGTTGGATCCACGAAGGAGAAGCCCTCGCCGCTCAGGTCACCCAAGCTATACCGAAGTAGACCTCTCCTGGTGGCCCCCAGAGAGGGCGCTACAACGGAGAATAGGTAAGGGGGCCATGAATGTATTGTAAGCTGTTTTGAGCCTAGATTCCTCGAGGTGTTACACACGAAATCATGCTTTGTTTAAATAGTAATTCAGATACATTTTGAAATATTGTTGTTGTCTTTAATATCTCAGAGCACTTTTAACCAGATAGTAAAGTGATTGTGTGATGTTTTGTTCCACGGATGCTGAGGGTGGCTGAGAGAGGAATGTGTTGAGATGGTGTGTGTGATCTCCCCAGACAGAGCTCTGCTGGAACATTAGACAGCTGCAGAGAATGAGATGATATGTGTGACTGAACACACACACACACACACACACACACACACACACACACACACACACACACACACTGCAGTGTGAAAGCACCCATATGGCAACTGAGATCTCCAAACCTGTGCGCTTCGTTGTCATTCGCAACACAAAAGAGTCACAAACAACAGACCGATCGGCTGAACCTAACACAAAGGAACATGTTTGCTCTTATTCCTGGGATCCTCATTGTGTGTGTGTGTGTGTGTGTGTGTGTGTGTGTGTGTGTGTGTGTGTGTGTGTGTGTGTGTGTGTGTGTGTGTGTGTGTGTGTGTGTGTGTGTGTGTGTGTGTGTGTGTGTGTGTATGTGTGTGTGTGTTCTAAGAGCTGAGCTCAGGGTTTTGAGACTGCAGATAACAGATATCACACAATAACCCTGACCTGCTGTACAGCCATACAGCACCGGCACAACATTACAACCGATTTCGCTAATTCAAATAAAGGTGAAATAAAATTAAATATAAATGTAAAAACTACAATTTAAACAAAAGTTAGACATTGAAACTAAAATATTTGTTGAAATACTTAAACAACTAAAACTGAATTCAAATAAATTGGTAACACTTTACAATAAGGGTCTATTTGTTAACAATAGTTAACATGTAATGAAAAATACTTCTAAGCATGTATCTGTTAATATATAAGGCAGCAGCTATTTGCACTAAATGTAAATAGTTGCAGATACTATTTGCACCTCAGTGTATTTTAGTTTGTTATAAAACAGCATGCAGTAATAACATAATTTTCTTTGTACATGATTACATTTATTACAATAATAAATGGATGCCACATTACTTGTCCCTGTTCCTAAATCCCTCCCCTTCAACTTCCCATTAAACACTAACACCTGTTAGGCACTTACACTTTTGGCACGTTTTTTTTCACACAAATACGGCCAAAAGCACTGCAAGCCTGTGAACAGCAATTTGCAACCGAAAACAACAGAGTCAGGAACTGCAAAACAGATTGATTGCGTAAAATGAAACTTTGTGTAAAAAAATAAACTGTTGCAAATGTCTAAATGGCTTGTTGTGTACAGGAGGCAAAAAAGTTCCCTAAAGAACCCGATTTGTACAGTTGCGTCTTTCTTTTACCTGCACTTAAGGCTGGTTCACACGGGACGATTTGAAAATTGTCGGCCGATTTTCCAAACCTGAGAGACCCCACACACGGGGATAAAAAATCACAGGTCTAACAGTTTTGGTCGTACAGTGTGTGGTGCGCAGCCACACGGCAAAATCAACACATCACACACGAACCGATTTGACTCCCGAGCATTCTCAGGTCTTTGCAGAAATCGCGCAAAATACCTCGAGATCAAACGTGACTTCAGAGTAAACAATCATGGCGGACGAAGAGGATGCAGTGGCAATAGTTTGTAGTTTGTTTTTAACCGAAAAAAAAAAGTTATCAAAAGAAAAGGCGATGATCTCTGACGTCCACCGGACTTTCTGGTGCGCCATGCCGCCGGCTGTTTTGATTATATTTCCCGGTGTTTCCTCGCGCCTCGTCACCTCGCTTTCTGATTGGCTACACTCCACAGTCCACAGGCTGCGTGCTCGGGGGACACCACACACGAGAAGAAATCGGGCCAAATAAATCCAACATGTTGGATATCCCCGATTTGAGATCGGAGCGGTCCCGACGTCCTTCCGAGCAGACGAGAGCAGTCTTAACACACCACACACGGCAGGAATATCTGATCAGATTATTTTACGATAATCGGAGCATCCTTAAGATTGTCGGAAGGGGTGAATCGGGGCTAAAATCGGCCTAATTATCCTGCCGTGTGAACTAGGCTTTAGTTTTGGCACGATTCTCTCACTAATTGAGTTTAGCAAGCGCGAAGAGGAGGGCGGGTCCACCTTCTTCATGTAGCCAATCAAATGAGCTTCTCGCTGACTCTCGTTTTACTCTTATCTGATTGGTTCAATAAACACGGCAAGTGTCAGCCATACAGCAAAACTCGAGGGGTGCTTCTCAATATCCCTCCTCGTCTCCTCTCTCCTTCGTCCTCCATCCTATGACCCGGAAACCTGATCGAGCTCAGCCATCTTGAAGGACATCTCAATTCTCTAATTGCACCGCGAGGAGTCGAGGATCGAGGAGTGAGGAGGCTTCCCGAGGAGTTATGAGCGAGGATACACAGGTGTATCCTATGCGGAAGAGTTTTATCGACTAAACGTGATGCAAGTTTAAATTCTCCTCCCCCTTCACATCGGTCACAATAATTTGAATTTATACTTTACCTTTGCAGTTTAAATAAACCACACATCTCACATATTTCAACAGGGTATCTTGCTTCATTATTATTTATGAATTTCTTAAATAACCAAACTTTCACAACATAAGGGCAGATCCTCTGAGCGCTGCTGATGACGCTGTGAAGTGACGCTCGACTGATAAAGTATTCCAATGTATAAAAAAGCTTTGATTCGATTCCTCTGTCCTCCTTTTCTTTCCTTGCAGCCTTCCCTCGTATCCTACAGGGGGAGGAGCTGAGACGCGAGGAAAGGAAGCGAGGAAAGGAAACGAGGATGCACAAATAAGAAATGAGAAGCACCCAATGAGTGAGAGAATCGTGCCAAAACTGTAAGGTAAAAGAAAGATGCAACTGTACAAATCGGGTTCTTTTGGGAACTTTTTTGCCTCATGTACACAAGTCATTTAGACATTTGCAACAGTTAATTTTTTTACACAAAGTTTCATTTTACGTGATCAATCTGTTTTGCAGTTCCTGACTCTGTTGTTTTCGCTTGCAAATTGCTGTTCACAGGCTTGCAGTGCTTTTGGCCGTATTTGTGTGAAAAAAAAAAAACGTGCCAAAAGTGTACAGATCCTATTTATTTTGCGTTAGCATGAATCTGCAGTTTCACAATACATGCATTACACTTACGAATAACAGTAAAATGCAGCAAATATTTTTTTCTTACACATGAAAGGCGATTTACACCTTTACAAATCTTCTCTTGCAAACGCAAATTTTATTTACGCTTGCAATCTTATGTACACTTTCACAAATCTTACCCTGCGCATGCGATTCTTTATGGCATCATATTACCTTCATAAAAAAAAGATCAAAACAAAGTGAAAGCAAAATGAATAAAACTTAAAATAACATTTTAATTAAAATCTAATTAGAAGAATTTCAAATATTCTAATAGTATATAAATGGTACTAAAATAACACGTAAAACACCTCTTTGCACACTAAAACACACATACAACCTATAATGAGCTAATTACTGCTTAATTACTGCCTAATCTTTAGGTTGCATAATATGGAGATGCAGTTTTTTACAGTGTGTGTGTGTGTGTGTGTGTGTGTGTGTGTGTGTGTGTGTGTCTGTGTGTGTGTGTGTGTGTGTGTGTGTGTGTGTGTGTGTGTGTGTGTGTGTGTGTGTGTGTGTGTGTGTGTGTGTGTGTGTGTGTGTGTGAGTGAGTGAGTGAGTGAGTGAGTGAGTAAATGTGTGTGTGTGTGTGTGTGTGTGTGTCTGTGTGTGTGTGTGTGTGTGTGTGTGTGTGTGTGTGTGTGTGTGTGTGTGTGTGTGTGTGTGTGTGTGTGTGTGTGTATGTGAGTGAGTGAGTGAGTGAGTAAATGTGTGTGTGTGTGTGTGTGTGTGTGTGTGTGTGTGTGTGTGTGTGTGTGTGTGTGTGTGTGTGTGTGTGTGTGTGTGTGTGTGTGTGTGTGTGTGTGTGTGTGTGTGTGTGTGTGTGTGTGTGTGTGTGTGTGTGTGTGTGTGTGTGTGTGTTTAACCTGCCGTCAGTCGCACCTGTTCTCCATGTCGGCGCTGCACTTGGGTGACAGAAGCTCAAAGGACTTGGTGAACTTCACCACCTGCAGGAGACATTAAAGTGAGCAGGATTAGAGAGATGCAGCAGCAGGAGATGAAGAGGAAGAGGAGGAAGAAGAGGAAGAGGAGGAGGAGGAAGATGGAGAGGAAGATGAGAGGAAGATAAAGATGAAGAGGACGAGGATGAGGAAGATGGAGAGGAAGAGGAGGATGGAGAGGAAGATGAGGAGGAGGAAGATGGAGAGGAAGATGAAGAGGACGAGGAGGAGGAAGAGGAGGAGGAGGAAGATGGAGAGGAAGATAAAGATGAAGAGGACGAGGATGAGGAAGATGGAGAGGAAGAGGAGGATGGAGAGGAAGATGAAGAGGAAGAGGAGGAGGAGGATGGAGAGGAAGATGAAGAGAAGGAAGAGGAACAGGAAGAGGAGGAAGCTGAGGGATCAGAGTGTACCGGAGACTCGATGTCCTCCAGGAGCTGGACGGAGCAGCGTTCACACTTCAGCAGAGTCTGAGCTCGATGCATGATCTTCCTCACGATCTTCTCCAGATCCGTCTGCTCCTCGAACAGATCGTTCACAACCTCCAGAAGAGCCTACACACACATAGACAAAACCGGAACATAGTTGACGTAGTTGAAGGATATGAATGCAAATATTTCTAGCTATGCAACAAGCTAGAGGAGCATTTCATGCATCATTACATTCTGAGAAGTGTTACATTCCCAAGTAATGGACATTCGGCAAGGGTCCTAAAGGATGAGTGTAAACTGGTCTATTTAATGGCTAGTTATGTGTTTGAGGTCAACTGCATGTTTAAAGGGATTTTACTCACCCTCATTTAATCTCAAACTTAATTTTCTTTCTTTAATATAATGTAATTCACTAGGACACATTTCTCAAAACTCTTCACACAGTGAGCACAACATCAGTCTATGAGAGCTGAGCTGGATCACTTATCATTGCTTTGGCACAAAATGCATTCAATGACTACATCTTTCAAATTACATGAATACATTTCTCACTTAGACTCAAACTCAGTGTACCTACAGGCCAATTTGCACATTTACGTTCATTTCAAAACTGATAAACTTATCATAATACAAAACTGAATCTAAAATAATTTAATTAAAATATTTTTTTTGAGAGAGATGCTAATGGTCCAGTCCGATTCAATGATCTATGCTAAGCTATGCTAAAAGTGGTACCGCCAGACCCGGAGATCGGCTGAATGGATTCGAAAACGGTAAAACTCCACTGTTTAACTCTGGGGGAGCTGTAAAATTAGCCTATTTCCAAAAAAAGTGGAGTATCCCTTTAAGGCCAGACAAGTAGAATGTTGAGGGTTGGTTTGTAGGGAAGGACTACACGCCTGCGCGCATATATTCAAAAGCGCATACCTATAGACTGAACTCGTAATACGCATGTGCACGCCATCGCCGTTCTCACTGGTTCGCGTTTTTAAAGTTTGCACAGAGAGAACTTAAAGAGTTTTCTGTTAGAACGGTGTCGTGTTAGCGGCCCCTAAGTTAATAACTAATGATCGTTGCGACAGAAGTGAATCAATCAAACTAACTTTAGCTGGACAATAACTTTATTCTAGAGCTGCTGTAAAGCCAAAACTTTAATTTCCTATTATCACTGTAAAGCTGCTTTGGAACTATCTACATTGTTAAAAGCACTATATAAATGAAGATGACTTGACTTGACTTTGCAGGGAAAGTTCGTGTAAGCCAAATCTACGCAGATTTAGTGCAAGTACTCGACTCGTGAGTTATCATGATATATTAAATACAGCGTATTGTGCAGAATCTGCGCATATCTGGTTTACTTGAACACACATGTCACTACGCAACAAATAATGGTGCACTTGTTCATTTGCATTGAAGCATTAGCAAAGATTAAAAAGCATTTGGTTAACAGAAAAGACATTGTTATTTTCCAACATCCTACATTGTTTTGATGTTCTTTGTACTGTAATGATCTGTCTTCCTAAAACACATTTTTGGGGAAAAGGATGAGGATGAAAGAGGAAGGGAGGAGATGGCTTGATGACAGGATTTTGTTAAATAAGAAATCAAATTATGAAATCCAAATTGCATTATATATATATATATATATATATATCTGAATGGCCGGTAACTTAAAAATGTAGTCAAATTGGCTGGTGAGTGAAAAAGTTCATTTCAAACCCTGAACACAAAATATAGCATTTTAAATTAATTTTTGTATGAAAACATTAAAAACTTGTTTTGTGATGTTGATTATGTGTGAAAACATATCATCACAGTCTGTGAAAAGGGTCCACATCATTCTCATTCTCTCTCTTTATGTTCTTGTTTTCTGGCATTATGTTCCTCTGTGATCGATTTTAAAATGTGTTGATGATGCTCTAAAGACGCCACAACTCAGATTTATGCTTCCCCAGCCACACACACATCTCTTCTTGATTCAGGACCTCTAGATGCAGGAACAGAGTGTGTAGGAAGCATAAGATCAATAGATAGATACACACATACTACGTAATAAACACCCACATGACATTTATAGCGCACGCACACAGCGCTGTCCTGTTACAGTAGGAGGGGGGCAGAGGTATAATACGGTTTTAATGAAGTCAGTGCTGAATTAAGTGTGTTCTTACCCTGCTCCTGTCGTACTCTTTCCTGGAGGCAGCGAACAGTTGGGCGTTTGAGATGGCAATGCCACAGAAGGGAAGGTACATCTGCAACACCTGCACAGACAGAAGAGTGTGTTGAAGTGTAGCATCAGTGTGAGTATAATGTGTCCTGGACAAACACTGGAACAACAGTCTCTCCAAAACACACAGTGGTTTCAGCCTGACAAAGGACTATACCATAGTTAAAGTCAAATTATGTCAATCTATGAATTACGTTAATATATTAAGTTGGTCTTTATAATAAATAATATTTTTTCTTTGTATGAATGAATATATCTCTGATAGGAAACAATTTGTTTGTATTAACAAATACAAATCTACCTCTGTCACTATCTCCCGTGGTGTACCTCACGGATCAGTTCTTGGTCCTCTTCTATTTTCAATTTACATGCTTCCTCTTGGCCAGATCATTAAATGCCATGTTTTAATTTTTATAGTTATGCCAACAATACACACATTTATTTGCAGTCTTCCCTCCCCCATACATAATTTCTAGTAAACTTCATGCAACTGAATGCTGACAAAACTGAGATTCTGCTAGTTGGCCCCAAATCGCTTTGCTCCTCCTTCATATTGATGGAGTCCTGGTTAGGCATTATAAAACGGATAGTTCCGGTCCTTGATTCTGATTGGTTGAGCCGCGTTCAAAGCCATTGTAAATTACTCAACAAACACACACCTGTGACCGCATTACATTAGTGTTACTGCTGTTTGTGATTCTTTGTTGCTGCATGTGTTGCTTGGCAACCTCTTTGGATCCACATCGCTATTTTTTGTTGCTGGTGTTTATTTTATGAATAAAATAAATATTCAAATTAATATTTTTTGGGAGTAACCGTTTTATAAAAGCAATAAGCCCCTTGAAGCCGTGTTTTACAGTGGATTTAGAAGAGCTAAGGGGGTTTTAGGCAATAACAATGCCCCTTAGCTGTTCTAAATCCACTGTAAAGCACGTCTTCAAGGGGCTTATTGCTTAATTCACCAGCTGTTCGGGATCTGGGAGTTCTGTTTGATTCTAAATTATGTTTCGAACAGCCATATCAGCCAGCTTGTTAAATTTCGTTTTTTCAACCTTTACAATATTGTTCGCATATACTGTATCCTTCAATTAACCATAAAGATGCTGAAACGTTATTCACACTTTCATAACCTCTAAATTGGACTATTGTAAATCCTTGTTTAAAGGCCTTCCGGCTAAAGTCCTTAATCGCCTAACTGGTACAAAACTCTGTTGCTTATGCCCTTACATTTAACAAAAAAATCTGCTCACATCACTCCCGATCCTTCACCGAACACTAGCTCTCTATTGTCTATCGCATTCAGTTCAAACTATACTTGTCTTATATTATAAGGCCTGTCATGGTTTAGCACCTTCATATCTTGCTGACTTAATTCAGCCGTACGGTCCCGCCTGTACTCTTAGATCTAATTCACACAACCTGCTTGTTTTACCCAAGTTCAAACTGTCTACTTTTGGTGGTAGGGCGTTCAGTAATAGGTGATTGAATTCCTGAATCAACATCTTTGTTGATCCTGGAACAACACTGCAGTCAACCAATCAGATTTGAGGGACAAGTTTAGGCTTAAAACCAGGGTTAGGTGCTTCTACATCAGTATTATTCACCTATCATTTCCCTTTGATTTTAGGGAAAAGTTATAGGTAGGGTTAGGTTTACGGGTAGGGATATGGTTAGGACAAAATTTTCGGACAGGAATGTTGTGCCAGGATCAACGAAACAGGAACATTTCTGACTTGGCCAAATCACAGAGGCCTCAGTATTATGGGCTCTGAGATCTGGAATAAGCTGCCCCAGAAATGATGTGCTATCTCATCACTACAGACTTTTATTTTGTAATTAGTATTTTATTGAATTTTGAACATCACTGATACATTGTAATCAACATTGTAGTCAACTTTACAATTGACAACTTAACATATATCCCATTGTGATGATACATTTTTGAATGTACACAAATAAATAAAAAGATTAAGCAAAAAGGAATAATAGAAATCAAATAAAAATAAATAAATAAATAAAAATAAAATAAATAAATAAAATAACAAAAAAACACACACAGATCAAATGTAAATTTTTCTACAAGCATCACCCTCTCATCTGGTAGCAATATATTGCACGTATTTTATCACTACAGACTTTTAAGACAGAACTTAAAACTCATTTATTCACATTGTTTTGCAATTGATTGGTTCCCCTTTCTGTTATTTCAATACTTGTTCAGTTATTATCTGCCATGCTATATGCTTATCGTTTGAATGCTTGTTCTGATGATTGTACTTTGCTTGTACTTCCGTATTTTCTGTATTATCTGTCTATTTTGTAGTGTCCTTGGGTCCTTGAAAGGCACTATATCAATAAAACATATTATTATTTATTATTACTGGAGGTCTTTGTAGTTTTTAAAATACTCAGCAATAGTGTTAACTGATGAATTTACACATGGTTTGTCTTAAAGCATATATAAAAACACCACATAGACATATAAACAACATTAAAAACTTGATTTTCACCACAAGGTGTCTTCAATAACTCCATAACTATGAATGGTCCATATGCATGTGTTTGTGGTCATTCTGTTAAATAATGTGAGTATGTGATTTTCAATCTCCCTGCTATTCGACTGTATGAGGCTGTCTTGTGTGTCTCAATAACTCTGTTGGGCGCACTTCTTTCAATATCTTATAAACTCAACTTAATTGAATTCTAGAATACAAAGAAGTGTGACAGAGACAACAAAACTTCATTGTCCTGAATACAAATTTCTGTTTCCTCACCCACCGCTGTGCTTTTAAAGGTCTGAGATCTCCTCTAGCTCTCCCGATGCCAAACACACACTCAGACTGCTGTCAGAATGACAAAAACACACTCACATTTCTCTTGTAGGGAGCCAGAGAGCCTCTATGAGAGAAATGAGTGTAGTCATAATGTTGAGGTAATATAAACAGGTTCATATTAAAATTCTGTCAGGAACCACATCAAAACCTGCCTCAGGACAAGTCAGCGTGACACCACAGAGAGGCCTGGATGAATCTGTCAGCCCTGAAGTCACAGAGAGTGCAGGTAAATGGGGTTCTGGAGTAATTGGATTCTGTCTGACTGCCCATTAGTCTGGGCTGCATGGGAGACTGCTGCACTGAGTCTGTTTACCACACTGTTAAAGCGTTTAATAAAGAGTGGATGTGACCTGAACCTGTGGGAGCGATCAACAGGTTCTTCTCACAGCACGCTGTCCGCTCATTTAAACTGTTAGGCTAATGAAACGAGGGAATTGAGCTCCTTCACATGGAAACACACAACAACTTTATACAAGTTATGACTGAACTATTTCATTACTGCTTCATTCCCCTGTGGGCCTTCTAAGCAAAGTATTGTTGCAGGTTTTGTTCCTAAACTTCTTTATCACTGTAGCAGTGGCAGCTGCTGGTATTTCAAACAGGGGAAGCTCATTTTCGGCCTATATCATAAAAATTGTCCATTTATTTATACTTAAATTCTGCCCTACGTTCCTTTTCAAGAAAATGCTCTGTGACCGTGTCGTACAACTAGGCGTCTGTTCCAGTGACTTGACCAGTGTCCTCTCAATGGCCAGCAGAGTTAGGTATAATTGTATAAATGTAATAATATAATAAAGGTATAAATAATAATATAATAAAGTATAATAATACTACAACTAATAATATATTTTTAAATTATTACTACTAATAATATAAAAATTATAATAAGTAATAATATAATAAAGGTATAAATGTATAATTGTGTGAAATGTATTAGGAAAATTGGCTAACAATTTCGACAAGCAAATACCAAGAAAGAGGTTGTAGCAGTTTGACTACACTTGCAAAGTCCGTGATGGGACTGAGCTCGAACAGCTTCAGAATCAGAGACTTTTTATTGTATGAAATCGCTGTCAATCAAAAGGAGATGCAGCCTTTCGACAGACCCTCCAATCATCACGCAGAAGCCCGGAGTCCGGGCCAGCCCACTCCTCATTCACCCCTAGAGACGCTGAGCGTCCGTGGGCGGGACATAATCGCAGCATTTATCCAATGACTGTCTAGTTTTCGAAGCACTGAAAAAAACTGTTCAAAGCAGCTCCATTGAAGTCACTGACGCTGGGCTTCAACAGGGAAATGCACTGTGACGCAACGGGAATGAATGAGAAGGAAATCGAGTCAGCCGACCTGCTATATGTAGCTGATTCTGAACGAACTCATCTTTGAGATGAACGTTTTCTAACGCATTTTTAGTCAATAAAATGTTAACACAATAGTACATATTTGACCATTATTTGTTTGACATTATAGGGGAAGCCGAGCTTCCCTTGCAGTCTTAAAGAAATCCCCACTGCACTGTAGTCTACTTATGTTTCTGCACCATAATTTAGTTTCTCATGATCATTTTGCACCCGCTATACCTTTAAGAGTTCTATGTAAATGACCTTTGATATGATTGGCTAAGCTCTTTACATTGTAAACTGAATAATAATGTGCACTTTGAGGTTGTGGGTTAGCTGACGGGTCCAAAATAGTTTTTGAATGTACTATCCATCCTTCAACAGCGTCTCTGCAAAGCTTCAACTGCATTGTGACAGGATCACAAAACAATCAGCGCTGAAATGAAACACTCAAACTGTCACGATCAGACTGATAGAATCAGACTTCATCTTTCATATTGCGGTACATCAAAAAAGTTCAAGTTTGGTGAACTTTGACCTTTAGATCTGTATAACAAGGAGATGAGTGACCAATAGAGGATCTTAACGTCACAGACTGAGCTCTTGGCTGAGTTAAATGCAGCACATTTGAAGGAAGCAACAAGCGTGTGATTCTTTTGTGTTCTTCATTCAGCCAGCACCATTTGCACGATCATTCACAAATCACAGTTACAGCTCGGTACAATACTGACAGTCACGCCAAACGTAACATGAACGACTGCTAACCCTTCTTTTCTTCTCTTCTAGGTCTACTCTGAGGGTTCTCTGGCTACTGCCACCAAATGGATACCCATCTATGGAACTACAATAATGACAAATGTATTTGAAACAAAAAAGCTTGTTGAATTGCACTAATAAAAATTATAAAATGCATTTATACCATGTTTGCTATTTAATGCATTGTAATTTTAGGATTTGCTTTTTTATGTAGCTGAAATACAACATTGTTGTATATTAAAGCTGTGAATATTTCAATTCAAAACGTTTCACACATTTTCATTATTAAAAATTCAATAATCCATAATCACCTTTCAGATTTAACTTTAAAAATATTTGGTCTGTTTAAAAATACAATGTATTATATTCGACAGGCAATTTGTTAGTCCATTTTTTTCTGCTTAAATTCGCTTCCACAAATTCGACAGAAAATTCAACATTGCACATCCAGGATCCAGTTCCCAGATGTGCAATGTTGAACCAATGCATAATCTCTGTGTGCTATTTGTCGGCTCACCAGCCGGTGGTGCAAGTGCGTGTTGACAAAAACCAGAGCAAACGTTCGAGAGAGTCATTTATTCACAAAAACGGATTTACAGAAATGGAGCAAGTAGGTATGTGACCTAAATACCTGTGTATGTGATGATTATCAGGGCCAGTATATATGCAGAAAAGCTGATAAAGGCACAAAAGTTGTGTTTACGTTTAATTCAATGTCTTCACGGTTACTTTCCCTGTGTATGTGCTGTAATACGACTGGGGTTACCCTTATACGTCATACTCCAGATTTCCCAACAACACTTAAAGGGATAGTTCACTTTAAAATAAATTTTTGGTATGTTTTAGCTTACCTCAAGGGCATACAAGATGTAGATGTCTTTTTTTCCGCAGTAGTTTCAATTTTGATATTTTTAGGTCAAAGCGTTCTTGTCTGTCAGTCATATAATGCAGGTCTATGGTCATCACCTCAAAGAGCATGCACAGAGTCCAAATTAAAACAATTCCCCGTCGTCCAAATTAAACATTTCCCCATCGTAAGTACACATTAATGGCCTAAGACACGAAACGAGCGGTTTGTGTGAGAAAACGAACAGTATTTATATCGTTTTTACCTCTTATACACAGACATGTCCAAGTGATCTGATCTGACGTGTACGCAGACTGGTGCATAGATATATACACTAGATGTTGCCTTGTCTACGGCAGTTCATTGGAACGAATGTCTTTAAGGCGACATCTAGTGTATATATCTATGCACCAGTCTGCGTACACGTCAGATCAGATCACTTGGACATGGCTGTGTATAAGAGGTAAAAACGATATAAATACTGTTCGTTTTCTCACACAAACCGCTCGTTTCGTGTCTTAGGCCATCAATGTGTACTTACGATGGGGAATTGTTTAATTTGGACGACGGGGAATTGTTTTAATTTGGACTCTGTGCTTGTGTTTTGAGATAATGACCATAGACCTGCATTATATGACTGACAGACAAGAACGGTTTGACCTAAAAATATAAACATTGAAACTACTGCGGAAAAAAAGACACCTACATCTTGGATGCCCTTGAGGTAAGCTAAAACATACCAAAAATGTATTTCAAAGTGAACTAGCCTTTAATGTGAAAAATGCTTAACATGGCTTAATGGACTAATACAAGACTTACTATAAACATTATTGGTGGTGCATACTATATTCAGGTAAGCAGGTGCACTCAGAATATCAACATAATGTGCAAGGTTTCAAGTTCCCTCCTATAGAAACCTGTTATAAAGAAAACGCTTAACATGTCTTATTAGACTAATAAAATAACGATCAAACTCAGTATACAATTTATTGATGTACAATATACACACTATAAACTATATACAACAAGCAGATGAGCACAGAAAATGCTTTGCTGTAGAAAATCATGAAATCGTTGCCAAAAAAAAAAAAAAGCTTAACTTGGCTTAATGCATATAGGCTATAAAAAGACCAAACTCACTATATTGGTTTTGCAAGCAGATGAGACTAGAGAAATGCAACACACTACACTGTACGCAAAGCATTTTCTTTTTAATGGTTTTCTATGGGATGAAAATGGGAAACGTGAAACTTTTGGGAGGGATGTAAGTGTATTGTGATTGTCAAAAACATTTGGTAACTAAACAGAATTGTATTAAGTTCCATTTTAGTGACAACATGTTTCAACATGGTACAATGACTGATAGGCCTCTGTTTTTAATATTGCTTGATATAAAATTGACAAATTTCACGATTTCATTTCAATTCAATTCTTGTGATCTGATTCTGATCTGGATTCAATATCGATTAATTTAGATAAATATTAGGTACAGTAGATACGTTAGATAAAGGTTAAAAATAACAACTCAAATATAGCTAAATAATGCATTTGTTATAACAACTTAATAATATTTTAATGATATAAGTAAAAATATAATATGTTAATATAGTGCACATGATATTTAACTCAATTCAATTCACATTTATTTGTATAGCAATTTTCACAATAGGCTACACATAATTTCAAAGGTTTGCCTTCTCTAGAAAGGTAAAGTCAAATCGATACACAAGATCATTTGTACCATTAGCTGTTAAATACTTGAACCAGCTCTAAACATCGCAATTTGTAATTTTTCCAGGATGATATTTATGGGTTAATTGTGTTATTTTTTGTATTTTTTTGTATTTTTTACTGTATTTATGTGTTGGCTGTGCCAATGGCTGCTGTGGAACAAATTGCCCCTCCTTGGGGATAATAAATAAATAAAGTAAAGTAAAGCAGCTTTACAGAAAGTGCATGAGTCCATATTACAATTTAGAGTGATCTGTTATCAGAGGAAACTGTCTGAGTTAAGTATTTCAGAAATGTACATATACACGTCACAGTTAGCTAAAAATGTATTAATTTAAACAATGTAATAATTTAATGCAGAAACAATGATTCTCATTGAATTTGAATAGTACTTGTTTGTTAACAAATGATAATGATATTTAGAAAATATAGCATTGGTGCAAAATCTAGCAAAATACTCCTCTCTATAGCAAGTTTTTCTAGCCAACTAACGTGCTATGGTCATTAAATGGCTTTCCTGAATATCCTAGTAATATCCTTAATATTCGACTTAATGTTAGTCAACGAGAAGAGGCTCAGTCGACCAAATTTTAATTAGTCTGTTAGTCTAAAAAAAACTTTAAAAAAACTAAAAGTATGCAAAAATTTACTAAAATGTAGTATGAAGTATAAAGAAAATACAATGGTATATGAACACATTAATTATACTGTGTGTTTAACTATTGCATGGTTTTCTATGAAGTATCATGGAGTATGTGTGGTACAGTAATTTTGCAAGGGCTCTATCGGCTAAAAATCCTAAGCATTGACCAGCTGTATGGAGAGACACACACATCCTGTAAGGCAGATCTGCGTCACTCTGCTCTGCGTCACTGTCTGAGAGAATATTATATTGTATTGAATACACAGTAATTCCTCAGCTCTACCTTCTGCTAATCCCACAGAGAATTCACAGGACTATTCACAGTACTGTGGCATTTCACAACAAAGGCCAGAGAGTGGTGTGCCCGTCTGGGAGCCCAGCAGCACATCCAGACTCTCAGAAACACACATTAATGCAGATCATCTGCAGAGCTTTCAAACAAATATCAGATTTGTGGCCACAACATTGAACAGTATGAACTGCTGTCTCATAAAAACGCACTTTTTTTTTAGAAGAATATGTGGTTTTGCTATGCAGATGTTGCTAAGTGTTGCTAAGGTGTTATTTTTCAATGGTTTTAGCCAGGTTAAATGCTGTTTCTGGGATTTTTGCATTACAAGGGCACTGCTAAGAATTTTGGAATTCTTTAGTTTCAGACTTTCAATCCGTCCAGTCGGAGGATATTAAACATGTTTGTTATTTTAAGTCGAGTTAATCACAACGTGGTGCTTCTTGTCTGGTGTGCGACCGGCTTAACAAAGTGCAGTAAATTGACAAACTCAAGCACAAACTGAGGGCTAGATAACACAAACTAATCAGGGGTAAAACAGGACAGGTGTGACTAAATCAGTGAGCTAACCATAGAAACTAACAAGAGATGGGAACAAGGAACAAAGGAAACAGAAACAGAAAATAGTGCAAAACCAACTCAATGTCAAACTCCAACACAGATTAAACGAGACATAACCCTGACATTTCCCCCATCAAGAAGGCGCTTTAAAAACATTAAAGCAGTCCAACAGAGGAGGGAGGACGGGGGCTTTAGAGGAGGATGCAGAGCTGGCACGGGACATCCCAGGACGAGGGAGGAGCCAGAGGGGAGATAACGGTGGGAGGAGCCAGGGTGTAACTCCCAGCAGGAGCACCAGGATGCAGGCCCATGATGGAGTTGAAGGAGGGAGGAGCCATGGAGGAGAAGCCGGAGCCTGATGGAGCCAAAGAGGTGGAGAGATGAGTTGCAGACGGAGGCCCGGAAGTCCATGACCAAGGCAGAGCTGGAGGGACGACGGTCACAGGTGGAGCCAAGGGAGCGAGGAGCCAAGGTGTAGCCGACTGGTCGATGGGGAGATGAGAAGTGAAAGGATTAGAGATTTAGATGGAGTTAGAGGGTCGACAATCCAGGGCGGAGCTGGTAATCTGGAAGCCCAAGTCGCATCCAGGATGCTTGGAGCAGGCAGCTTAGAAGGAGACGAGGGGCTGAATGGAGTCAGCGAAGACAGGGCCAAAGAACTGGGTAACATGGGCAGGGAGTTACAAAACAGCCTCCTTCGCCAATTCAGGACAGGCAGAGAGTTTAAAAGCCGCCTTCATGGCCGACACGGGACAGGCAGAGGAGGTGGGGTGAGAACATCACAGACTATACTGATTTGATGCTGGGTGATGGAACAGTCATGGTGCTGTGCGAAGAAATGGGAATTGTGCTAACTCTTTCACTCTCCTCCACAATTACAAGGGGGCTAGAATTCATGCCATTTACTGCAGCCTCTGGAGTATGGGCGAAGCTCCAATACATTTCCTCTTACTCCACAAGGTCCTCAGGGATGCACCTGGTCAAGCACAAACTGAGGGCTAGATATATACAAAGTAATCAGGGGTAAAAAAGAAAAGGACAGGTGTGACTAAATCAATGAAATTATGAGTAACCATGGAAACTAACAAGAAGTGGGAACAAGGAACAGGAACAGAAAAACATTGCAAAACCAGCTCAATGTCAAACTCAGACACAGATCAAATGAGACATAACCTTGAAAAAGTGTGTTTATGATTAGGGTAAAAAATTAAAATATTATGGTAATAAATACCAGTTTTTCAACATCAAGTAGCATAATAAACTATTATTGTTTGGTTAAAAAAAACTAGAAAGCGGCTGACAATGAAAGCCTCGCGCAGTTTAAAATGACTGTGCCTTCACTAACGTTAAAAATAAAGTGGACTGTGGTATTGCTGCATTGACCAGCAATGGTCTGAAGTGACATCTGTGTGAGCCGTGCTTCATGCATAGCTACAATATTTACAATAGACAATGGACTTTTCACCCAAATTTTCACTAATGTGACCACACATTTAGCCTATTAACCGTTACCTTTTTCCCTATCACACATTTTAGTAATCACCGTAGGTCTCATTCGAAAACTTAAACACTCACAATTCATCCTGTGAAAACTTCTTTGCGTTACTATGGAGCCCCGCACATGACATTTGGGAAAAAATATGTACATCATGGCAACGATTTAACAAACCATTCCCACAACTTACTAATACATCAGCACGTTTTACTAATGTGTTCTCTTGTTCCCTTGATTGAATTAAATCATGTGCACAATATAATAATTACTTTCCTCGTTTTACTAAATCATGCAGACAATATAATTTGTTCCATTGTTTAGCACTCAAAACGAGTATATTTATGAGTATATATAAACAGTATGTGTGTGTGTGCGTGTGTGTGTGTGTGTGTGTGTGTGTGTGTGTGTGTGTGTGTGTGTGTGTGTGTGTGTGCCTTATCACATCTATGCTAAAAAAATAGGTAGCACACCTCTCCTCAAAAGGCTGCAAAATATGATATCATTCATGTCTCTAACACAAATGAATTACATGAACTACAGCGTAAAGTTGAATACTTTAAGGTTTACCCTAAACATGAGCAATAGTAATTGTAATGCTTGCCCAACAAACACCATTAACACACACAATAACAGCATTAGCATAAATCCAAAGCTCCATTCATTAAGTGATGAACTATATTCTGGACGCATGCAAATGAACAACCCATAATTGTTTCTCCACAAAATGAACAGAACAAAACCTCATCTTTTCATTAAATATACAATACGTCTACCATATTGTATGTATGTTTAGAAAACTCTAATGTCTGGTGTGGTACTAAGACTTGCCCGCCAAAACAGAATCTAAAAGTGGCACCTTTGTCTCTGTGGGCTGGAAACAATCGCCGAGTTTTCTCTGTTCTGCCTCTCTGTCTCGCACACACAGGGAAGAGTTTCATCATTAATTCAGCAGTTAGTAGCATGCATGACATGATGCTAATGTACAATGAAAAGCACATGAAATCCCAATGCACTGAACTCGATCTGGGGCTCACAGCAACAAACACATGCAGTCATACAAACACACAATAAAAAGGATAGTTTGCCCCAATTATATTTCTGACAACATTTACTCGTCCTCTTGTCATTCCAAACCAATATGATTTTCTTTCTTCCATGGAAAACAAAAGGATATACATGCAAGATGATTTCAAGCTCCACAAAAGTATCATAACATTAGTCCATATGACGCATGGACTATGATTCTGTGTCCAAAGCCATACGGCAGGTTTATGTGTAGAACAGACCAATATGTACATTATTATTCACCCCTTCTTGTGAAAAAGAAGTACATTTCATGATACTTTTAATAAGATTATAATACTTCAAAAGAACATTCTTAAGTGTAAACTGAATGTAATGTATCCCGACACTTCATTGCAATTAAATGAAAATGTATTATCGCTTACATTTATATTTAATGCACTTTGCTGAACTTTAGAGGTAAGAAGGACTTAAGTACATCTTTACATGTAATTTCATAATTACTTCTATTGTCTTTGAAATATGGTTAAACTGTACTGCTTAATGTACTGACTGACAAGCATTTATGACAAGCTTGTAAACTATAACTTTAATATCATTTCTATTGGAACTTTTGTCTCATGTATTTAAATATATTTGTAATTACACATTTGTATTGATGAAGTTAGTTGCAATTTAGTACATTTAAAATATATTAACTTTAAATGTAATATCAAATAACACTACAGTTAAAATTAGAATCAAGTACCTTACATGTGCTTTAGTATGGCAACACATCAAAATAAGTACTTCTTTAAAGCGTGAAAAAGATTATTAGAACATTAGGATTTAAGTTTTTTTATTTGACATTTGTAACGGAATTTCAGACTAAGAGACAGGATATTCATCACACCCAAACAAGTATTTCTTGAACAGATGGAATGCAAATATGAGTAATATCAAAGTGTCCCTATGAAATCAAAATGGAAGTTTTGGGGCTTTTAGTATGAATATGTTAGCCTTAAGGTTATCTATAAGCTTGTGTGCTGCAAAACAATGACAAAATTCGCATTTAGAAGATAAGCATTCAAAACTTACAGTTTCTCCCTTCCGCCAATATGGATCAACGATTTTGATGACATCACTCTGCTTCTCATCACATCTTCTGTCCAATCAAATGCTCTCTAGAATCTAAAGCGTCCTGCCCCTCTACACTATAAATAGATGCTGAAACTGTGGCTGAAATCTGTATGGTGAATGGCACATAATGCACTATATAAGGGATAGAGAAATAATCAGAGTGTAAATATGCTTTCCATTGGTCAAATTAAGTCTGGTTTTACGTTTGTGTCACGTAAACCCCCGTAGCGGGCACACAGTCTGCTCTGGTCCAGAGGCACGATAGAGGCACAGAGTGTATCAAATGTACGAGTCGGCGCAGACCACAAAATATAACTGGCCTATTTGAATTCCACACAGAATGCTATATTTTAAAGTGATATGGAGGAGATTAGGAGGAGAAACTGTTAAAATGACTCTGCATTAGAAACAGCACTGACGAATAGAAAAGAAAACACCAGTGGCATGCACCAACATAAATTACACACTTTTCAAACTACACAACCTCAGCATTATTATGATCACTGTTTTGCTTTAGTAACAGTTTCATATTAAATCTAAAGAGGGAATCTATTAGACTGTTACTGTCATTAGCTTTATCAAGCTCAACGGCAGCTTTATCAAGCTCAACGGCTCAGGTCGAGCAGTGATATAAACAAAACGCTATTGGCTATTTTTTAAATGGGAGGAGCTGCTCGATATGTCCCGCCCTGTCTTCCTGTTTCAGTGGAAATTACATCACCACAATGAATAACGCTGCGTGTTTCAAGGCACTTCAGTGGGACTTTAATAACAAAGTCCTTTCCTATTACCGGGTAGCTTGGGATGAGATGAAGAACGGTGAGTGGAGGAGACTGGAGAGCACACACTTCTTGGATGGTTGGAACAGGTGAGTAGCAGAGCGGGGAACAGATGAGGAAACACAGGTAGGTAATTGGAGAGTCTTACTAGGAGAACCCTGGAGGAATGCGAGGAGATCTAAGAAGTATAGCTGGGAATTCAAGGAAAGGAGGTACTGTAGTCGACCCCCAGGGTGCCTTGAGTACAGGATTTCTCAAATGGTGTAGACAGTTTCAATGTCCAGGATTAGAGGCAGGGGGGCTCGTCAGCGGGACCAGGAATCAGAGACAGGAGGGTGGTAAAGCTTGAAAACATGAAATGAGCAGTAAATTCTATAGTGGGGAGAAAGGTGAAGTCATGTGACGGTTAATTTGCCAGGTTATGGGGAATGGACCAATGAATTTGGGACTTAGGCTTTTGCTGGGCAGCCGCTGTCTGATATCCCGAGTGGAGAGTCACACCATTCTGCCCGGGCTGGTAGGTGGGAGTATCGGTCTGACGGGCATTTGCGTGACCCTTCTGATGGCACACTGCCAATTGGAGATAGTGGTAAGCTGCGTCCCAGACCCTCTCACTCTCCTGGAACCAGTGAGTGACTGATGGTGCATCCAATGGGTCCCCGGACCAAGAGAACAGAGGGGGATGGAAGCCAAGTACGCACTGAAACAGGGTGAGACTGGTTGCTGGCTGACGGAGAGTGTTTTGAGCGTACTAGGCCTAGGTGAGGAAGAGGTTCCAGAAGTTCTGGTGGCTGTGACAGAAGATTTGTAGGAATTGTCCAATCTCTTGTATCTTCTTCTCCCTCTGCCCATTGGTTTGAGGATGGTAACCAGAGGAGAGGCTTACAGTCACACCTTGGAGGGTGAAAAAGGCTTTCCAGAACTAGGAGAGGAATGGAGAACATTGATCAGAGACCATGTCTTCTGGTAGTCCAAATTTGCAGAAGACATGATTGAACATCATCTCAGCAGTTTCCATGAAAGTAGGAAAACTCTTTAGATTACAGCCATAGGATTCTCAAGAGTTTCGCCGGAATTGTGGAGACGAGAGAGTGCATCGGCTTTCACATTCTTGGTCTCTGGACGATAGGATATGGAAAAATCTAAATGGGTGAAGAAAAGGGCCTGTCTGGCCTGTCTGGGTTTTAACCTTTTTGCCTCATGGAGATATTCCAGATTACGATAGTCGGTGAGCACAGTGAAAGGATTTTGGGCCCTTTCCAGCCAAAGCCTCCATTCCGCCAGAGCTAATTTGATGGTGAGGAGCTCACAATTTCCGATGGTGTAATTCTGCTCTGCCAGAGTGAATTTTCTGGAGAAGAAGGCACATGGATGGAGTCATGAGGGCTACCCCTGTTGCTGTGATAGCACCGCTCCGACGCGTGATGTTGATGTGTCCACGTCCACTACATAAAGTTTGTTGGGATCTGGATGAACTAGGAGCAGTTCACAGGTGAAGGCTTACTTGAGAGCCTGTAGGGCTTTCCAGGACAGAGAATTGGGCCTCCCTTTCAGGAGATTGGTGAGTGCAGCCGTGATAGAACTGATTCTTGATAAACCAATGATAGAAATGGGAAAACCCTAGGAAACATTGTAACTCTTTGATAGTGGAGAGAGTTGGCCTGGAACATACTGCTTCCACCTTCCCTATGTCCATATTGATCCCGACTTTACTGATATGGTAGCCAAGGAACTGGATTGTGGATTGGTGGAAGGTGCATTTTTCCGTTTTGAGGAAGAGCTGATGTTTTCTCAACTTCTGGAGGACCTCTTAAAAGTGTTGGTGATGTTCAGCCGTGGTCTGCGAGTACACTAAGATGTTGATGTAAATCAGCACAAAGCAGTGAAGGTACTCCCAGAGCACCTAATTTATGCCACCCTTGAATACAGAGGGGCCATTGACCAGCCCATACGGCATAACGTAATATTCCTAGTGGCCTGTAGGCATCACAAATGTGACCCTCCACTCACACCCCTCACGTATCCGGGTTACATGCGCTTTGGTCCAGCTTTGTGAAGACGGTTGCACCTCGGGGCTGTTCCAAAGCAGCTGGGACGAGGGGGAGGGGATACTGGAACTTTATGGTAATCTTGTTGACAACAAAATAATCAATGCAAGGACGCAATCCTCTGTCCTTCTTGGCAACAAAGAAAAAACTGGGAGCAGCAGTGAAAGTCGAAGGTCGGATATATACTTGCTGAAGAGCCTCTTATTTACTCCTCCATGGCCTTCTGTTCGGGGATGGAGAGAGGATACATTTTGCCACAGGGCACTGGCTCACCCGGAATGAGGTTGATGACGCAGTCTCATAGTCGGTGTGGTGGTAGTTGCAAAGCTTGTTTATGGCAGAAAACGTCACTGAAGGGTTCATAGCAGGATGGTATGTCTACGGATTGTTGTTTTACAGGACTCTCAATGTGGAATTAATGGAGAGAACTCTGGACTTGGGAGGAGATTGTTGAGGAAGTTCAGGGAAACATCCAGGTAAACAGTCCTTGCCCACACTTCAGGACTTTGCCACTGGACCAGGAGAGGATGGGATTATGTGTCACGAGCCAAGGATGCCCCAGCATAATCCCCGTGGTGGCATTCTCCAGAACCAGGAGGCAGATATTCTTCTGTAGCCAACCAATCTGGAGTTGGAGAGGTCCCAAACAGTAATGAACATGGCCTCGGTCAAGCGGCTTTACAGTCACAAATTGGATCCTGTATGGAATGGTGTTGGGCCTTTTTTGGAGCTGGAGTTGGTGGTAGAGGTCCCTGGAAAAGAACTTGCCGGCTGACCCAGAGTGGAGGAGGGCGGTAACTGAAACAAAAATGTCAGCAGAATTGAGTGTTACAATGGTGAAGTGGAGAAGTACTAAAATTGGGACTGGAAACAAAACTCACCAAAGTTACTCTTTGGTACTCACCAATAGGACATACTAAAATGAAATGTCCACCAGAACCACAATACAAGCAGAGTCTATGGGCCAGCCAATGGTGGTGCCGCTCAGCCAGAGAGACGCATGTGTGGTCGATCTACATCGGTTTGTGGTTCTGGAGATCTGGGATACTTTGGCTGACGATGGAAAAAGAAGGACTGCTGGCACTGTTGGTCTTCCATACATATTTGAACTCTATGGGCAATCCGAATGGACAGCTGTATGAAGCACTCGAGCCTGATGGAATCATCACATATAAGCTGAGAGATGCAGCCTCAGAGCCAGTTCCAATCCTTGGTGATAGGTGGTTAAGACTGAGCGCTCGTTCCAGCCGATGGCCGCTGCTAGGGCTTGAAACTTTTACGAACCCTATGGAACTATATTCTTGGCGTTAAGGATAGAGTTACTCACCAATAGAAGTATCACACACAGGACGACCAAAGATTTCTCTGAAATGAGCCACGAAACTATCAAAGGATTGTGTCACTGGTTCTGCCTGCTGCCAGATGGCTTAGGCCCACTGAAGTGCTTGCCCGGTTAACAAAGATAAGATGAATGAAATCTTGTCTCTTTCCGTAGGAAAATTACGGGGCTGCATCTCTAGGGCTAGTGAACATTGGAACAAGAAGCCATTGCAGTCCTCAGCCAAGCCAGAGTTGGGTGCTGGGTTGACCATGGAACTGGCTGTGTAAACCGGAGGAGAAGTGCTTGGTGCAGTGATGGGTGCTGTGGTGGTACAGTGAGGACTAGGGTTGGGTACCGAAACCAGGTACCGGATCCATATCGGTGCCTGGTTTCGGTACCCAACCCTAGTCCTCACTGTGTAACCGGACCGAATCAAAACACAGATTCCGGTGCCTCATGTCGGTGCCACTTAAATGCCTCGGCTGTCGGTTGAAATATTTGCCCTCTGGTTCTCCGAAACGGACGTAGGACGTCGCTAGTTAACCCTTTGACGCGTATGATCGTTCACACACCAGTGTGATTAAGAACGTTCAGTTCGCGTGATCATCAAGTTATAATTTCAAATTTGCGTTCGCACGTAGGCTGGGGAGACGCGCTCAGCACTGTCATATATCACAACTACTTATGTGACATTTAAATACACATAAGTATTAGAAAAACAACATTTGTAGTTAGTAAAATACACACTGATGTCTATGTAAGCGGCAATAACAATCCTTTCAATTATAAATGGATGACATGTTTAGATACACATTGTGTAGGTAACTATAACATTGACTCTATTCTTCTCACACTTCACCAGCCACTCACTTTAATGTATTTCGGGAGAAGTGGATGAATTGACGTGCTGTAGGCCTAAATCTGACAGATACAATCCTCTGAACTGCGGTGCGTACTAACATGGCGCCCATTGTGCGTTATAGATCAACTAACATGAATCATGATCATTATAAAGGTTTCTTAAATGACAAAACACATTCACTTACATGTATTTAAGAATAAAAATATCAGCCAAGGACTGACTGACATGTAACGCAACCAATTTTTTCCTGCGTCATGTTTAGTGTGAAAATGTAAAGTCGATGTCCCTACAATAACAGACCGGTGTACATCTCATAGATTATTCATTCAAGAACGTGCAAATTTACGGCAACAATAAAGCCGCGAACTTCACAGATTTTTGAAAATCTAGCCTTCTGTTGATCCTGATGAGCGCTCATTGCCATAGTCAGGGGTGGAGTGGCAATCGGGAGAGTCAGGACTTTTCCCGGTGGGCCGGAGGTGCACTCCATTAAATCTGCATATAGCGCGGGAATTGAAGATTGGATTTATATCCGTTTTGCAAAAACACATTTATGTGACCAGGTGTAAATGGAATCGTTTTGATAAATCAGATAGCTATCCGATCTGGGAAAACGCATGAAGTGGCCAGGTGTAAACAGTCCCAAATGATGGAAAGACAAAAAAGAAAAGGGAAAGGTGGCGCTGAGAAGGTCAGACTCAAAAGGAAAAAACTATGGAGGAGGAGGCAGCAAAATGCTCCAAAATAACGGACATGTTCCGGGCATCAACGAGCAAAGATACTACAGGTGAAATAAGCTAAAGCACCTAATGTCACAGCTAGGCACAGATGGGAATTAGCACCAGCTACCAGCCAGCCAAAAGCTTGTGAAATTTGAAAGTAACTCGGTGGTAAATATGAGACAAAAATGAATGGTTTACTATTGAGCGGCTCTCTTTTTCTGTTATTATTGTAGGCTATGTTGTTGTTGTCTTCAAGATCTTTTAAATAATAATAATTACACTTGGCATTTCACGTTGTTGTGCAGTCATATTATTGTAATTTTGGATTTCAGCATTTGCTTATTCACAGGGAACCATTTTCATGAAACCTAAGAAAACTTAGGTTGAAAATGTGAAAAGAATTGCTGAAATTTAAAGCTGGTTTGTAGCAAACCAAGAATACAGACTACAGCTGTTATTAGTATACTGTAGTGTTATTTAGTGTTAAATTATTGTATTTGGGTTAGGTGGCTTAGGTTTTATTGTGAATTTGTTATGTACATTTTTTGTGTTTTGTATTTACACAACTTATATTTATATATTTACTTTAAAATGTTAATATATAACATTTTAAGATATTTTTGTTAATTTTTTTTAACAAGAAAAAGCAATTCTTTAATGTCATTCACCATTGTTTTGAGGCTCTCTTTTTTTTTATTATTAAGTATTGGTTCAGGCACCATTTAGGCACCGGTACCGTTTTAAAAGTATTGATTTGGCACCGTAAATAAAAAAACTATACCCAACCCTAGTGAGGATTCAGCAGAACGAGACTACCAATTCTGGAAAAGGATTCGGGCCTGCTGGGTTCATGTTGGTCTTCTGTAATGGAATACCAGACTCAGAAACAGGATATTCATCAAACCCAAACAGAGCACACACTTCTTGGATGGTTGGAACGGGTTGAGAGTGGGTAAGTAGATCAGGTAAGGAGTTCGTTATCCACATTGGAGACCAGACGATGAGTGACCGAGAAGTGTGTGCTCTTATACTGTGGCTGATGAGGGACAGGAGCAGGTAAATAGAGTTCTGGTGAAAGTGAGAGCTGGGTTTTTGTGACGGAAGAGCCTGGTGACAATATTATTACAAAGAGCATTTTTAAAAGTGATCAAGGGCCAAATCAGTTTGTTGTGTGAATGAATCATCCAGACCAGTTTTGTGAACCGGATCAACTGATCCATTGATAAACTCAGACTGAAAACAATCACAAATCGGACATGAAGCTAGACTTGCACAAGTTGTACAACCTTAATGATACATTTATGGTGCTTTTTGAAGCTTAAAAGCTTCAGTCCCTTTTGACTGCATGGACAAGAGAATAGAAACAATCAATGTTTGTGTATGTGTGTGCATTTTAAAGAAAGACTTACAGGGTTTGAAACTAGAGTGAGTAAATGATGACAGAAAATTCATTTTTGGATGAACTATCCCTTTAAATATCTAGAAAGGCCAAGTGTCTCAGTTTGTAAGCGTGTGGCTGGTGACTGTGAGATAAAGGTTAAATAATGCTTTCTGCAATATAATTCAAAGCCTTGTTTAGACGTCAGCAAATCCACACACACACACACACACACACACACACACACACACACACACACTTTGTGTGTCTCCTTTCAGCATCCCTGATGCCGCTGAACACATTCATTATATCCAGTGTCAGCACTGTGCTCACTGCTTACGCTGAGAAATAAGAGACATCCTGTTCAGCTTTAAAACCCACAGCATCTGTTTCATTCACACGGATGAAAGATAAGTGTATTTACCACACAATGACGAGGTGTGGTGCCTTCGTCACTGGACTAATCGAATCAGAAGAACACAATGAAAAAGTTCAATAAATTAAATTCAACATTTGTAATGATAAAGCTGCAATTTAGTACATTTAAATTATATTAACTAAAGTTAATATAATTAAACACACTACAGTTATAATCAAGTACTTTACATGTGCTTTAGTATGTTAATCGACACATCAAAATAAGTGTACTTCTACTTTAAGAAACAACAAAGATTATTAGACATAATGATATAAAATGTACATAAAAGTAAAACTTTTAATTAGACATTATGCACTTTTTTAAAAGTATAGTAAAGTGTACGCTGCACGTAGAGACAGGGCGGAATAGTGCGCATATATGCAGATAAAAGTTTGCTTTCGTACCCGAAAGTTGCACAACCATTCAATGTTTGTAAAGTAAAATTTTCCCAACACAGCTGGCAAGGATTTGGGGAAATATTGCACGGGAAACAGAGATCCGATTAGTTACCCAGATACAGAAGCCACAAGTGTAAAGCGCCATGATCCGATCTGCTTGAATGGATCACGGTGATGGCATGGTAATGCAAGCGTATACACATAAAAGTGTCTTTAAGTCACCTTTTATTTCATCTGCAATTTCAATTGGCAGCAATTGTTTTTCAGTAACAGAAGAATATGTAAAAGTATGGTATTTAGGGGTAAAAGGCACCCCTGCTGTTGAGGTGAAAGACAATAATTAACATGATAATAAACAGCTGACTGACTTTCCATTTGTTGACAAGATATGATTAGATTCAGATAGTAAATGTCATATATTAAGTTGGGTGTCCACCTTAGAGATAATTTCCATATTTATAATGAAACCATCATTTAAAAAAAAATTATAATTATGTTAATCATATCATATGATAAAATGTTTCTTGTTACTACTGTAAAGCTTTATTCAATTATTATGGGATCTCATTCAGAGCTTTAAGAATCTTTACTTTTTAAAATAATTTTGTTTGTACTTTTAAAATATATTTTTTTATATTAACATTTTAATGACAGTATATTTTTGAAAAAAGTTGAAAAAAAGTTATTGTCTTGAACAAGTATTCATTTAGACATTATTTAAAACTAGCTAAGGTTTTTGCATAAGTCCTGTGTGTCTTTTGCCCCGTGTGTCTGTGGGGTAAACGGGCCCCTTGCCACCTGTCACAGTTATACTGCATATAAAGGCATGAAGATAAAGGTTCAAACAGTTTATAATAATATCCACAGGGTAAATTCCACTCAAAGAACAGCAAGCAAACACAACCATACATAAATGAGATCGGACGAGGGTGAACTGAAAACACAGGACTTAAATACACAGACAAATGAGGTGATTATAACGATAACACAGCTGACAGTGATGACAAATCAAATGAGTGACAATGACGACAAACTAGTGGCGGGAAATGGTGCAACTGAGTCCAAAACACGTTTACATGCAACCAAATAATCCGTTAGTAATCGGATTGAAAGCTCAATCGGACTGAAAAGCCTGCATGTAAACACCTTAATCGATCCGAATGAGCTCGATCCGAATGAAATTTCGATCGAAAGGGGTGGTTTATTCATTTTCTAATCCGATCGAGAGGACATGTAAACACTTGATCGGATTGAAAACCAAAACTGAAAGGATTGCGCATGCCTAATGACATATGACGCACAGAACGAGCTGCTACCTGATGAATAAAGTGTCATATAAACGAGTGTCCCGTCAATCTAAAATCCTCCTTTCACTGCGTCCGTGAAGTGGAGCAGGACAACATCCCACAAGTCCTTGATTCAGACTCTCATCCACAGACGACTGGTTTTGGGCATTTTTACTGCGTGATAATTATAAGCAGAGGCACAACGGTTCATATGCTTATTTTCTCCAAAATTATGACCAGAAATTGATAAATATTCAATCTGCTGTTTAAAACAAATAAAGAACCAATGTAGGAGAATAGTTATTGTGCGCAGACAGCGGGAAACTCTGTATACTCGTGCAGTGAGCGCATGTCAAAAAATCTATTCCGATTTGAAGCTTGTGACATACAGAGTATAAACGCGCACATCAACCCGATCACGTTTAACGTTCATGTAAACACTACGTTTGGATTCATCAATCGGAATAAATTCAGTCCGATAAAAAAAAAAAATTGTCCTCATACATTTATACGATTTAAAAAAAAATTTTTTTTTCACAAAATCTGTTGCTCATTAATGTTCAATGCAAGCATATATATATTTTTCTGCGAACATACACTATGGGAATAGTGAAAAGCTTTTTAATAGTGAAAAACATTTTTCACACCGCCGTACCCTACTTTAAAGATTTGAAGTACACTGCAAGTGCACATTCAATACAATGAAGCACACTTCGTTTCCACAAGGATATGACAAGCAGAGTTCCACTCAGTTGATCAAATAACAACACAGCGACTGTCAGTGTGAACAGGGTTAAATAGTAAAGACTGCATTAGCAAGCACCACTAATAACCATTACCCTATTATACTGTGGCGTCACTTTGATAAGATTACATATGATACTGAATTTACAGTGCATGGTACTCCAAAAGTACTTTGAATAAAGAATACCATGCAATAACTATTTTTTGAAGACAAAAAAGTTCCAATGACTCTGTCCTTTAATATAGTACAGTATATTCACACGTTTCACACGTGCCGCACATCATATTCCCGGTGTCACTTGAGCTCCTGTACACCGAGCAGCGGCTCAGGGATTTCGGTTGATTAATGACTCTGCCATATGAGAACTGCTTCTGTGTTTATAAAGACTTCATTGTTACTGAAGGTCAACATTAATGAGACTCTTTATTTCTTTTTCATGATAGCGTGGCGTGGTTGACCACACTACCTCAGCCCAGAACAAACTATGACAAGGGCAAGTGACGTTAACACTAACTATTCAGCTTTACGCAGACATTCATGAACACTCAACCCACTCACAGTTCTCCAATGACAGCAGCATTACATAAGCACAGTTTGTGTCGTCAGTGCAAAGCTACACTTTAAAGTACAACGATATATCACTTCAATCTCCTCAACTGCATGCACTAAAGTACATTACACTCTCTAACACCTTATTAGATTTCTCTACACAGAGATAAAATAATCTGTTAATGGGGAAATAATAAGTAAGAGTGTCCATGATTAAAGCAAACATATTTTTAAAGTCCCCCTGTGGTGAAAATCCAGCTTTTAATGTTGTTTATGTGTCTATGTGGTGTTTTTAATATGCTTTAAGACAAACCATGTGTAAATTCATAAGTCGACACCATTGCTGAGTATTTTCTCCTTAAAACTGCAGTGAACCAAAGACAGTCTCAAAAACACGCTTTGAAATCGCTCGTGTTTCTGACGTCACAAACTACCTTGTAACCAATCAGATCAACGTGTGATCGTCAACGAGTGGAGTGAGTGAGTGGAGGCGGGGTTCATTTACATATTCATAGAACTGCGTATACTAAATGAGGCAAGGATGTAGAGTTACATTTTAAGGCATGAAGGAAAAAAAGTTTAAATATGTAATTTTGGTGATCAAATATGAGTTTTAAGGGATACAATTATTGACTACAGGAGGACTTTAAGTTTATAAATAAGTATAAACAACTTTGACTTTTCATAACAGGGTAATATTATCTGAAGATTTTAGAGACTTAAGCTTTCGCGCCGGAGTATCGTTTTAGTTCCTAGAAATATTGGCAGAAGAACCCGCTTTTTGGCAGGAACTGGGAACGATCTTAGTTATAGGAACACCTTTAGGCGGGCTAAATTTGCTACTACTTCAGAGTAGGGTCTAACCCAGCACAATAGGAACTGACATAAGTGCACGCTGATTGGCCGATCGCATGCTGTACGAAACACAGACACCCGACAATTAAAAAAACCGATAGACGGACCGGCGACGAAGTCCAGGCACTTCAAAGCCTTTATACTATGGAGTCGCTGACGTTCTTGAATGCCTCACTTATATGACGTCGCTGTCGATCGGCTTACGTCACTTTAGATTCTCTACTGCCGGTGCGAATGCAACCAGGAACAATTCATTCTCTGGAGACCGTCCTGCTGCCTAGTTACTATAACTGAGTTCCTATAACTACCCAGAGCAAAAGCACCTTTATTGTCGGTTGTGAATTTCAGATTTTTTACCTGTTATGACTTGTTCAAACCAAGAACGATGACTATAAAATAACTATAATTGTAACTATATTAATGTCCACACTAACTGACGATAACGTTCTGTTTATTATAAAAGCTCGTTGCTATTTTGTCTTCTGCCGCTTTAAATGCTGGCGCTCTTTAAAGCAGGAGGGATTCTGATTGGGTGTTTTTATTGTACGTCAACTGAAAAAAAAAAAAAAAGCATTCTGAAAGTGATTCCATCGCTGTCGTGTGTATAGCTGTGGATTCTCGTAGAATTAGAGAGATTATTAACTTTTTCCAGCTCCAGCATTTTTGATCATTTTCACAAAAGTGTCATGGCCCCCAGAATATTTTGTTGTATGAATTTCTGAGCATGCAATATATCAACATATTTTGAGCAAAAAGCTGAGAATATTGCATTTTGTCAAAGACTACACGTTTAGATCAGATTCAGAGCGATGATGAAAACACAGATGGAGCAGATCGAGTCCATCAACACCCACAAAGCTTCACAGTCCTATAGCTCGTCCTGGCTCACTCAGTAACATTAGGCAGTTTTGATTTATATGCTGTTTAATGTTGATGATCGTGTTATTTTACATATGCTTCTGCTTACATATGATATCGCTTGTTTCTGCTTCTTCTTCGCCTCAAGCGTCTGTGTTTTGATCAACAGATTCAGTACTCTTTCAGAAGATGTGTAATAGTGCCCCCTACCATATAACAGTATAAACACAGAAAAACGGAAATGTCCATCGAACATTATAGTTTACATCATTGGTTTAAACGGACCTTTAGTCGTTTAGTTAATTCAGTTATCTATCATTAAGTGCTCAATCACTACTAGCTTTCGGCCTGGCCTGAGAGACGACCCCTGACCTGATGTATCGCCCTGAAAATCCTCAAGAAAAACGTGTCCACTTGTTTGCATGTAACATTCAGACATTTAGAGTAGGAAACTAAACCTTCACACGTGAAGTCAAATGTTTCTGGAAGCATGACAAGAGCAGAAGAGAGAAAGCAAGCGTCGTAAACGTATTGTGTAGTGTAAGTTTCAGTGTGTCCAGTGTTGTGTGTTACAGCGTGTGTGAATGCTGTACCTTTTCGTCGTCTTCGGTGAACAGCGCTCCATTGGGACTCTTGTTGATGGCCTGCGTGACCCCGATGACCTCTCCATCACTGTTGTGGATGGGCATGCACAGCAGAGACTTGGTTTTATATCCCGTGAGTTTATCAATCTCATCACTGAAGCGATGGTCCTATAAAGAGGACAAGAGACAGTCTTACTCTTTGCTGAATGGGGACATTTATAATAACTGTACAGAGAAGCCAGACTAATTAAAAGCAAAGTGTGTCATTGCTTTGTGACTATCGGCACTAAACAGAACCGCAAAAATATACAGAAGTGTCAGAAAACTACTTCTGGTCTTCTCTTCCTTATATTACACTATCTGTCTTTTTTTATTATTATGATTTTGAAAGTCTTTTCTGCTCACCAACGCTGCATTTAATATTAGTGATATTGTGAAATATTATTACAATTTAAAATAGCTGTTTTCTATGTGAATATATAGTGAAGTGTAATTTATTCCTGTGATCAAAGCTGAATTTTCAGCATCATTACTCCAGTCTTCAGTGTCACATGATCCTTCACAAATCATTCAAATATGATGATTCGATGCTCAATTATTGTGAAAAAAAGTGAAAAAAGTTTTTGATGCCTAATATTGTTACATTTTATTACACAGTTTATTGCATCTTTGCTGAATAAAAGTTCATTTCTTTCCTTTAAAAAAAAATAATCTTACCCCGGATTTAGCAAAAACTGTTTTCAACATTGATAATAATCAGAAATGTTTCTTGATCATCAAATCATCAGATCAGAGTGATTTCTGAAGGATCATGTGACACGAAGACTGGAGTAATGATGCTGAAAATTCAGTTTTGATCACAGGAATAAATTACATTTTACATTATATTCACATAGAAAACAGTTATTTTAAATATAATATTGTATATAAATATACAATATTACTGATTTTACTGTATTTTTTATCAAATAAGTGCAGCAGAAGAGACTTTACATTAAATAAAGCTGAACATACAGTATTAATGTTCAAATACAGTATACAGAAATATCATGAATCATATTACACTATTACTTATTCATATTTTGAAGTACATAATATATGTATCTACACTTACTGCTGTTAATGACTTATTAATGGAAGTTATTAATAAAAGTGTTACTGTTTTCAATTATTTTGAATGAATAATGTTGTTGCTGCACGGTTGATGTCTGAAGTGTCTCTGAATCGCTGAGTTTACTGGTATAAATAATGCAGTTTTAATGATCTGCTCTGCTTGCTAAATGAAAAGGCAAACGCAGATTGACAGACTAATTAGAGAAGCGCGAGCTGACATCATCATCATCAGAGTATCAGGAGTAAATCTGTAGAACAGAGCGGAGGAAGTTTGTCTGAGCTGATCGATTCAGTGATCAATACTCAGATACTCTCACACACCTCATTATTTCACTAAGGCCTTTTATGGATCTCGGGGAATAATCAAAGCAAAACGTCGTTCAGGGGTCACAGTAAAACACTCTCCTGTCTGTGCTGCAAGTCATTATCCGTATGGGAAAATCTCAAGTGAGTGACCTAGTCAAAAAATGCTAATGCTTTCCTAACCCTAATTCAGTTTCTATTAGGCTCAAATGAGAAGCAAGAATCAAAGGATAAAACGTCTCCCGTCCCGGTGCTCAGCTGGTTTAGTGGCCAAACTCCTCTAAAACCTTCCATTTCAAGAGGAAACCACCTTGGGCTGTTGTTTTAATCGAGTAGGATCAAATTATTATGTTGCTGATTATGCATAATGAGTTTTTTTTTTTTTTTTTTTTTTTCAGCAGTGAAATTAGAATGTCAGAATGTCCAATGGAATCTTCCTTGATTCTTATTTTTATTTTCTCCCATTAGAATTGATTCCAAATTAGAATACATTCCATTAGCAATTCTGTGCACATAAATGATTTTTTAACTAGAAACAATCATTTTATTCCTGTTTCACCTGTACTGCATTTAGATTGTTTCCCCCATCTCAGTAAAACTATATCTGATCAGTAATTATGCATATGGGAAAATGTAATACTTGTGAACTCGCAACAGATGCGAAGATTCCTAAATCATAATTCACAACAATTGTAACAAAAGTTATTACTTTGGTCCCTTTACAATTGCTCAACATTGTGATGTTCGTCATAATTTGGAACAATTGTATAGTAGAATTTCCAGTGGGATGTTGGGTATTTTTACCACTAAAGTGAAATTACTGTCTCAGTTTAAGAAAACAAGAATTGCAGTTTATCCAACAGGATCTTATTTGACCCTGATCTTGACTTTGATCCCTATACATTTGTTCCAAATTACGGCAGAACTTCCATCTTTTGGAATTGATGGACTAGAAACTGCTTCGCCTGATATGCATTGGGAATGTTGAGTTTCACCATCAATAAATGTCACAGTAAAATACTCTCCTTGTCAATCTGATTAATTATTCATATGTGAAAATGTAATGTGAATGGATATAGTCAAAATCAAAACCTGAAGATTTTTTTTCTCTTTCTGGTCAATAAGGTTCATAAGTTAACATTAGTTAATGTATTAACTAACATGAACTAAAAATGAGCAATGTGTTAGTTAATCTTTGTTAATTACAGCAAAAAATCCAGCTGTTCATTGTTTGTTCATGTTAGTTCACAGTGCATTAACTAATGTTAACAAATACAACCTTTGATTTTAATATTGTATTAGTAAATGTTGAAATTAATATTAACTAAGGTTGATAAATGCTGTAGAAGAATTGTTCATTCTTAGTTCGTGTTAACTAATGTTAACTAATGAACCTTATTGTAAAGTGTTACCGAATTTCTTTCATTATTTGGAAACAATCCTAAAGCATCCCAAAGGGCTCTAAGAATCCTCTATGAAATAATTCTGAAGGAATATGAATTTTACTTCATCCAATAGCATCTCCTTTGACTGTTACTTTGATCCCTTTATAACTGTGGTTCCAAAGTATTACAGAAGTCCCACACATCCTTAGGGACAAGCTTGCTTTCATTCCTGCTTTCACCTGATATGCATCGGGAATGTTGACGGTCTCCCCATGCTCAGCCACATAACCAATGATGCCCTTTCCCCAGGGCACCTGCACCTCATCCGAGTTCCTCAGAGAGGGCAACACTGTGGTCCCAGCATGCACGTCGAAGAACTTGGACACCAGGGTCTTTTTATTGGCCGGTCCCTCCACCAGGAACAGGGAGCATCGGTCAGCATCCACCATGATGCACACAAACACCAGGATCTTATAGCTCAGACTGGTCAAATCCAGGTCGTTGGAGATGTCTTTGACCAGCTCCAGGAAAAACTCCCTCTCGTTGTGCTCTTTCAGGTAGTACTTGTAGTCCACTGCGGTGTAGGGGTACTGAGGGATGTTGACCCGGGACTCCAGGAGCGCGGAGAGTATGTGCGCGGTGGTCGGCGGAAGGGAACTCGCTTTACGCAGAAGCGCGCGCCTCCTCATGCTGGTGAGCGGCTCCTGCGCTCGCGAGTTAACGTGTTCATCATAAGTCCTGTTGGCATTGATGGCTTTAGACCTTGCGAATGTTTTCCTTAGCTCTTTCTGCGAGGCTCGTCTCTGTATGCCGTCTCCTCTGCTCGCCCAGCTGTCTTTCCCGCACGCGCTCGCGCTCGCTACTTTATCCGCGTGCGCGCCGCTGGAGTTCGCCGGAGCTTTAGTCGCGTGATGGTTCTTCTGCCACTTTTCCACCACACTCGCCTTGCCTTTTCTGTTTAAATAGTCCTCTAATAATTCCGGGTGCGCGTCTAGAAAACTTTCCACATCGGAGAACACCATATTTGACCCTGCCATCGCTGCCGCTATACGGTCATCTGCAAATAAAATGAGACGGACTCGTGTTTTGAGTCATTTATCTGTGTGAGTGCAGAGCTCAACGAATCATTCGCAAACTTAAAACAACAGATCCTCCGAGAGAAGAGGGGCCGTGGTCCTCGTAAGTTCAGCTTTGGTTCATGATGTTAATGATGTCGCATCTGATGCTGAATGACTCGCTCTCGTTCATTCTAAAGCAGCGCCAGTGATGATGATGCGACAGCTGACGTCACGACCACGCATTCCTCCCGTCATCCTCTCCCGAGTCTCTTCATAACTGGGTGTTTCATTAGAAGGATGCTCATCTTAGGTGACACTGGGAAACGCAGTCTTAAAGGCTTTTCATAACTCTCGTGATTGTTGTCAATATTTATTTCGCTTAAATATAAATTCAAACATCCAAAGATAGCAGTTTGCTGTGCTGTATACATTATCTGTTAAATTATATTACTAATTCACTTTCTAAGGAATTCCCGGTGTAAAGTTGTTGCTCCACCGACCTCTAGTGGACAAATTGAGTCATGCAGCTCTCCAATCACATGAGCGTTCTATTCATGGGTTTCATCAGGTTCCTTTCCACACAGGTGTATAAAATCAAGCACCTAGATTATGAATGCAGACTGCATTGTGCTTGATTAATACACCTGTGGAAAGGGACCTGATGAAACCCATTAATACATTTTTGACTATTTTTCAAATAAAAGATTTCCTTTATCATGAATCAATGAACTTTTGCTTAAAATCAATGAAAAACGCCCTAATTCCTCTAAGTTAAAAAAGGTCACCCCAGATATAAAATTGGAAAAATAACGAATGTCACTGATTATAAGTATATAGCACTTCCTAAAAAAATGGTAGAACTGTTGAGAACTTTCTGGATTTTTTTTTTTTTTTTTAACTGTTTTTCTAGAACAATCCAAATCTTGGTATGCATATCTCATTACCCAACGATGTTAAAAATGACCCAACATGTTTGGAAAATAACCCAACATAATGACCCAATAGAGCATCACAGTCCCGCCCACAGCCCGAGAGCGCTTCGGTGCCGGAAGTAAATTTCCCATTCATTTCTCCCATTGACGTTTTCGAAAATCCGTATCTAAAGAGTTTTAGAGCATGTCTGAGGATAACCAGCTACGGCTGAACTCATAGGCATACAACATATCATTTCGAGTGAAAAAACGGCGAGAAAATCCAAAAAAAGTCAAAGGTACAAGACTGTGTACATATTTTCATTTCCGAGCGAAGGAACTACTCATCCCATAAACCACCGCGCCTCACTGAAGTCGACTGAAGCCACAACCGCGAAAGAGCCTTTAGAGCGACTTTAAAATCTGACGACAGCCACGCGAACTTTTTCTTGTGCCGTTTCCCAGCAAGCAATTTTGCGTCTAATAGACGTCTAATAGCCGTCAAAACACAGCCCAGACGTCTAGGCTAAAACGAGGCTAATTTTGGGCTGTCAGTGAAAATCTAATAGACGTCTAAACATAGCCCAAGAATAGGCAGCTATTGAATGACTACATATATACGTCTAATAGACGTCTAACCATAGCCCAAGAAAAGACAATTAGACAGCTATTGAATGACTATATATATACGTCTAATAGACGTCTAACCATAGCCCAAGAAAAGACAATTAGACAGCTATTGAATGACTATATATATACGTCTAATAGACGTCTAACCATAGCCCAAGAAAAGACAATTAGACAGCTATTGAATGACTATATATATACGTCTAATAGACGTCTAACCATAGCCCAAGAATAGACAGCTATTGAATGACTACATATATACGTCTAATAGACGTCTAACCATAGCCCAAGAAAAGACAATTAGACAGCTATTGAATGACTATATATATACGTCTAATAGACGTCTAACCATAGCCCAAGAATAGACTAGTCATCAATTAGACCGCTATTAAACGACTACATATATATACGTCTAATAGACAGGCAATATGGGTCTAGGCTAAAACAAGGCTGATTTTGGGCTGTCAGTGAAAATCTAATAGACGTCTAACCATAGCCCAAGAATAGACTAGTCATCAATTACACTACATATACATGTAATAGACAACAAAATGAGGCATAAGGATTCTTTTCACTCAAATATAACAGGTTCTCATAAATGAAAATCCATCCAAACTAACTGAATATAAAGAATTTATTTAGAACAATTATATTAACAACTTAGACAACATTCAAACATAAAAATGAACAAATAAAAAATTGGAAAATATGTAAAACAACTTAAGATACAATTTTTTTTAAGAATGAATTGTTAGCTTTATATCCATAACCACCACCCCCTGCTCTCCCTGGTGCTTGTTTAAAATGACCAGAAATTGCATTTTTTATTTCCCATTCAGTCGCCGAAGGAAAGTTGGTAATCACTGCGTCTGCCAAATGAGAAAAAGAAAAAAATTATTGCTCAAGAAAAGCATTGTTGACAATCATTTTTAACTAATTACAGTCATTCACTTTTGCTTGGATGCACACTAGAGCTGGCCAATATAGAGTTACGGAATATAGATTGAGACAATATAATTTATATATCAATATAGACAATTTATATCAATATTATTAATGTCAATAATTGAAAATGTTCGCCTGCATAATGGTGATGCACTAATTATATATACACACATATATATATATATATATACACACACACACATATATATACATATATATATATATATATATATGATGACTGACAGACACTTCTGTTGAACACACACAAAAAAATATATATATTTTGAAGAATGTTGGTAACAAGACATGTAATGGTAGTCATTGACAAGTGTTCTGTAAATTCAATTGCTGTACTTTGTTGACTGATTGCTGGATAATTTGCAATAAACAGTGTCTTTAAATCAAATAAAGTGGATTACATCACTCCAGTTCTGAGGTTTTTACACTGGCTATCTGTCTGTCAAAGAATTCATGTCAAAATACTACAGCTGGTTATTAAATTAATTAACGTTTTAAGGCCAAAGTAAATTTCTAATCTTCTGATGCATTATGAACCATCCAGAGCAGACCTCTCAGGTCATCTGGGACAGTAGCCAGCTACTTTTATATCCCCAAAGTCAAAACAAAACATGGAGAAGCAGCATTCAGTTTTTATGCACCATATATCTGAAACAAATTCACTGAAAACTGAATGTATGCTGCATCTTTTAATTATTTCAAATCAAGTTGAAAGACTTTACTGTTTGCCACTACCTTTTATTAATTGGAAAGGATTTTTTTTTTTATATATATATATATAATTTCTTTGCATGTTGCTGTTAAGTTTTATGTAAAGTACTTTGAAAATTTGCATTAAATCAAAAACTATTATTTCTTACTCTAATCTAAAAACAAAAATATATTGGTATCTTTAATAATAATAAAAAATAGTAATGATAAGTTTCATAGTTTCATGCTTACCACCTTGAATTTAGATACATTTTAGATTAAGGGCACACAGTTGCAATAACACATGCAGGTAACGTTAACTTGTTGGAGAAAAATAGTACTCTGCAATGGTAATGTTAAAATGTCACGGTTTCTACACATTATAACAACTAACTAATTTAAATAATGAACATAACAAAAATAACACGCATACTTACAAGATCAAAGTAGAAATGTGCAGGTTTTCAGAGTGTCGCTCGCCCGTTGCTCTCCGACAGCTGCCTCGTGTAAAATAAAACTGAAAATGGCGGAAATGTTTATAGCGAGATCTGGCTAAAGTAGTCCCAGTAGTCATGTCTCAGTAGCGTTTCGATTGTGCCATCTAGCGGTTGAGAAATGCAATTGCATTTGATTTAATTTGAAATGATAGATTGTGTATGAATGTTATGTTTATGTGTGACAGCAAACATTATAAGCTGTGTGAGCGAAAACATTTTTAAGACTAATATTCTTATACTATATCGCTGGCCTGAATCAGGGCTAGCCAAGCCGTACGTAGACCAGATTGCCTTGATTTCGCCAGGTGGGCTAAAGCAGACCGCATATAGCCCGTCCAATTCGGAGCTAAATCGTGACTACAGATCGACCATGTAGTGAAATGACACATTGAACCTTGTAGATATCATTACCAATGTGAACATGATGGAATATCAACCATTTCATGCACTGCCTGGCAAAAAACTACAATTAATCAATTTTGACTAAAAGTGGGCTACAATAGCCGGGTCTGAATACGAGCTAAATCGTGGCTACGCACAGCCTGTATAACATGTAAAATAAAGCAAACCAAACAACTTGTAATCACAGTTGACTTTGCTTACATGATGGAATATCATACATCTCACAAGTTATTTTGGAAAAAAATACATTTATCCAGCCTAAATGTTATTTGGGCTAAAAGTGGGTTACACATAGCCGGACTATATCGGGTCTATATTTAACCTAGACGTTGAAATGACGGCTATTGCTTGCTGGGTTATAGCAGTTCTTTCAGTAGTAATTGTGTAAATAGACTGGAAAGCATGGCTGGTGGTCCGCGGCTCACGGGTGCAGATCTGGCAGTCCGCGTGGCGTTCTGCTCATCAGTTTCAGCGGCCCACGGGCAGGTTGCTGACAAATGCCTCAACAATTTCCCACTTGTGATCCATGCTCATTTTATTCATGAAGTTATAGTTCATCCTTAATTTTAATAACATTTAATGTATTTTCTTAATAACAACAAGTGAAAATTAAAAAGTGGAGGTCAGCAAACCAGAAAGTGCATCATATTCAGTTTATTAACTTGCCATAAATTATTACACAAATGTTCAGTAAATGCATGAAGAGCTCTCTATGGCTCTGGGTATGCCTAAGCTAAATATTGTTTTGACAGTGGCATCATAAAATGCTTGATATGACTCATACCATATATGAAGACTCCTCGGTTCAAATGTCACATCAGTGATACAGTGCAAAAAAACGCAACAGTTTTTTTTTTTTTATTATTTATCTTGAGTCTTCACGAACTTTCGCGGGGTTTACACGAGCTCCACCAATCAGATGCATCACTGTGGGATTGTGGGATTGTTTAGGATTGTGGGTAATGAAGTACTTCTCCAAGACATCGCGAATAAAAGGCATTTATCTCAAAACAAGGTTAGTGCCCCATGAACTTTTGGCGGTTATATGAGCATATACAATCGCTTAGTACAGCCGTAGCTGGTTTTAAGTCTACCATGTATGGTTACGTTTTTATGGCTTATACCCCAACTGTCAATGGAGAAATTGTATTGAATTTTTACTTCCGGCACCGGCTGTGGGCGGGACTGTGATGCTCTATATGTGTAACCCAGTTGCCGGGTTAAAAAACAACCCAACGTTTTTACTGTGAAGAGATGGGGAGAGAGAGAGAGAGAGAGAGAGAGAGAGAGAGAGAGAGAGAGAGAGAGAGAGAGAGAGAGAGAGAGAGAGAGAGAGAGAGAGAGAGAGAGAGAGAGAGAGAGAGAGCTTGAGAGCTTTATGAGCAAACAACTCAACTTGATAATTTTACACATGATCTGTTGATATAGTGATATTTCATGTCTTTTTTTCCACTACAGTTTTAAGAAGAAAATACTTAGCAATGGTGTTGACTTTTGAATTTGCACACTGTTTGTCTTAAAGCTATTAAAAACATGTTTTTCATCATAGGAGGGGCCTTTAAAATATACTTGGGGCCTAAAGCCATTTTAGCTATATTTTTTCCTACAATCCCAATTCCATTTTATTTCTGGATTCTTATTTAAAGGTAAAAAAAAAATTTAGTAATCAAAATGTCTAATTCATAAAACCTAAACTAAATTTAATAATCTAACATTTTTATGGTAAAAGAGCCCTATGCAATGTTTAATTTTCTCTCTCATACTTTGTGATGTCAATCAAAAGGCAATCATAAACATAGAATTTATAATCTAAGAGGGGGTAAAAAATTGATTACTGAGGAGATGACTTGACAAAGTCAGGTACACTGTAAAAAAATTCTAACCTCTCCAAGTCAAAATTTTCTAGTGACTGGTCACATCTAAATTTTAAAATTGGCCCAAGTGCAATTCTTGTTGCAATAGTCTGTTAACATTGGCTCAATGAGAAATAATACATCAGACTAATTGAAAAATTTAGATGTGACCAGTCACTAGAAATTTTTGACTTGGGGATGTAATTTTTTTTTACAGTGTAACATCATTTAACACTCACCTGAACCTGACTTTCTCGTTTAATATATATATACAGTGAGGAAAATAAGTATTTGAACACCCTGCTATTTTGCAAGTTCTCCCACTTAGAAATCATGGAGGGGTCTGAAATTCAGGGTTCCCGCGGGGTCTTAAAAAGTCTTAAAAAGTCTAAAATTCTGAACTTTAAATTTAAGGCCTTAAAATGTCTTAAAAACGGCCAGATTTTCATCCGTGGTCTTAAATTTAATTTAGTCAGGTCTAAAAAAGGTCTCGCCAACAGGCCGTTCACATATCACATCTTTTGCGCGCTCAAGTTCGTTCAAATGTAGGCGCGCGCGCGCTCATAATCAGCTTCGCCCCTTTCCGTAACAACATTGAAAGCTCACTCAACTGGAAGGATGCGGGTGCACCCAAACACTACGGGTGTTTTTCTCTTCTCCGTAAATAAATCTTGGGGGGGGGGTCGTGGTCGTGGCCAGCATTTACCCGCTATATCTCTATAGTTACCATAAACTTAGCAGCTTTAAAAAACCAATCCTCATTCCTAATGCAGAAACCTGACAGCCAATCCGAGTCAGAGTAGGGCAGAATTGTTTTCAAAGTCTTTAACACCGCGAGTCTGATGACACACTGCCGAACAAAGAACCGCACGTCGGAAAGCAAGCCTGAGTTAAGTTAGCTTACAATGTTAACTGTCCTGTCAGACACAGACAGCGATGTTGCCAATGTCATTATTTTTAATTTTGACATAGAAGAGGGCGGGATAATATCGCGAGCGGGCGCGGGCGCCGTGAGCGCTGAGCGAGCAGGAATGAGTAGTGAGTTGTCGTCGAAAAAGATGGATAATGCAAAAAAGCTGTCGGGGCTAAAAATAGAAAAAGAAAGAGAGAAAAGGAGATGGCATGTCAATTGATGCAACAGCAGCTAAATAAGTGGATGGTGAAAGGCTACAGGTAGGATTTTGTTTTGTGTCCAGGCATGTAGGCTAATGCCATGCCATCGGGACTACCGGGAGATTCCCGGTGGGCCGACGTGCTTTTTGGGCCGATACATCTCATACTTTTTTGTTTCGTTTTTTGTCTTAACGGGCCATAAAACTCGTACATCGGCGGCCCATTCGTTTTGTTTTGCTTAATTGGCGGCGCTGGGTTAGTGTGTAATGCATTGGTCAATAAAAAGTCAGCGTTAGTTTTTTTTTTCTGACACCCCATGAAACGCGTAGATCAGCGGCCCATTTGGTTATTTTCTTGATTGGCACTGGGCTAGCCCAATCACACCTTTAATGTGAAGTATAGAAATATACTCTTTCAAGTATAGAAATTAGTACAAAACTAATTATGAAAGTTTCCTTTATTTTTCAGTGCATTTGTTTTACAATATATGGCTATTACTATCATGGGATTAATATTGTAACTATTATTATGTAGTAGTAATGTAGACAGACACTGTAACTAAAATAATTTTTCTTTGTTTAATTTGCACCAGATTGATGAATTTAACATTTAAAAAGCACTATATATATATATATATATATATATATATATATATATATATATATATATATATATATATAAGTTGATTGGATTGGATTTTTTGCTGCCGCATCCTTCTCACCTTTTTTACCCCTGACCTGTTTTCATGCCTGCATTGTGGAGAGCGCAGTGCATGGTTGCATAGCAACAACAGACGCCACGGGAAAATCCGACCGAATTTTACTATTAATCATAAAAGATAAGCTAAAGTGCATTGTAAATGTCAGTAATTTATCTTTTTATAAAAAAATATTTAAAGTCTGAAATATGTGAGGTTTATCTTTTTATAAAAACAACTTTTTTGTCTAAACTTTATTTGAACTTGTACATGTTAGTATCTATTTTTTACAGTCTATGGTTAGTATATAACATGTTGCAAGACACTTTTAAAATCTGGCTATCATTTTTAATGGTATTATTTTAATGTTTATGTAAAAGTGCATATTGATGCTAATTTTATTTATTATTTGCTGGTTTTCGACATTGTGTAGTATTAGTACTTTTTGAACAGGATTCTGTGATCACCGTGGTCATTTTTGTCACTATAATCATTGAAATGAAATGTTCATGCCATTTCATCTCTAGTTATGATCAACTATGATCAACTAAAATCAACTAATTATGTGTTTTTTACAGTATAATATGCATAGTACAATTTTCAAAAAAAATAATAATATATCTGATTCTGACACACGTTGTTGGGTGTGGAAGGTTACTAATGTGATTGTTTTATCTGTAAATTAAATTAATGTTTTTTCAATTACTTAATTCATTGAAATAAAATGAATTCTTTGATTTGAAATTTTTTTTTGGTAGGTCTTAAATTTCAAACTTTATGGTCGTAAAATGTCTTAAAAAGGTCTTAAATTTGACTTGCTGAAACCTGCAAGAACCCTGGAAATTGACATCGTAGGTGCATGTCCACCAGAAATCACAATGTATGATTTTTTTAACTATTTATTTGTATGATACAGCTGCAAATAAGTATTTGAACACCTGAGAAAATCAATGTTAATATTTGGTACAGTAGCCTTTGTTTGCAATTACAGAGGTCAAACGTTTCGTGTAGTTTTTCACCAGGTTTGCACACACTGCAGGAGGGATTTTGGCCCACTCCTCCACACAGATCTTCTCTAGATCAGTCAGGTTTCTGGGCTGTCGCTGAGAAACACGGAGTTTGAGCTCCCTCCAAAGATTCTCTATTGGGTTTAGGTCTGGAGACTGGCTAGGCCACGCCAGAACCTTGATATGCTTCTTACAGAGCCACTCCTTGGTTATCCTGGCTGTGTGCTTCGGGTCATTGTCATGTTGGAAGACCCAGCCTCGACCCATCTTCAATGCTCTAACTGAGGGAAGGAGGTTGTTCCCCAAAATCTCGCAATACATGGCCCCGGTCATCCTCTCCTTAATACAGTGCAGTCGCCCTGTCCCATGTGCAGAAACACCCCCCCAAAGCATGATGCCACCACCCCCATGCTTTACAGTAGGGATGGTGTTCTTGGGATGGTACTCATCATTCTTCTTCCTCCAAACACGTTTAGTGGAATTATGACCAAAAAGTTCTATTTTGGTCTCATCTGACCACACGACTTTCTCCCATGACTCCTCTGGATCATCCAAATGGTCATTGGCAAACTTAAGACGGGCCTTGACATGTGCTGGTTTAAGCAGGGGAATCTTCCGTGCCATGCATGATTTCAAACCATGACGTCTTAGTGTATTACCAACAGTAACCTTTGAAACGGTGGTCCCAATTCTTTTCAGGTCAAGCTCCTCCCGTGTAGTTCTGGGCTGATTTCTCACCTTTCTTATGATCATTGAGACCCCACGAGGTGAGATCTTGCATGGAGCCCCAGTCCGAGGGAGATTGACAGTCATGTTTAGCTTCTTCCATTTTCTAATGATTGCTCCAACAGTGGACCTTTTTTCACCAAGCTGCTTGGCAATTTCCCCGTAGCCCTTTCCAGCCTTGTGGAGGTGTACAATTTTGTCTCTAGTGTCTTTGGACAGCTCTTTGGTCTTGGCCATGTTAGTAGTTGGATTCTTACTGATTGTATGGGGTGGACAGGTGTCTTTATGCAGCTAACGACCTCAAACAGGTGCATCTAATTTAGGATAATAAATGGAGTGGAGGTGGACATTTTAAAGGCAGACTAACAGGTCTTTGAGGGTCAGAATTCTAGCTGATAGACAGGTGTTCAAATACTTATTTGCAGCTGTATCATACAAATAAATAGTTAAAAAATCATATATTGTGATTTCTGGATTTTTTTTTTTAGATTATGTCTCTCACAGTGGACATGCACCTACGATGACAATTTCAGACCCCTCCATGATTTCCAAGTGGGAGAACTTGCAAAATAGCAGGGTGTTCAAATACTTATTTTCCTCACTGTATATGTATATATGTATTTATCAATGGTTAACCATGGTTTAATGCCTTTAGAAGAGCTAAAGTGTGTGAGCAGGCGGGGAACGAGTGATGACAAGCAGCACATGGATGAAAAAATGCTGTGAGTGATAGACTAATGCTGCTTTCCATTTACCTGGGAAGAGGGATGTCCGAGCTGGCAATGACGTCACACCACACGAGTTGACCTCGTTCCAGTACACAGGTCAGTAAACTAAAATGGACGCGTCCAGGCAAACCTTTGTTGCGCTTGCTCATTCGGGATACAAATAAGCGTTATTTTGCACAGATAATGCTTTAGTCCACAGATAGAGGTTATTTCATACTGTGTAATGGTATAACGTTTCTAGAAAAGCAAATTATACATGTAAACTATCAAATAACCAAAGAATGTCAATTTCTTTAGTGAATTTAAATATAATTTCTAAAGGCTAAAGGTGACCCAATCCCACTGGCCCACTTTATCTACCACATTCAGCCAAAGTGGGCCAGCAATATTTTAACAAGATTTATTTTATTTTTTTTGCATTTTATTACCTGTTAACTGTAGTAACAAGCAAGACTGGAAATGTCATAATAATATTTGTTTACATATAGTGAGCAACTTTATACTTTAGAAATTAATAATGAGGAAGGGAGTCCTGCTTTGGAGATGGATTGGACACATTGGATACTTTGCAGTTGTTGGTCCACCACGTCACACAGATGTACCCTGGTAATCCAGAGTTCTTGAGAGAGCACAAGTTGAATTTGCTCAGCAAGTTTACTCTGGCGTCGAGTAATGATGCTCATTAAATATGCCCCTCTATCTGAGCTGCACCAATCACATCGGGTTATCTGATATAGCCGGGCCAGAGGCGAGATGACGACAGCGTTGCGACGTCGAAGTCATTAGTAAACATTGCAAGATGGCTATGGATGAACACCAGTTGTTTGAAACGGCTTTGGCCGCTACAATTAAAGATTTAGACTTTTTCTCTAAAAGAGGAACAGAAGACGGCGCTCAAATCGTTCCTTTGCAAGAAGGGTGTTTTTGCTTTTTTGCCGACCAGATACGGTAAGAGTCTAATCTACCAGTTAGCTCCGCTGGTTGCTAAGTGATAACTTGTTGTGATTGGTCGTAGTGTTATCCAATTGCATGCAGTGAGATTTTCAAATGCATGCTTGGTGCCGCCCTTCAAGCTTGCCAATTTTAATTAGTCGACGCCAGACCATTAATCTTTTAGATTTAGGTCTGGATTTCCAGGCTAACACAGATGCTCAACTGGACTGAGATCTGGGGAGTTTGGAGGACAACCCCTTGAACTCTTCATCATGTTCCTCAAACCATTCCTGAATAATTTGTGCAGTGTGACAGGGTTCATTGTCCTGATTAAAGAGCAGAGGCTACGCAGCAGAATGCGATGCACATTTCTCCCATAAACATGATTAAAATTGTGTGACTTGTGCCACAATAGACATTTACATTTGTGCATTTGGCAGCCACTTTTATCCAAAGCGACTTACATTGCATTATCCTATACATTTATACATAGGTATGTGCAATCCCCTGGGATCGAACCCACAACCTTGCGTTGTTAACGCAATGCTCTTACCACTGAGCTACAGGAAAGCTTCTTTCTGTAGCTTCTTTCTTCTTTCAATAGACCTTCTGTTGGCTCAGACCAGACGGGAGACTCTCTGTTGCCTGTATGCATCAATGAGCCCTGGTTGCCCAACACCCTGCATCCTGAACCTTTCAGTAAACCGTTCTTAAAAGCATTTCATTGTGTGAAGAACATTTGATAACCAATTGAAAGGTTTCATTGACATTGAAGGATCTTCATGGAACACATCATCACCAGTCGAGCAACACACTCATCCAGTGGATTGTGCAATAGACAGTGAATCTGAGAGCATTGTGATGGAACTTTTAATTAGCATAAATAACATTTATTTTTTCTTGCAGGATTAATATTCAGAGATGCATGGGCACTCGAGTTAGAGACTCGGACTCAAGACGCACTCGAGTCACATTTTAATAGACTTCAGACATGACTCAGACTCGACAAAAAGACTAAAGAATATTTTTAAAATGACTCAAGTCTTTAATCCTTAACTAATGATATCATAAAGAAAGAATTGTGAGTTTTATTTGAATGGTTTTATAGTATCTGCGTCACATTATTTCCCTACGTGTCGCAGTAGCTCAAGAAAAGGGAGGTATTCCCAAGTTCGAGCTTCTTACAGTTATAAAGCAATTGTTACATTATCATGTAATATGTTAGAAGTCTTGTTTCCATTCTTCGAGTAATCCTTTATTTTTTCTCTTTTATTTTGGCCGTAGTCTCTTTAAGAATCTTAGTTTTCAGTAAGGAGTCATGTCATGTGACCATTAATCAGGAAGGAATCCAGCATGACACAGAGAGCAGTATCAAAGCCACTAGATGACAAGCCTGCAACCTTTAGCAAAAAAGAAAGCGTAATGCTAACGGCTAATGCTAACACTGGTATGCAGGGGGCCAATGTTTCAGAAAACACTGAAGCTTCCCCGGGTGCCACCATTGATTAGCAGACCATCACCTGCTGTTAGCATTCCATTGACTCCCATTAATTTTGGCGTCACTTTGACAGCGAATAACTTTACATCTGAGGCGTTTAAAGACTCCATTTGTCCATTATTTATTTCTAAAGAAACACGACAATGTATAAAAGGCTCCATTACCTTGTATCTTACGTTATGGCCCCGTAGATGCAGTTTTTGTAAAAATAGGCTAACGAATGCATCATAACCACGCGACTCTCTGTCGCACAGTAGAGAGATTATCGTATGGACAGGAGGAGAAGCTCGCAGGCAATCGGGGGGACGTGGAGGCAAAATGACAAAATAATGAATCAGAATAATTAGCAAAAGTTTCTCCTGCTCCTAGCTCATGGACACCTCCTACTCACACTCTCCGTCTCTGCAAGTTTCGGAAGGGAATGATTCAGATTTCTCTTGGCACAGCTACTAGAAGACAGACGGGTTGCTCACGTCACATCTACGTCGTCAAGCTCAGTTTGAGTCTGTGCAGTACGCTCAGCCATCAGGAAGTGAGTGCTTCTAATTGACTTCACTTTTCTCCGCTGAATCCAATGGGGTCGCTGTGTCCATTTCTTTTACTGTCTATGGCCAGACCCACATCAAGATGTTGGGTCTGGGAACACACCATTGGCAGGGCTCAATCCGAGGGGCGGGATAAACGGTTGTCTTTTCCCTCAGCACACAATAGGATAGCGCTACAACCAACCAGAGTGTTTTCCCAACAGTGGAGCTAACGTTAGTTGATAGATTAAACTTTTGCCGTATCCGGTCGGCAAAACTACGAACACATCTTCCTTTTTTGCCGTTCTTTGTTCTTTTCTCAAAGAAAAGCTTAACTCCAAGTCCTCCAGAGTCGCGGCCAAAGCTGATTCGAAAGACCCATCTTTGTTTTAAAGTAGCAGGGAATTCACGCGGAACCGTCACAACTCTTTCGTCATTATGTTAAGCCCCGCCCACTGACTCTATACACGATGTGATTGGCCTGACTAGAGTTTGGTTTTTCCAGCTTGAAAGCCAACGGAGAGTTGCTAGACAACACTGACTGCAAAATAAAATTTGCTGCCGCTAGGGTGCGTCTAGATTTCTAGGCTATGTAGTTGTAGCTGAGACTTGAAGAGTTTGGTTTGTGTTGTTCATGTTCGAGAAGATGCTGTTTTCTGCTCGGCGAAAGCAAATCCACTTTGATGCACTTCCAAAGGATGAGATACTAGACATACGTTAAACCCGACACCATCGTTACTGTTCGTATCACTGTGTATCAAGTGCTGAGGAAGAGCTGAAATTCAGATATGGTAAGGAGCGTTTGGTTTCCGACCAATCACAACAAACTGGGCAATCTGACCAATCAGAGAGGAGCAGGCTCGCAGAAAGGAGGAGTTTAGAGAAACTGAATACTTTATCGAACCGTTTCAGACACTGAGAAAAGAGCTGATGCTGCAATGGATAGCCTACTATGAGAAAATGAAAGTGCTTGGACATTTTGATACATGTAAACCTATATGGAAGTAAAATAATGTCAAATGTTTTTTAAATAAAAAGCCTGTTGAATTGCACTACTTGAAAAAAAAATAGGCATTGCATTAACCATGCTTGCATTTTAATGCATTGTATTTTTAGGGCTTGCATTTTTATGGGCTGAAATTCAACATGGTTGAATATTTAAGCTGTGAATATTTCAATTAAAAATATTTCAAACACCTTTTCATTATTAAAAATTCAATAATCCATATTCACCTTTCATATTTCACTTCCAAAATATTCAAACTGTTTAAAAATACAACCAATAATATTCAACAGGCAATTTTCGGTCCATTTTATTTCGCTTTGCAAATTCGCTTCCACAAATTCAGTGGTTCAAATTCGACAGTAAATTCAACATTGACGTCCAGGAACTGCAGGAAAAGCAGTAGATTGCCGAGCATACTCTCCATCTGCTGTTAGTCGACCTCACCATCAGATGGTGCAAAAGCGCTTGTTGTTGACGAAGACAATCATTAAAATGATTATCTGTGTCAGTATATGCGGAAAAGCTGTGTTTATGTTTCATTCAATAACTTCATTGTTACTTTCCCTGTAGCCTACATGTCATCAGCTTTCTCTACCATGAACGGGATTATAATCGGTTTCCCTCAATAGGTCTCATACTCAAGGATTCCCCTTCCGTTGGGACAAAACGCTTAACGTAGCTTAATGGACTAATACAGTGATATGAAAGACCAATCTTGCACCTTATTGGGGATGTAGACTGTAGGCTACAGGCAAGAAGATGGACTCAGAATATGAACTTAAAGGGATAGTTCACTTTGAAATAAAATTTTGGTATGTTTTAGCTTACCTCAAGGGCATCCAAGATGTAGGTGTCTTTTTTTCCGCAGTAGTTTCAATTTTGATATTTTTAGGTCAAACCGTTCTTGTCTGTCAGTCATATAATGCAGGTCGATGGTCACTTGTCTCAAACAGCATGCACAGAGTCCAAATTAAAACAATTCCCCGTCGTCCAAATTAAACAATTCCCCATCGTAAGTACACATTGATGGCCTAAGACATGAAACGAGCGGTTTGTGTGAGAAAACGAACAGTTTTTATATCGTTTTTACCTCTTGAACTCAGCCACGTCCAAGTGATCTGAGAGCGCGGGCGGGTATAGATATATACAATAGATGTCGCCTTGGCTACTGCAAAACCGTTGCCAAGGCGACATCTATTGTCAACCTCAAAAATGTAACATTGGATCTGTACATCCGCATCGGGGTATAACGTTCACGGTAGAGAAAGATGCATGTAGGCTACACAGGAAAAGTAACCGTGAAGACACTGAATTTAACATAAAACAGCCGTCATAATAATCACAAATACACTTACATTGCTGTAAATGAGTTTTATGAATGAATGACTTGCTCTAATTTTGCTGGTCTTCGTCTACAACAAGCGCTTTTGCACCATCTGATGGTGAGGTCGACTAACAGCAGATGGAGAGTATGCTCGGCAATCTACTGCTTTTCCTGCAGTTCCTGGACGTCAATGTTGAATTTACTGTCGAATTTGAACGAATTTGAATATTTTTAAACAGTTTGAATATTTTGGAAGTGAAATATGAAAGGTGAATATGGATTATTGAATTTTTAATAATGAAAAGGTGTTTGAAATGTTTTTAATTGAAATATTCACAGCTTAAATATTCAACAATGTTGAATTTCAGCCCATACAAATGCAAGCCCTAAAAATACAATGCAAATGCAAGCATGGTGAATGCAATGCCTATTTTTTTTCAAGTAGTGCAATTCAACAGGCTTTTTATTTCAAAAACATTTGACATTATTTTACTTCCATAAACCTGTTCTATGAGACTCCAAAACAAATCTAAGAATCTAAGAATAGCATAATTGGAGCACTTTCAAAATTATGGGCTCTTCCTGAATATATGGCCAAAAAAAAAAAATCATTGTGCACAGTAGAAACTTTGGTTGGTTCATCTAACCCAACCTGAAAACCTAAAATATCATAAAATACACAACTTCATGCATCCCTTTTAATAGTTACCTTTACACTCAGGAGGCGGGGCGCTCCAGGTGCCCTTCTGTGTGCACTGTGCAGTAAAGCTCTTTCACACCAATAAGAGCGCCGTTCGGCAGTGATAGGACACCACGTGACCGAAAGGAACATAGTCATATATGTGCTCAGAGATCTCAGCATACTGGACCTCTGGGGGTGGAGGACAGTGAACAGCTGCAAAACACACAGACACACAAACACTGAATATTAATTCCAAATTCCTAACCCTAACACACTGTCATCAGAGATGGGAAACAATCCAATCCTAGATTATGAATAGCCCGTAGGAATCAAACCTTGTTGACTTGTTAGTCTCTGAAATTGCTCACTTGTTTACTCGTTCTCTAAACCCTATATAATGATTGACAGTTGAGTGCACTACATCAGCAAGGAGTGAACGAAACGAAGCGAGGAATTCAGACACGACAAATTTGTTACATCATTTTATCCTACATGTAGCTTACTTAAACACTCATAGTAACTTCATATTGTAATTATACATACGCCAGTGCCAATTAATGCAACATTAATTTGGTTTTACATGGTTACTCTAATATGAGTTCATAATCATTCAAACGAATCAAAAAAGCTTGCATCAAGAATAAACACATTAATTAGTGTACATTATTGTTTTTAGTATCTTGACTCTCCTGTGTAATCAGCTGTTAGACAAGAGATGATCATGGATGTTTAGCACCGTCACCCGACTGATATAATTAGATGAATTCATTAAATACATCACATTCACTCTTATTTAATTCTGAAATAATATTCATCCGCATTTGGCGTTTGTTTCTCGTAACTTCTGCTTCTGTAAAAATAGCTATTGGCAACAACGTTGATATTGAATTGGACTAATTTGGACAGTTAGTCCAATTCACAGATTGATCGGATAGAATTCCCACGTCAGAAATATCAAATCCGACCCCTTTTCAAAAGATATCCGTTGGTGTGCAACCCAGTAAAACCAGTCAACAAAGAGATTTGTCTTTTACCTCAAGACTCTAACAGTCTTCTATCAGTCTGAGAGTTTGACTGAGAAAACCAGAGAAGAGCAGAAGCAGGAGACTAAGAGATGTTAATAAAAAGAGTAAAAGTTGATTGAATAATCTTAGTTGCGTGTGTTTCAATGCTCAGACTTCATCTAGATGTTACACTTCTCAAAGCTCTGACTTCCTCTATCCCGTACGATTCCAACAAGTGTTGTTATACCAAGGGGAAAACTATGGAAAATGACTGCGTCACAACATCGTCCTGTGACATTATAAACCTTGAAATGGAGACATTCTCTTATCTCTAACTCATGAAGACAAACATCTCTTTAAACCACACAATCATGAGATTTAACAACAATAGCAAGCATTGCAAGACCAAGGAAATAAGTAATATAAAATATATAAAATATAAAAACAACAACATAATTTGTCATTTAATCAATTTATTAGGTTACACTTTATTTGAAGGGGTCATTGTTACAGTGTAATTATATATTTAAGTACTGAGTAATATTAAGCAACTACATGTACTTGCTATAGGGTTAGGGTACACTCAAAAAAATGTATTTGAATTGCATAACAAATTTCCATGCATTTGGATTACATAGTTTTAACATAAACCAATCAATAATCTGAATGTGATTCATATTTTTAAGTCATATCTAAATGAAACAGATAATATTTATGTAATTGTATTAATAAACTGAATGTGATTTATATTTGTCAGTCGTATGTAAATGAAACAGGCTGCTATAATTATGTGTTTATAAAACACGTTTGTTGCGGAAAAAAAGCCAAGAGAAAAAGAGATCAGGTGATGTTGGCTGTTTATTGATGATGATGACAAAGTCATCATCATGTAATTGCCTGATTCGCTGATCTTGTTCAGTGTCTAATGCTTTGATTATATAGATTATGCCTGATTGATTATATAGATCATGCTTTGATTATATAGATTATGCCTGATTATGCCTGATTCGCTGATCTTGTTCAGTGTCTAATGCTTTGGTTATATATCTATAACAGTAGCCATTTAATTTTACAGCATGAAATCTATCAAACAATATACTTTTTTTTTTTATAGTTAGTGCACAAAAACCTTTCATCTATGGCAATACTTAAACTCACACAGACATCAAGAAACAGCATATGAATCTCAACAATGGTGACAAAAGCTACAAAAATCCTGATGCATAATTTATTAATGCCGCAATGCATGCTGGGAGATATGGGTGAGTTTTGATTGGTTGTACCCAGCATGCACTGCAGCATGAAGCATTTCATTGATTGTCACCATTGTTGAGAGTCATACACTGATTCTTGATGTCCAAGTAATAATGTAGAAAGTTTAATGCATTAAATGTTTTTAAAATTCTTTATATTATTTGATTAACTGTTGGATCTAATGCTGTCAGGTCACACAGCTACTATAACAATTAAAACAAAATCACATAACCCCAATAATCAAAGCATTAAACACTGAAAAAGATAAGTGATTCAGGCCACAATATGATGATTACACCTTCATCAATAAACAGCCAACATCAACTGATCTCATGTTCTCTTGGCTTTTTCGCTGCAACAAATGTGTTTTATAGACACATAATTATAGCAACCAGGAAAAATTACATTACAGAGTCAAGGGTCAAGAGTCAAACTAAAGCAAACGCTAACCACCATCATGGTGACTTTAAAATATAACTATTGATTTCATTCAAACGGAAATGAAATAAAGTCAGTCTGGTTAGTAATAAGTGAAGCTGGTAATGCTGTTTGTGGAGTTGTTTAATCCTCCTCTGCTGAGATCTTCACAGATTTAATGTCTTCCTTTAGCTGTGGCTGAAGTCAGTTGTAGTTCTTGTGTTTCTCTTTCCTTCAGTGATTCTGCTTGTTAACAGCAGGTGTTCATAATTAATGCTCAATCATCAGTTAATTATCTCATTAACTTCAAGACCGCTTTACCTCTGTAGTGTGCACACATATGAACACTGAGCAGTGTTAATTTAACATGGGCGTTTTTCTGTGTACTATTACATAAATCTTACCTGTTTCATTTACATACGACTGACAAATATAAATCACATTCAGTTTATTAATACAATTACATAAATCTTATCTGTTTCATTTAGATATGACTTAAAAATATGAATCACATTCAGATTATTGATTGGTTTATGTTAAAACTATGTAATCCAAATGCATGGAAATTTGTTATGCAATTCAAATACATAAATCTTATTTTTAGACAAAACATTTTTTTTGAGTGTAGGCTTGGGATATGGTTGAGGGATAGTTGCATGTAATTATGGATGATTTACTGTTATTACTACGGTAAGTACACGTAACATACGTAACAAGGACATCAAATGACAACTACATAAATGACAAATATAAAAACAAAGAACACGGCTTACAGTAAAACAGGTTGTTATTTAAAACCCTTCGACCCTTCAACGCTAAAAGTGTGTAGTCGAATAAAGGGAATTTAAGGCTAAGAATAAAAAGAATAAATTTAGTGTGTAATAACGACTGTAATCTTGTGTTCTATTCCTGACCCTGTTTTGATGTGGCGTCTTTTGGTTTGCAATTGCGTTATTTAAAGCACTGAGTCAAGATTCAGATATGAAATCAAGCTACAGAATAATCAAAAATGTCATAAAGCATGATACGCTCGCACACAGGGATCCTTCCATCCCAGCCTTTATCTCGGCAGGTCAGCGTCTGTGGGCCATTCAGCTCATACCTAAAGAGAGTGAACAGAGGGAAAAAAAATGAAACAAAGATGGACGAATGTCTAATGTTCCACAATGTGGCTCTGCTCCAAACACTAGTGAGCTGCCTTCACTATTATAAAGCATCTTTTTGTTTCGCATAGATGGTTCCATGAAGAACCTCAAACACCCATAGAATATTTCCATTCCACAAAAGGTTCTTTTACGAAGAGATCACTTTAAGGGTCTTTGGGGAGCCCGAAATTGTTCAATGATAAGAACCATTTTGGGTTCCCCAAAGACGATTTCTCTTTGTGTGAAGAGCATTTTAATAATCTAAAGAACATTTTCCCATCATTATAATCCATCCCAGAAGGTCTGGCGTTTGCTTACGAGTCGAGCTAAATTTTCACACTTCAACCCGATCTCGCATTCTGAACTGTTGAATATAGTGTCCAGTTTAAGATCGACCTCTTGTTCACTTGATGTTATACCAGCTACATAGATAAAAGAAGTTTTGGATTCAGTTGCACCAAATATTATATCTGTTATCAACAGTTCCTTACAGACAAGTTCTGTTCCATCTTGTTTCAAACATGCAGTAGTTCATCCGCTGCTTAAAAAAGCAAATCTGGATCCATCTGATCTTAGTGACTACAGACCTATTTCGAAACTGCCATTCTTATTGAAAGTATTGGAGAAAGCTGTTTTAAATCAGTTATCCCCTTACTTAATTGAGAATAATATATTTGATCCGTTTCAGTCTGGCTTTAGATCTAAGCATAGCACTGAATCGGCCTTGTTAAGAGTGGTCAACGACTTGTTATTTGTGGATTCTGGAAATTGTGCAGTTCTGATATTGTTGGATTTAAGAGCAGCTTTTGATACAGTGGATCACTGCATTCTTTTGAACAGGTTAAAAACCGAGGCTGGTATATGTGATTCAGCCATAGAGTGGTTTGAGTCCTATTTCTCTGAGAGGAGCTCATCTGTGGAGATGGGTCAGTTTCATTCATCGCCTGCTTCTGTCACGAGTGGAGTACCGCAAGGCTCCATTTTGGGCCCGATTTTATTTTCGATTTTCGCTCTATATGCTTCCACTTCGTTACATTTTTGAATCTCACAAGGTTCCGTATCACATTTATGCCGATGATACCCAGTTGTACATGTCAATAAAACCTGGGTCTAAGTCCCTGTCTGATTTATTAGCCTGTGTAAATGACATTAAGAGTTGGATGGGTGAAAATTTTCTTCAGTTAAACGAAAACAAGACTGAAGTTATTTTATTTGGCTCCCCCCATTTGGTAGACGGCCTGACCTCTAGTTTAGGAACTCTGCAAGCGAATATTCACACTCATGTAAAGAACCTGGGTGTTATTGTCGATTCTGAGTTAAAATTCGACAAGCAAATTAACTCTGTTGTCAGAGCCATTTTTTTTCCAACTTAGGGGTTTACGGAAATTGAAATCTTTTCTATCTTTTGGTGGCCTAGAGACAGTCATTCATGCTTTCATTTCAACAAGGCTTGATTATTGCAACGCTCTGTATGCCGGTATAAACCAGTTTTCACTATTGCGTTTGCAACTGGTTCAAAATGCTGCAGCTCGCTTCTTAATGGGGAAGAAAAAACGTGAGCATATCACCCCTATTTTATTAGTTTCATTAACTGCATTTGCAGCGTTGCCATGTCCACTTATTATAGGCATCTTTGAGCTTGTTATTTTTTCCATATTAATAGGTGAAGTGAGAATTTAGTTCAGCTGGAGTGTGAACATTGCCTTTGCTTTGTGCCAGTGTCATAGTTCTTTGAACGGACAAAAAGACAAAAACTTGAAGTGTTTCCCCAAAAGCTTCTGATGATGAATTACCAGTAAACACCACTAGAGGACGATAATAAACTGCAGAGCCCAAATCTTGGAAAACCCACCTCTGATTTGAGTCAAACTCAAAATCCAAAGGTCTGGTGAAACGCTACTGCATCATGCTTTTTCATAGTTTATGGTTTTTAGAAGACATAATTGAATTTTATGAGTGTGTGTATTGAGTATTGTAATTGATGTATATTAATTGAAGGGTTGGGGTGATTTTAACATGACAAAGGGTTAAAATCACCTTCACAGATGGGGTCTGTCCAGTTCCAACCATTTTCCTGACACATACGGACTGGACTCTTTCTCCTCTCAAAACATATCTGCATGAGAAAACAAGTATATTAATAACAGAAAAAAAGAAACACCATGAAAGGGAAACATTATGGTCTGATAATAAACCATTTAATAGAGGGAGACCTAGAACAAAGTTGAGAAAAAATGATTTAATAGACCTTTCATGCGAAAATATACATTTTTAACTCATTTAAACTGTCCTTAAATAAATAAATAAATAAATAAATAAATAAATAAATAAATAAATAAATAAATGAATGAATGAATGAATGAATGAATGAATGAATGAATGAATGAATGATGCTTAACCACATCAACACCGATTCAACCCTCTTCATTTATTCTACCTGCTCTATTTATTCTCATATAACCATGTTTTCTTATGGACTTCAGACATTAAAGTTGCTCTAAGTGAGGTCACACGTTTTTTAGGCCGAAACATTTTTGGCCACATACAGCAAACATTTCCTCACTATCCGCTAGCCGCCTGTCCCCTGAACACACTGTATTGTGTATTGTATTGTGTATCCATCTCGACTGTATTGGCCATTCTCTATGTCATCCAGCGCATTGCACTTTCTCTCTGTGAGAATAAATGAGAAAATATGAAAAGATGGAGTGCAATGAATGAATAAGATATATTTTAGAGACTTAGATAAATGGATTTATCTTACTTTGGCATTTCATGTTCAAGGTTGTCCAGTGTCCATTCTTACAGTATGATAGTCGACTTCCATCTGATTGTGAATAACCCCGAACACATATATAAGCCACTTTTTCTTGGTCATTGAACTGTACTTTGTTAAGATATTTGGAGTCCAGCTGCTTGTCCAGATATTTGGTTGGATTATGTATTATGTGTTTGAAACCGTGAAATGGACACTGAAAAGCACAAAAATGATAGAAAGGAAAAAATGTTTTTCATATGATAAGGTAATGCAGCTTTTATTAGTTATGCATTTTAGCAACCATACTGAAAATAACATTGCAACTTAATCATCAATATGAAGTAAATACTGATAGTCTGAGTAAAGTGATTTGAGTGTAAATGTTGTAAAGAACTAATGACCTGCAACTGGAAGATATTATGCAATGCGTGACTCTAGATGGCAGGAAATCTATTTTAAACGTTATGGGAAAACAAATTCTTAAGGTAACGGTATGCACAAGAAAAGAAAATACCTCCAGTTACTAAACTTATAGCTGCGGCTTATATGACCTTATGTTTAAAGGTTGTATCAGCGATTTCAGGCCCAAACATAAATGATCACATTCATCTAATCTTTCCTAACGATCCGCTAGCTGCCCGCCCCATAAGCATGCCGTCAAAAAAACGCGTCTCTGTAGGCAGCCTAGACCATATCATATAATAAAGGCTAGATGTCTCGTGTGCGCTGCTGGCCAATGGAGGCTGACGTCCGCACGTTGCGGCCATCTTGCCACAGGCAGCTCGCTCACTCGTAACATTGTGTTTTAATGCTGCATGTACTTTTTAAATAACCATAACTTGCTAAATTTTTGTCACGGGAACACACAGAGAAACAGGTGGATCCAAATGTAACATATTTATTGTCAGGGCAATCCAACTCGTAGTCATCCATGCAGGGGTCAAAATCCATTATAGCAGTCCAATAAACACATAAACAAGAAACAAAACAAGAACAGGCGAGGAAACAGACTTCAGAAGTGTAAGTGACATTAACCAACGACTCCGTGACATGGACTGAAACAAACAGGGTATTTATACACAGATACTAACAAGGTGACGGGAAACAGCTGTGTGCAATGATCAATGATTAGACAGAACAGGATGATGGGAAATGTAGTGCATGGGAGAATGACACCGTGGGGGACAAGGACCTCTAGTGGACACCCGGGGAAACACAAACCAAACACTGTGACAATTTTCTACCGATTTGAAAACGGTTTGGTTTGTTATAAACGTCAGAGATGTAGTTATGACACTGCATACTTATGAATAATTATAACCATGGACTTCCATATGAAAATACCATTGAACAGAACAGATAGGTGCAATGAATATACACACGCACAAGGTATTTATGTTAAATCAATATAATAGGCTACTAAAACTCAGTGTACAGAATGGCAACATGATATATATGTATATGTATATATGTATACATGAGACATACATATATATCAATAGAACAGCAGGTTCTCGCTCTGCTGTGTTTTTGTTTATGTTTGTAAAGCGTGCATTTGCAGCGTTGCCATGTCCACTTATTATAGGCATCTTTGAGCTTGTTATTTTTTCCATATTAATAGGTGAAGTGAGAATTTAGTTCAGCTGGAGTGTGAACATTGCCTTTGCTTTGTGCCAGTGTCATAGTTCTTTGAACGGACAAAAAGACAAAAACTTGACGTGTTTCCCCAAAAGCTTCTGATGATGAATTACCAGTAAACACCACTAGAGGACGATAATAAACTGCAGAGCCCAAATCTTGGAAAACGTACTCGGTTACTAACGTAACCTCGGTTCTCTCTAGAAGAGGGAACGTCTCAGGTTACGACTGTAACCTATGTTCCCTGAGAACAGGGAACGAGACACTACGTCAGAATGACGCTATGGGGAACGCCTCAGGCGTGACAGGTGTCTGAAATCAAATATCAACTCACGTCAATCATGTTGACCGGCGACAGCCCGTGAATCATCAGCTTGAATGATTAACGCGCGACCTGGATGTATAAAGGGGAGCCTTGCACACATGACAACATCCTATCGTCTGAAGGGACTGTTGCAGGCAGGCCCCGAGGCATGGCAGGGAGACGTAGTGTCTCGTTCCCTGTTCTCAGGGAACATAGGTTACAGTCGTAACCTGAGACGTTCCCTTTCGAAAGGGAACTCTACACTACGTCAGAATGACGCTATGGGGAACGATATACCAACGCCACCATGCTGAGGGGAGTGCATGCCCAAAGGCAGTGACAACTGTCCGAACCAGTAATTCAGAAAACACTGGAACCACTCACCCCTAGGTCACATCAGGCTGTCAGTGACAGCACTCCCTACCGGTCATAGCCCAAGCTAATGAACCAAGAAACCGCCAGAACATAGTCAATGGGGGGTAAATCTGGGCCAGCTCAAAGGCTTAGGACCACAGCTTCCAATAGAAGGGGTCACTTCTAGGGAGTGTGGCTAGGGGACCCAAGGGACCCCCAGCCAGTCACTATTCAGGGGAGCGTGCCACCTGAAATACCACCAGGCTGGCCTGGTGATCTATACTAAGACACAAAGTCTGGCCATAGCCTGTCTGTCCGAGACAGAGCCTCTGGAAGTTGCCTTGGATAAGGCATCCAAAACCAAAGGCCTGCGAAGCTGGCAGAAACCATTCAGTTCCGGAACACAGAGACGGGATCTCCCGGAGAGTGTGACTCAACCTCAAGAAACGACGGAAGTCGTCCACTCAATCCACGGGTCTACCCAGTGCTCGCTCCGAACACTGGTGAAGTAAGAGAGGGTTCAAACCAGGAAGGTCTACTGAGACCGAAGACCTGATGACCTCCTCATATGGAGAGCTCCAGTACATGAGGGCTCATATCAGGAAGGCCGGTGAGGCCTGTAACCCGGCGACCACAATATGTGGGAGCTCATACTCAGGAAGGCCTGAGAGGCCTGAAACCTGGTGACCACAGTAAGTGGGAGCTCGTATTCAGGAAGGCCGGAGAGGCCTGTAACCTGATAGCCACACAATGTGGGGCTACCTTCAGAAAGGCCTAACGAGGCCTGTTACCACAAAATGTGGGAGATAGCTTGAAAGGGAGGCGCCTGTCGTAAAACATTGCGACAGCAAGACGCATCTAGAGTGGGACCCAAGGTGAAGAACCGGAGTCTGAGCCACGTAAAAAAGGGAATGAAGCAGAAGCGCATTACCCTTACCATAAATATGGATTCAAGAAAGTACACGAAACGAAAGTGCGTGTACTTACGCCAGTTTGAATCCAGGAAGGCCTGGTGAGGCCTCTAACCTGGCGACCACAGTATGTGGGAGCTCATACTCAGGAAGGCCTGTGAGGCCTAAATCAGTAAGTGGGAGCTCGTTTACAGGAAGGCCGGAGAGGCCTGTAACCTGACAGCCACACAATGTGGGGCTACCTTCAGAAAGGCCTAACAAGGCCTGTAACCACAGAATGTGGGAGATAGCTTAAAAGGGAGGCGTCTGTCGTAAAACATAGTGACAACAAGACGCATTTAGAGTGGGACTCGAGGTGAAGAACCGGAGTCTGAGCCACGTAAAAAAGGGAATGAAGCAGAAGCGCATTACCCTTACCATAAATATGGATTCAAGAAAGTACACGAAACGAAAGTGCCTGTACTTATGCCAGTCTGAATCCAGGAAGGCCAGGTGAGGCCTCTAACCTGGCGACCACAGTATGTGGGAGCTCATACTCAGGAAGGCCTGTGAGGCCTAAAACCTGGCGACCACAGTAAGTGGGAGCTCGTTTACAGGAAGGCCGGAGAGGCCTGTAACCTGACAGCCACACAACGTGGGGCTACCTTCAGAAAGGCCTAACGAGGCCTGTTACCACAAAATGTGGGAGATAGCTTGAAAGGGAGGCGCCTGTCGTAAAACATTGTGACGGCAAGACGCATCTAGAGTGGGACCCAAGGTGAAGAACCGGAGTCTGAGCCACGTAAAAAAGGGAATGAAGCAGAAGCGCATTACCCTTACCATAAATATGGATTTAAGAAAGTACACAAAACGAAAGTGCGTGTACTTAGCCATTCTGAATCCAGGAAGGCCTGGTGAGGCCTCTAACCTGGCGACCACAGCGTGTGGGAGCTCATACTCAGGAAGGCCTGTGAGGCCTGAGACCTGGCGACCACAGTAAGTGGGAGCTCGTATTCAGGAAGGCCGGAGAGGCCTGTAACCTGACAGCCACACAATGTGGGGCTACCTTCAGAAAGGCCTAATGAGGCCTGTAACCACAGAATGTGGGAGATAGCTTTAAAAGGGGAGGCGTCTGTTGTAAAACATTGTGACAACAAGATGCATTTAGAGTGGGACTCAAGGTGAAGAACCGGAGTCTGAGCCACGTAAAAAAGGGAATGAAGCGGACAGCGCATTAACCCTTACCATAAAAATGGATTTTAGAAAGTACACGAAACGAAAGTGCGTGTACTTAGCCATTCCGAATTCAGGAAGGCCTGGTGAGGCTTCTAACCTGGCAACCACAGTATGTGGGAGCTCATACTCAGGAAGGCCTGCCACAGTAAGTGGGAGCTCGTTTACAGGAAGGCCGGAGAGGCCTGTAACCTGACAGCCACACAATGTGGGGCTACCTTCAGAAAGGCCTAACGAGGCCTGTAACCACAGAATGTGGGAGATAGCTTAAAAGGGAGGCGTCTGTCGTAAAACATTGTGACCACAAGACGCCTTTAGAGTGGGACTCGAGGTGAAGAACCGGAGTCTGAGCCACGTAAAAAAGGGAATGAAGCGGAAGCGCATAACCCTTACCATAAATATGGATTTTAGAAAGTAAACGAAACGAAAGTGCGTGTACTTATGCCAGTCCGAATCCAGGAAGGCCTGGTGAGGCCTCAAACCTGGCGACCACAGCATGTGGGAGCTCGTACTCAGGAAGGCCGGTGAGGCCTGTTACCTGGCGACCAAAGCAGGTGGGAGCTCATACTCAGGAAGGCCAGTGAGGCCTGAAACCTAGTGACCACAACCTGTGGGAGCTTACTTTCAGGAAGGCCTGGTAAGGCCTGTAACCTGACAACCACACCATGTGGGGGCTACTTTCAGAAAGGCCTAATGAAGCCTGTAACCTGATCACCCCTGAATGTGGGAGATAGCTCAAGAGGGAAGCGTCTGTCGTAATCCATTGCGACAGCAAGACGCATCTAAAGTGGGACCCAAGGTGAAGACCCGGAGTCTGAACCACATAAAAAAGGGAACAAAGCGTACAGCGCATAACCCTTACCATAAATATGGATTTTAGAAAGTGCACGAAACGAAAGTGCGTGTACTTAGCCATTCTGAGTCCAGGAAGGCCTGGTGAGGCCTGTAACCTGGCAACCACAGCATGTGAGTCACAATGCGTGGGAGCTCACATTCAGGAAGGCCTGATGAGGCCTGCATCCTGACATGTGGAAGCTCACAACCAGTGAGGCCTATACCCTAGCGACCACAGTGAGTGGGAGTTCACATTCAGGAAGGCCTGGAGAGGCCTGTAACCTGACATGTGAAAACTCATAACCAGGAAGGCCTAGGAGGCCTGAAGCCTGGTGACCACTGAATGTGGGAGCTTAATACTCAGGAAGGCGGAGAGGCCTGAAACCTGGTGACCACAGTATGTGGGAACTCACATTCAGGAAGGCTGGATGAGACCTGTAACCTGACATGAGGAAACTCATAACTAGGAAGACCTGCGACCACCATGTGTGGGAGCTCATATTCAGGAAGGCCTAGTAAGGCCTGTAACCTGGCGACCACAGTATGTGGGAGCTCATAACCAGGAAGGCCGGATGAGGCCTGTAACCTGATGACCACAGTATGTGGGAGCTCACATTCAGGAAGGCCGGGTGAGGCCTGCAACCTGACATGTAGAAACCCATCACCAGGAAGGCCGGTGAGGCCTGTAACCTGGCGCCACAGTATGTGGGAGCTCATAACCAGGAAGGCCTGGCGAGGCCTGTAACCTGGCGACCACCGTGTATGGGAGCTCATATTCAGAAAGGCCTGGTGAGGCCTATAACTTGATAACCACAGTATGTGGGAGCTCATATTCAACCACAGTATGTGGGAGCTCATCCTCAGGAAGGCCTGGTGAGGCCTCTGACCTGATAACCACAGTATGTGGGAGCTCATATTCAGGAAGGCCTGGTGAGGCCTCTGACCTGATAACCACAGTCAATTCCTGGGAGCTCACCTCAGGGAGGCCCAAGCGCTGTCCGGTTGCAAAATGGGGACTGTCTGGTCAAGGAGGCCTGATAGGACCTACTACCTGACCAAGAAAAAATCTTTAGATTTACTTTCTTACCCACAACATTTTGCCCCAGACTCTAAAACAGGAGACGTGGTCTGAAAAGAAACAGAAATATGTTAATTTCACATTTTACAAAAAGACCAGAATTACACCTGCTCTTTTTGTTCACTGCTCATCATTTTAATTCCTCAATTAAAATGCAGCCAAAAACACTGGATAACGCGATCTGGATGATAGGCTGAATTACTAAATATCTAACTTCTTAAAAAGTCAGATAATATTCCATCATTTTAATTCATAGAATTAAATTCCGCCATAATCACCAGACAATACTGTTTTAACATTTATACGTTCTCGTAATCTACACACTGCCTCGGCAAGCTCGAGAAACGAGCCCTTAAAATATATTTGGCTTTCATCCCTTGAGAAGAAAGTCACCAGGTGCGAGGTTGAAACATCCGACAGCGCACGGATTTTTTCTTTCTCACGCGCGCCGAGATATTTCTTAATGAACACTGCCAGCACCCTCAGGAACTGACTGTGAACGCCTCGTACCCAAACAGTATTGTTTCACAGATCGCACGCACCACAGCTCAGATGCTGAACCCTCTTCCCTCGAGAAAAGGGTCCGACGAGAGCGGAGCATTTTTAAATGAAAAACGCTCACAGTTTGCACAAGAGGCTCGAGAGCCTCCCGCGCGCTTCAGCGATATTCTCAAAACAGACAAACAGTCCCTGAAGACGAAAAGATGTTGTCATGTGTGCAAGGCTCCCCTTTATACATCCAGGTCGCGCGTTAATCATTCAAGCTGATGATTCACGGGCTGTCGCCGGTCAACATGATTGACGTGAGTTGATATTTGATTTCAGACACCTGTCACGCCTGAGGCGTTCCCCATAGCGTCATTCTGACGTAGTGTAGAGTTCCCTTTCGAAAGGGAACGAGTATTGCAAGTATCTTAACCATAAGAACGTATGAGAAGTACATAGTACTGAGGACGGAGCACTGTCTCACAGAACCAGTAGGTTTAACACGTCGAGTTTGATTAAAAGTCATATTTACTATGAATTAACAAGGAAAAGACGAAACATTTTTTAAATAATAAATGCTTAATCATGTAGCATCTGGACCAATCAGACACACACAAATTATTTTTTATATTTAATGAATAATCCAGCAAACTCACTCACCCAACAAAGGTCTATGAAACTTCCCCCAAAACTAACATCACAAATGAAGCTAACACACTGGCAGAACTCGGTGTCCTGTTACAGGACACATTAAGACTGATAAGAAGTTTTACAACCCCAAAAGGAATTTCCAGAGAGTTGTGACTCTCACTTAATTCTTGCTGAGAAGGAGAAATAAACCCTGTTAATATATTCTATATATAACCACTTGAGAAATGTATAAACATGTATCTCATTTTCCCATCTCATGATTTTCCTTTTATGTGGTTTGGCTTTTGTATTCTTGTAAACTCTATTGGGTTAATGTTTCAGACTTTACATACTATGGTTAACGTCGAGTTCAAATTTTATGAGACATCGCATCGCATCATTACACACCGCAAACCTAGCACTATGTTTTACTTTTATCAATCTTTTTGTATTCAGCTTTTCTCTCTCTAAATGTTATGGAGCTTATAATATGACAAAATGATTTGAATTTGAATTGTGTAAATTTGAATTATTTGCAAGTGTAATCTAACAAAATTGAATTTTAGGTGGTAGTTTAAATAGTTCTGAATTTGATTTTTTTTTAAACGAATATTGAACGTTTGAAATTTAACAAATTGAAATGTTTTTATGGCTGAATTTTATAGACATGTATTTTCAAACAGCTAGTTTTTTTGTTCTGAATTCGTATAGTGCAAATATTCAGTTTAAAAAAATACAGATTCAAGTTTTCAAGATGAAGAAATTCGGAACTTCAAATTCAGTTTTCTAAAATTCAAGTTCAAAAATTCAAGTTCAAAAATTCAGATCTTACAGAAAGTAGGTCACAGGTCATCCACAGGGAAGAGTAAAGGATCTCAGATAAGTCGAACAGAGCATTTTGGCTGCACTGCAGTAGTTTTCTGCCGCAAACGCGGTGGTGGTTCACGAGAATCCGTGTATCTTTCGTTCAGTCGTTTTTTTATTTAATATTAAGAGTAGAAAAATGAGAAAACAGCTTGAGTATTAGATTTCTTCTAATATTCTAGTAATAATAGTCCTGCAGCAGTTGCACGGAGCTTACAAAACGCGTGTAATGCAACTAGGCTACATTTAATTTTCTCATCAAACAACTAGACTAACGAATGGCTCGGCACAACAGAAGAGCCTAGACAGGGCTTTCTCTCTGTGTAGACCAGCAGTTGGTCTGAATTTGCTATAACCTATAGCCTATTTTCTCGACTGTATAGGCTAAGTCACGTTGTATCATGAAACACGCTGTGATTTATTCCAAAGTGACTCATGCATATATAATGCATTTAACGTTAAATAATCTAAATGTTGACTTTCAAAAGTAGGCGCGCCAAGAAGGCTATTCTCTGTATTTTGGTTCATTTTTGGTGAGCGCCAGAAAGATCTAAAGAGACCGAGACGCGCTAAAGCAGCGCATCATGTTGTTTTATTTATTTTTCAATGGCATGATATTTTGTAGTCATTTTTAATGTACACAAATAAAAATATACATTTTACTGTTTCAGATGATGTCATATCATCTGTATGACTAAATAACAGAGTATTAAGTTATTTCCCAGCAGTGGAACAAATCCAAGTGATGGCGCTCGCGCATCGCGCTCTCACACAACATAGTAGGATATCAGTTCTGGCGTTGCTTCATATCGCAGACTGTTCATTATCAAAATGAAACACAGTCAACCAAACATATAAAAAGTTATTCTGCATAATTTAATTGGTCTGTTGTACAATATAAAGGGCAAGCTGTGCCGCACACAGTCCTACTCCAAACATTTCCCTTGCTGTGAAGACGCTGATTTAGCCTATAGCCTACGTGTATTTTGGGACTCGACTGAAGTATGAAGCCTTCTTTATATTAATAGTTAGCATCCACATGTTACATTGCAATGAAAACTTTTGACTGAATGAGAGATGCGCGACCGTTTCGATTTAAATAAATTTGTTTAGGCTTGGCGTTTATAAAGGGCACAAAATAGGCTATTTTTATAGTCTGTAGCCTATATATTATTTTATTATAGCCTAGCCTACATACTTATTTTTCATTCTTGTTGTTTTGTGCATTAATTTGTCATAAGGGAAAGTAAAATAGGCAACACATAGCCTACATGTTAATAGTGTTTATCATGTAAATGTTGTTTTTATTTACAGGTCTTTTACACTATTGCTGAATAGGCTAATATAAAAAATATAAAAATAAATTATGACGCCTTTCTCTCTCAACATGATCCGGTGTGACTTGCACTCATGTGCATGCGACTTATTTTCTGGCAAATACGGTCAGTTAAAAAATGTTGCTGTATTATTACAAAATGCATAGAGTGGAGACCATTTGGGCAAAAAACCCACCCACATTTGGGCTTAATCACTGTTATTATTAGGAAATGTATTTAGGTGTAGACAAAATCAGTTATGTTTATTTATAAATATGAACGTACCTCGCATTTCCCGGACACTAGCCGTTAGTCTACTTCTTGCCTATTTTTTTTAGCTGGCCAGTTCTCAAAATCTGTGTGGAAAAGCTGCGGAGCGAGGAGAGAACGCACAATGGCTTTGCTTTGGAAGTTTTTTTTTTTTTTTTTTTTTTTTGAAAGTTTAGTTGCCAGAGAAAATAACACACCGTTTTGTTTAACATCAATTGATACTCAATATTAATTAAATAAATAAATATAATGTCAGAGAATGCACAAAGCGCATCCTTTTGAGATGTAAATTATAATACATTTTAATAAAACACACAAGGCCTACATCATAAAACTCAGAAGATTATGTATTTTAATATATTATATTATAATACAAATAAAAAGGCGTCATACTTCAGTCGAGTCCCAAAATACACGTATAGGCTAAATCAGCGTCTTTACAGCAAGGGAAATGTTTGGAATAACAAGTAGGACTGTGTGTGGCACAGCTTGCCCTTCATATTGTACAACAGACCAATTAAATTATGCAGAATAACTTTTTATATGTTTGGTTGACTGTGTTTCATTTTGATAATGAACAGTCTGCGATATGAAGCAACGCTAGAACTGATAACCTACTATGTTGTGTGAGAGCGCGATGCGCGAGCGCCATCACTTGGATTTGTTCCACTGCTGGGAAATAACTTAGTCATACAGATGATATGACATCATCCGAAACAGTAAAATGTATATTTTTATTTGTGTACATTAAAAATGACTACAAAATATCATGCCATTGAAAAATAAATAAAACAACATGATGCGCTGCTTTAGCGCGTCTCGGTCTCTTTAGATCTTTCTGGCGCTCACCAAAAATGAACCAAAATACAGAGAATAGCCTTCTTGGCGCGCCTACTTTTGAAAGTCAACATTTAGATTATTTAACGTTAAATGCATTATGTAAGGAATGTATTAAAGAATTTTAATGCACTTCGTAGTAGAGGCAACCACCCTCCGCTTCGCGTCGGGTGGTTCTTCGCCTCTACGTCGTGCATTAAAATCCTTTAATGCATGACTAGCTGTGGATTATCCCGCTTATACCTTGGTTATTTGCCAAGTTAAAAACAAGTTAAAGCTGTAACTGATGTTCACAGTGTAATTTTTTAACAGACGTGTAAAAATGACGGTCATTTTCTTAAGTTACGGCTCGTTAGTTCTAGCACTCCGTCCACTTTAAATAAAGTAGAGCCATCGGATTGCTTTTATTTGAATGAATCATCACATTTATTTAAATTCATTATTAAAAGAGAGAGACAGAGGACTGAAAGAGAAGAGAGAGAGAGAGAGAGAGAGATGCGTGCGCGAGCATCAACTGTAGATGCTGTCTAGACCTATTTCCCAGTATATTTAACTTTTGCAATATATTATCTTTATATTATGTACAATTAATGTATTAAATATATATATATATATATTTAATATATTTAATACATTAATAATATATATATATATATATATATTATATATATATATATATATATATATTAATTATATAACTTATATAATTAAGAAAAGCAGAGCGCATGGCGGAAGACAAAACTTGTAGTCCATTATAACATCTACAAAGACAGCCTTCATGCTTTCAATATGGAACTAGGCAAAGCTAGACAGACTTTCTTCTCAAATATTATAAACAGTAATTTAAACAACACACGCACTCTTTTTGCTACTGTAGAGAGACTGACAAACCCCCCAAGCCAGATTCCCAGTGAAATGCTCTCAGACAGCAAGTGCTGTGAGTTTGCTTCTTTCTTCTCTGAGAAAATCAATAATATCAGAAAGGTGATCAGCACATCCTTGACTTGCGCTGGGGTCAGACAGATCAAACCACCTGAGAAAGTAGTTACTATGTCTGATTTCAAAGAAATTGATGGCAAAATTTTGGAAGAAACCGTACAGCACCTTAAAACATCAACCTGCGCTCTTGACACACTTCCCACATCGTTTTTCAAAAGTGTGTTAAACAGTTTAGAAGCAGATCTTCTAGAAGTGGTAAATGCTTCACTTCTCTCTGGGAGTTTTCCAAACTCCCTAAAAACTGCAGTTGTCAAGCCCCTCCTGAAAAAGAGCAATCTGGATAAGACCATATTAAGCAACTATAGACCAATCTCAAATCTTCCTTTCATAGGTAAGATCATTGAAAAAGTTGTCTTCAATCAGCTGAACAAATTCTTATGCTCGAATGGATACTTTGACAATTTTCAATCTGGTTTCCGACCGCACCACAGCACAGAGACAGCGCTCATAAAGATAATAAACGATATTCGCTTAAATACTGACTCAGGCAAATTATCAGTGCTGGTACTACTCGACCTCAGTGCTGCATTTGACACTGTCGATCACAACATACTTCTGGACAGGCTGGAAAACTGGGTGGGGCTTTCTGGGATAGTCCTAAAATGGTTCAGGTCATACTTAGATGGGAGAGGTTATTATGTGAGTATAGGAGACCATAAGTCTGAGTGGACATCCATGACATGCGGAGTCCCTCAAGGCTCAATTCTTGCGCCACTCCTGTTCAACCTGTATATGCTCCCAATGAGCCAAATAATGAGAAAGAACCAAATCTCTTACCACAGCTATGCAGACGACACACAGCTCTACTTAGCCCTATCGCCCAACGATTATAGCCCCATTGACTCCCTGTGCCAATGCATTGATGAAGTCAACAGTTGGATGTGTCAAAACTTTCTTCAGTTAAACAAAGACAAAACTGAAGTCATTGCGTTTGGAAACAAAGATGAAGTTCTCAAGGTGAACGCATACCTTCACTCTAGGGGTCAAACAACCAAAAATCAAGTCAGGAATCTTGGTGTGACACTAGAGTCAGAGCTTAGTTTCAGTAGTCATGTCAAAGCAATAACTAAATCAGCATACTATCATCTGAAAAATATTGCAAGAATTAGATGCTTTGTTTCCAGACAAGACTTAGAGAAACTTGTGCATGCTTTCATCACCAGCAGGGTGGATTATTGTAATGGACTCCTCACTGGCCTTCCCAAAAAGACCATAAGACAGTTGCAGCTCATACAGAACGCTGCCGCCAGGATTCTGAGCAGAACCAGAAAATATGAACATATCACACCAGTCCTCAGGTCTTTACACTGGCTCCCAGTTAAACTTAGGATTGATTTTAAAGTATTATTACTGGTATATAAATCATTCAATGGCCTAGGACCTCAATACATTGCAGATATGCTCACTGAATATAAACCCAACAGATCACTCAGATCATTAGGATCATATCAGCTTGAAATACCAAGGGTTCACTCTAAGCATGGCGAGTCTGCTTTTAGCTATTATGCCAGCCGCAGCTGGAACCAGCTTCCAGAGGAGATCAGATGTGCTCCTACTGTAGTCACATTCAAATCCAGACTCAAAACACATCTGTTTAACTATGCATTTACTGAATGAGCACTGTGCCAATGTTCGTCCGACTGCTTGTACTGTATTTTATTTTTTATTTTTCTAAACTGTTTTAATTATTCTTATTTCTTTTTATTATTTTAATTTCTTCTATGTAAAGCACTTTGAATTGCCATTGTGTATGAAATGTGCTATATAAATAAACTTGCCTTGCCTTGCCTTGCCTAATTTAATTAATAATTTAAAATGAACTATAATCACACCGTCTGGTGTATTTGATGAAGCTCTGATCTTCTGAGGTGTAGATGAGCTCAGATTCTCACTGATGAATGTCAAATAAACTCATTTCTTACTAAATCTAAGAAGAGACACAAGAGTCTCTTTCTTTATCTGCTTCATTACACATATCTAAACTCTCAATAGCTTCCTGTTTTGAGTATTTTCTCCATTCATGTGGAATCTTACCACTCCCCTCAAATGTTTTACTGTAGTGTTTTTCCTGTGGCCAGTTGCATAAACTGTTAAGACTAGTTCTCTTACGAGAGGTCTCTCGTACTTGCGTAAGATATCTTACGCTAGGGGAAAACCTCTTTTCCTCGAGATATTGAAGCCAAAAATTATCCTTAATTTTGCAATAATGTAAAACGCATTGCAGCAGCATGCAGACATGGGCGAGACAGCTCGCGCGCCCATTGGCTGCTCTGCGGCAACTGCACCAGCCTATCGATAGAGGCTCCTCATGACGTCAGAACCAATGAGGGCGCTTCGCGCCCATTACGTCATGTCCCGCCGAAATCGGGTGGGGCCAGGGCTATAAATACGGCCCAGAGAGGCTGGTTTGGTCAGTTTTTTCATCTCTTCAGCGGGCCTTCGCATCGCTGGATCCTGAGAGGAAGCCGCGCCGTCTGAGTCAAGCACCCAGCGGGATTAGTGCATCTGAAGCTGCTGGTCGACATCTCGCCGCCTTCAGTCGCCGTTTCTGCTGACGCTTTCCGGCGTACATATCCTTTTCTCTGCTACTGTGTTTTGTGTATGTGTGTGTGTTCGCCGCCGCGACACACACTCTCATTGCACTAAAAGAGCCGGGCGTCTTTTTCAAGACGCCCCTTTCCCCCCCCAACCCGCAAAGCTCGCCGGTGCGCCCGCTTGCCTTGCCTGCTTGGAGGATGATACCTTCTCTCTCCCTCTGTTCGAGCCGCGCAAAATGCGCCGTTCACAGGGGAGGCTGGAAGCGGACGGTCGGGGTTAGTTTTTTCTTTACGTACAAGAAAGCTACCCTGCCTCTGCGCCCCATTCACGCGTCAATCACCAGCGAAAGGAGAAAATAGCGTTTTAGTCCCGCCGAGGCTGAACAGACCTGAATTTTTCTCACACATTTCTCAGTTCCCTGATCAGGCGACTGGAAATATAAATATTGCAGCGCCGGCAAGCAAACGCCGAAGAAAACGTGTTGACGCTCTTATATGCTCGTGCATCTGAAAGCCTTTGTGTTCCCCCTTGTGGCTCAGTGGCGGAATCTTGGGTTTTTCACACGAGAGACCGGGGTTCGAATCTCGGTCTAACGGCTGATTAATTATGCCTCCAATGCTTCGCTCTGTCAGTTCCCTGAAAGGCGACTGCAGATGTGCATTTTGCAGCCAGCGAGCGCGTTGTACAACCCGCTCGCCTGCACCCAAACACCGTTTCTATGGTTCCCGTGCGTCACTGGCGAAAGGAGAAAAGAGTGTTAATGTCCCGCTGCGGCCGGGCCGAATTCTATTTCTCATTCCCCTCTGAAGTTCGGGCGACTGGAAATGTCATACTGCAGTGAGCGAGCCTGTTGTAATGCACGCGCCTGCAAACAAACGCCAGCATGTTGACGCTCTCTGTTTCTATGGCAACTTCTCGCTCGTTCAGTTCCAGTAAATGCGACTGTTCCAGTGTATTCTGCAGTAAACAAGTCGGCGACACAGCCCGCTTGCCTGCACACAAACGCCGCTTTACGGCTACCCAGATAAATCCCATAGAGTGTATTTTCTGGTGTTCCGGCCACGGCCGATGGTGTTATGAGTATAAACAAAATGCCCACTGCCCAGTGCTCATTCCTACACAGAAACACAGCCCGTCGCACAGGGCTCGCGCACATGAAATCGACCCAGATCGATTGCGCATTAAATGTGGTAAATGTGCCCACTGCCCAGTGCCCACAAACACTACGTTCTGCATGTCTCAAGGTTTCTGTAAAACGAAACCAACATGCATTCGCTCTGCTCAGGCAGACAATGCTCTCAGTGTTGTAAATGTGCCCGCTATCCCACGCCCACATTCACACATAGACATGACAGGTCTTACGGGACTCGCCCAGCCCTCCCCCTTTCGGTTGACCACCGCAGAGGAGTCGAGCGCGGGCAATCTGCCCGCTGTTATCAGCGCCCCCCCTGCCTCAAATGTCATAAGCGCGACGCTTATGTTGCAGCACACTGAAGCCCCTCTGTCGCTGAGCGACCAGAGCGCGCTTCGCATTCAACCCCTAGCCATTCGTGCAAACGCATGGGCAAGGCTACCCGGGGTTTCGAAGTGGGTGCTAGACATTATAGAAAGAGGCTATTCGCTACAGTTCGGTCGACGCCCGCAACGCAAAGCGGCGCGAATCGATACTACGGTGAAAAAGGAAGTAGCACACCTACTTCGGGCCGAAATAGCGAAGTTACTGAGCAAAGGGGCTATAGAACCCCTATCACAAGCTCAGAGCGAAGGGGGCATGTACAGCAGATATTTTCTGGTACCCAAAAAAAAAAAAAAAAAAAGAGACGGGGGTCTCAGACCCATTTTAGATCTAAGACGACTAAACAAAGCACTTCTGAAACGACGGTTCAGAATGCTCACGACCAAGAAAATCCTCTCGCAAATTTGCCAAGGGGACTGGTTCATGTCGATAGATCTGAAAGACGCTTATTTTCAAATACAAATAGCGTCACGTCACAGGCGATTTTTGAGATTCGCCTTCGAGGGCCAGGCATATCAGTACACAGTCCTGCCATTCGGCCTATCCCTGGCACCTCGCGTATTCACGATGTGCATGGATGCAGCGCTCGCACCCCTCAGGCTCCGAGGCATACGAGTGCTGAATTATTTGGACGATTGGCTGGTTCTAGCTCGATCACAGTCGGAGCTCATAGAACACAGGACCATATTACTCGATCACCTCGAGAATTTAGGTCTCACAGTCAATTGGGCAAAGAGTTCACTGTCTCCCAGTCAGAAAATATCTTTTCTGGGCACAGATCTGGACTCGCTGTCTATGACAGCACAGCTGTCGCCGCAGCGCAGACTAAGTATTCAGCGCATGACAGAGATTTTTCGCCACGGCGCTTTAGTCCCGCTCAAAAAGTTTCAAAGGATGCTGGGTCTCATGGCTTCAGCATCCTCAGTGCTTCAGCTGGGTCTGCTTCGCATGCGCCCGCTGCAGTATTGGTTGAAAGCGCGCGCCACGCAGGGCTTGGATCTCCGGTCTCGCGCGCCTCAAGGTCGATCAGAAATGCGTCGCAGCTCTGAAACCTTGGACAGTGACCGACTGGTACCGGTCAGGTGTAAGCCTGGGGACTTCCTCGAGTGTGAAGGTGGTGTCTACGGACGCCTCAACCTCGGGATGGGGAGCGCTGCTCGAGGGCAGACCGTTATTCGGCCAGTGGTCGGAACGGGAAAAGCTTCTGCATATAAACTGCCTGGAAATGATGGCAGTCGACAACGCGCTGAGGCGCTTTTGTCCCCAGATAAAAAGACACCACGTCTTGGTCCGTTCGGACAACATGTCAGTGGTGGCTTATATAAATCACCAAGGAGGTATCAGATCCAGAATCCTTCACAGGCTGACGGAACGCCTCCTGGTCTGGGCTCAGCACAATCTGCGCTCGCTCAGGGCAGCGCATGTGCCCGGCCATCTGAATGTGGGACCAGACAGACTGTCCAGTAGCAACCTGCCGACAGGAGAATGGTCTTTACATCCACAGACAGTCAAAATGCTATGGAGGACATTTGGCAGAGCGGAAATAGACCTATTTGCGTCTCAAGAGAACGCTCATTGTCAGGAATTCTTCTCCAAGAGCAGGGATGCGCTGGCTCACGTCTGGCCCCGCTGCCCGCTCTATGCGTTTCCCCCTGTCACGCTCCTACCCCAGGTGTTAGAGCGAATCAGGGAGAGCGGATGCCCAGTGCTACTCGTCGCCCCATTTTGGACAAACCAAGTCTGGTTTCCAGTCCTGATGCAGCTGACGAGTACCGCCCCGTGGCCGATACCGGTGAGGAGGGATCTCCTCTCGCAGGCGAACGGCTCGATCTGGCATCCTCGCCCGGAGCTTTGGTCCCTACATGTGTGGGCCATCAACGGGTACCCGTTAACCTCCCAGCGGCTAGAGCAGGCTAGAGCTCCATCTACGAGGTGGCTCTATTCCTCAAAATGGTCTGTGTTCACTAGCTGGTGTACAGCGAGTGGCACTTCACCCTCACGCTGTGGGGTGCCGGAGGTTCTCTCCTTTTTACAAAAGCTTCTGGATAAGGGCAGAACCCCATCCACGCTCAAAGTTTATGTGGCGGCCATAGCAGCGTTCGCTGAACCACCGCTTGGCCAGTCATTAGGAAGGAACGATCTGGTCATTCGCTTCCTTAGAGGAGCTAAGAGGCTGAAGCCTCCCAGACCTCCCTCAGTTCCCGTTTGGGACCTTTCCACGGTTCTGGAAGCCATGAAGGGTGCCCCATTCGAGCCAATACAGTCAATAGACCTGAAACTCTTGTCTTTCAAAACAGTGTTTCTTCTGGCTCTCGCTTCAGTGAAGCGCATAGGGGATTTGCAAGCGCTCTCAGTGAGCGCGACGTGTATGGAGTTTGGGCCGAATGACTCGAGAGTCATACTCAAACCAAAGCACGGATATGTTCCTAAATCCCTCAATACACCGTCTAGGGCACAGGTGATCTCCCTGTCGGCCCTGCCGGTATCTGAAGAGGAAGGGGACGCAGGCTTCCTTTGCCCGGTCAGGGCGTTAAGGGCCTATGTGTCTCGCTCATCTGTTTTCAGACAGACAGAGCAGCTCTTTGTTTTGTTCAGCGGACGTTCTAAGGGACTAGCTGCGTCAAAACAGAGTCTATCCAGATGGATAGTTGATGCTATAGCGCTAGCTTACACATCCAGGGGCCTGCAATGCCCGATAGGTGTCAAAGCGCACTCCACAAGAGGCATGGCCTCGTCGTGGGCTTGGTCCAGTGGGATTGCCTTGCAAGATATCTGTATGGCGGCAGGCTGGGCCTCCCCGTCTACATTTATAAGGTTTTATAACCTCGAGGTTCCCGCTTTGCAAGCTAGGTTGCTCTCGGTTTAATTTTTCAGTATTGCCCGCCCGATGCTATTGGCTCGGGATGCTGAAACTGCTAGAGCGTCGATCACGGATCGTCTGTATACTTCTGTGGGCAGTGCGTAAGTCCCCCATATTTACCAGTCCAGGCCGAGTTCGCCCTGGCTGTGTGGAACACTTGATATAACATGCTCTTATCAGAGCTCCATATTACAGGAATGATGCTATTCTAGCCCCTCTTCCCGGATTCTTTGTGAGTCCCTTGTGATTAGGCACTGTATGAGCCCCGGGCACCTGCCCTTGGGACTTTAGTGTTATGTCTCAAGCACGCACAGCGTTTTACATTGTGTTCCCCTAGCGTAAGATATCTTACGCAAGTACGAGAGACCTCTCGTAAGAGAACGTACTCGGTTACTAACGTAACCTCGGTTCTCTCTAGAAGAGGGAACGAGTACTTGCGTATCTTGCCGTGCATGCGTCATGTTCTGATTCGCTTCAGCGATGAAAAACTGACCAAACCAGCCTCTCTGGGCCGTATTTATAGCCCTGGCCCCACCCGATTTCGGCGGGACATGACGTAATGGGCGCGAAGCGCCCTCATTGGTTCTGACGTCATGAGGAGCCTCTATCGATAGGCTGGTGCAGTTGCCGCAGAGCAGCCAATGGGCGCGCGAGCTGTCTCGCCCATGTCTGCATGCTGCTGCAATGCGTTTTACATTATTGCAAAATTAAGGATAATTTTTGGCTTCAATATCTCGAGGAAAAGAGGTTTTCCCCTAGCGTAAGATATCTTACGCAAGTACTCGTTCCCTCTTCTAGAGAGAACCGAGGTTACGTTAGTAACCGAGTACGTTTTACAAGTTAGTCATCCAATTTTATTCTTTAAGACTGTTAATAACTTTTTAAAGTCAGTAACATAAAAACGTAGATTGGTCTAATTTGACACCGAACAGTAAGACTGATTACCCCTAACCAACTTCTAGTTGATCACACTAGTTCTTAAGACACAGTCTTAACATAATGGCTATGTTTATGCAACTGGCCAGATCTTTCTGGAATCTGCACACAAACCATTTCCAGTCGGCAGTGGCGGATCTACGGGGTGGCAAAGGGTGGCTGCTGCCACCCGTGGGATACAGGACAGTTCAGAGAGATCAGGGCTAATGCTCCAGTCTGCATAATCTCCTCCTGCTCTTCTGTAGTCTCTATTTAAACCTTCCATGTGAATATAATACAACATATAAAAATTGTTAAATTTGAGTTTTTTCCGCTATTTTTGTCTTCCGGGTTTAAAATCTTCATTGTGTCGCACTATAGTAGGGAGACCGGGGACAGTTGCAACACTTTTTGCATTTCTCTCAATTACTCAGAGACTATTTGGACTAGACCAACCAAATTTGTATATATTAAACTTGCATCTGTCTGCTAATTACCCATACCATTTAAAGATGATTATATATGACATATCATTCACAGTATTTATTTGAATGGAAGAAGTCAGATGTTGCAACTGACCCCGACCCAGGGACGGTTGCAACATGTTAAAAATACCTTAATTAACTTAAGCTTTTTGTCTCAATGAGCAAAGAATTCTGAAAATATTAACTGTTTTAGGCCTACTATAATATTATAGTATTATTTATTTCAATAATATTATTGTAGCCTATTATTTATTTATTTAGTCATATTTATCAAATAACAGTTGAGTTTTGTTTGTTCATGTGTAGAACATAGGCCTACATAGATTCAGTGTGCAGGTGTTACAGATGCTATTCAATCTCTCCATATTTCAGTGTCAGACAGGAAGAATTGAGCAATTTGCAATGTAACAAACTTTTATTAAACATGCAATTTATAACATGTTGCAACCGTCCCCGACCCTATCAGCCATGACAGAACATCATACGCCTGCTAGACACACTGACTTTGACACATGCTAACCATGTCACTTAGAAGTCAACAAAACAATAATTCAAACGAAGTAATTTTTTATTAATTCATACAAAATGTCAGGACAGTATGACAAAAATATATCTCATGAAAAAATTTACTTTCATACCTCCAAAACACATTTTGTTCAATAAATGCAGCAGCAGATGTTCAATATGTCTACTGTCTTGGTTGGGTGGAGGGTCTAACTGTGCATGTGCAGTATGAGTGTCATCACTCTAGCTTGAATCTGATTGGAGAAAAATGACATGTTGCAACCAGAGCCATAGAGAGAGAGAGTTGCGACACTCCCATAGACCTCCGTTGTAAATAATGGCGGCGCTTTTAACCGCCTACTTCCGGGATATGGAGATCGGAATAGTTCCAAACACTGTCATTTGGGCGTTGGACACCATTCACTTACATTGCTGCGCGTTGAGTTGTTCCAGAGTTAAGTTGCCGAAATATCGACCTCTTTTGAATTGTCAACTGTCTATATTGTATCAGAGGCCCTTTGCGATGCTTATACTGGTCTTCATTTGTACATGCACAGCGTAATTATTTATATTTTATGTTGGTTGTTTCAACCAATTTTCAAGCACTGCCTGCTAGCTAACGTTAGTTAGCTAGCGCGACTTCGTCAGCTAAGAGTTCGGTAATGAATCGCTACCACCTTTATAGCAACTTTTATTTAATTTAATTTTTTGGGATATACTAACTTTTCATTATGTTATTATTGTCATGAGTGAAGCGGCTTGTGAGAACAATGCTGGACCTTTAGGATTGTTATGGCCATCACCAGTCCTGTCTGTTTCATGGATCACCTGCCCCTGGTTTTTGTTTTTCTTGTTCACACACACAAGCACACATTTTTGTTGTCTGTCATTGTTTAATAAAAAATATTTTATTTGAAAACCCATTTGTATCAGCCATGCTTAAATTCGTTTTTAATCTGTTATAGTTTTGATAATGTGTATGGCCTTAATCTTAAAATAATATTCTTAGTCTTAACATGATCATGTTTCACGTTGTGGTCCTGGGGGTGGCCACTTTCATCAGATGAAGTGAGCTAGCTTCTAAGCGAATTCTGAACGGACCGCCACGGCAGACCTCTTTGCGTGATCACGAAGGTAGGCTAATGGCTGAATCAAAATTTATAAGCAAAATCACGGGAATCAATAGCCTAATACAGCCCAGTTGTGCTAAAATAAATATCATGAGACGTCCATCATCAGATGAATGATATGGAAAAGTTAAGTTAGAGCCGCTAAAGCCAGTGCTACTACCCATGCGAACATGAACACTAAGCTTTTCCCTCCAAAAATATAGCCTAAAACTTATCTCCAAATGCAAAACTGACATTAACAAAATGCAATAACAGCTGAAAAAGTACTTGGGTGTGTGTTTTATTTTATATTTACCGTTCAATAATGCAATCGCTGCTGTCTGTCCCATAGAAGAACATGACAGCCAGCGTACGTTTTGGAACTATTGGGGCTTACATGAACCACGTGACAGCCATAGCGGCGACATCAAAGAGTGTCGCAACTCTCTCTCTCTATGGCTCTGGTTGCAACCATCCCCTGTTGCAACTGTCCCCGGTCTCCCCTACTTTGATGACTCATCGGTGTCTCATAATTATTCATGTAAATGAGTTTTCTAATCCAATGAGAAGACACTTTCTCTTAATTATTTATGACACCACTCGGATCTTTCCAATGACAGACATGTCAAACTGTGATATCGCGTAGTAGAAGATGAGAGAGGCAATCATGGGACGCGCGTGCTGCAAAAGTTCCAGTGCATCTTTCCCTGCGATGCTGCCAGGGCTGCTGTGGGCTGTTGGTTGGCCATCAACCACGGACACATCTAAACTATGTGTGTGTAGCAACCACTCAACTGGAGAATGGTGGACTTCGGCCTTGTACACCAATGCAGGTTGCGTCATGCGAGTGATGCGGTCCCGAAGACTTTTCTATCGCTTCAGAGGTGTGTGTGTGTGTGTGTGTGTGTGTGTGTGTGTGTGTTTAAAATGTAACCCTGACCGTTTTACTTGCCTTTTGTTAAATAAACACTCGTTATCAGAGGTGGGTAGTAACGAAGTACATTTACTTCGTTACATTTACTTGAGTATTTTTTTGGAAAAATTGTACTTTTAAGAGTAGATTTGAATGTGAGTAGGCTACTTATTACTTTTACTCGAGTACATTTCTAATGAAAAAACTGTACTTTTACTTCGTTATGTTGTGCGACGTCCTTCTCGTTACTTTGTTTTGATGCAATGTGTTGTTAAATGCGTAGTTTATTCCAAGCGCGATGTATCTTTTTTTCTGGGCTTGAGCGATGCTCAATTCACAAATGAATCATTCTTTTGAGTCGATTCTGTTCAAAGACTTCATCAAACAAGTTGGCAGATCTGTCTAAATCGGTTCGCGAATCAGTTTGAATGATTCAGTTCCTGATTCTGTTCAGTTTCCTGCACGCACTGAATCATCTGAAGCGATTGCAATTCACACTGGACTCGGAGTCGTAACAGGAAGATTTAAGAACATCAAGAGCGTTAGATGAAGTGGTAGTGGACCTACAGTAGGCCTACAGTCAAGTGAGAGCAAATCTTCAAATGCATCATATATTTGCCAGCGATGAAGATCTTTATTAGTTGAACATCTTCGTAAGCTGTCTGTGAATGAATGATTCCACAGACAGACGATACATTCGATTTCATTTCACTCAGGTAATACATTTTACAACCAAACAGATTATTATGCCATGATAGCACTACTAGAAAGGATGACATTACCCGTTTTTTGGACATAATACATTAATTTCTACATTAAATAAGCTACCATTGTTCACAGTTTATGAACACCCGCCATCCTGCGGTAGTTTGTGTGTACTGTTGCGCAGTGGCGCGCGAACTCGACTTGAAAACGAATGCCTTTGCCTGCCGTACACACAGTTAACCAGTTTAAACATGCTTGCAGAAATATACATTTGATTATATTTTGGAGAACAGACAGAAAAAGATCCGTCGATGTACTTGTGTTTGTTTTTGTGTGTTCAGATGTTCAGTATCAGTCATGAGCGCGAGCACATGTGAAGAGTTTTAACTCTTTCTTCTCTGTGTCAATTACATGCCTTTGAATGCAACACTCTGCAGATTCACTTTATTTCGACATTGTCTAATAATCCAAATGTAGTTGTATAAGTTACTATTATACAAACCAAAGGACAGGCAATGATTTTCGGGCTACAGATGGCAGAAATAATGTTTTTTGTTGCAAAGAGAGCCAATCTACTTATGAAAATAATAGTCATTTAAATAAAAAAAATCTAAATGATATTATTTTATATATATATGACGACTTCAGATGCAAAAGCCTCTAAGTACCATCTGAAATTTTCTTCTAAAAGAGCATTTTTATCAAGTTTGTATGTTTATGTTCAGTTATTTCACTTAAATGGCAATGAAAAGTACCTATTAATTGTCATTAAAGTGAAATTACTGAACTTAAATATACAAGCTTGATAAAAATACTTGTTTTAGAAGAAAGTTTCAGATGGCACTCAGAGGCTTTTGCATCTGAAGTCTTCATATACTGTATATATATATATATATATATATATATATATATATATATATATATATATAAATGAAATATAAATTAATATATATAAAATAGAGGCCTATATGATCCGAAGTAAGTTACTCGCTACTTGAGTAGTTTTTTCATTGGATACTTTTTTACTCTTACTCAAGTAACTATTAAGATTATTACTTTTACTTTTACTTTGAGTAAATATTTCTATAAGTACTTGTACTTTTACTTGAGTACAGTTTTTGGGTACTCTACCCACCTCTGCTCGTTATTAAAGTTTAGACATTTCGATAATATTTCAATTGTATGGAACGTATGCTTTATTTTTGCAAATTTCTATGTCACTGTCCATCTTTATTATGTGGGTTTAGGGGGTGTAGATCTAGGCTATGTACGGAACGTTTTTTTTGGGGGGGTTTAAATATAGTGTGTATATAAACAAATATATATTTTATAATGACATAATTATACATGTACATTTATATGTTTCAAATACAATTATGATTACTGTAATAGGCCAATATATGTAGCAGGGCATTCAGTTAATTTTGAAAGGACAAAAATAAGGTGTCAGTGTATTTCATTAGACTTTAACTTTGCCAGCTATAAAAAAAATCTAGCATTTCCTCACATTTTACCACTGATTTTTAGTGACAGTCGATATGCATGGGCCACTGGCGATGACAGTACCCCCTCTCCCCTGCCGTGTCACACCACACCCACTCTCCTCCCTTCTTCTCACTGCCATTCACGCCCATTTAAGTTGCATTTTTCAAAAAGATTGTGAGCTAGACCAAAGTCCTTTTAGGCAAGTCGTGCCACTCGGCCGCCATCTTGGCAACGCCTCCGGGCAGCTATTTCGGACTAACAAGACCAGGCTCCTATCTAAATGAATGGGCAGAGAGTCAGAACTGCACTTTCACTGGTCACCGGCAGGGCTGGACTGGTCATCGGGCATACCGGGCATTTCCCCGGTGGGCCGACGTGCTTTTTGGGCCGATACATCTCATACATCATTTTTATTATTATTATTTTTATTTTATTTTTTTAACGGCCCATAAAATGTGTACATCGGCGGCCCATTCGTTTTGTTTTGTTTTGCTTAATTGGCGGCGCTGGGTTTGTGCCGGTGTAATGCAGTGGTCAAAAAAAGTCAGTGTTAGTGTTTTTTTTCTGACAGACCAGCCCATGAAACACGTAGATCAGCGGCCCATTGGTTCTTTTCTTGATTGACACTGGGCTGGCCCAATCACAACTTTAAACGAGTGAGCGAGCGTGCAGCAGTGTCAGTTGTATCTGTCAAAATAGTCAGCGAGATGGAGAAGAAACGCAAGGATTGTGCAGAGAAATAGCGTGAAAAAATAGAACCAGGCCCTTAAAGCAGACGCTGTAAAATGTGTCAAAATATATGTTTTCTGCCCTTCATCAGCTCCAGTGATGATGATGATAGTGAGGAGGATCAGGAGAGAGATGAGAAAGTGTAGAGTCCGCGGTAAGCAGAACTACTTTCAAAACACTTAAGCTATGTCATGATCGAGTGTAGGAACCCATAACCCAGTTACAGATTATTTCCACATTGCATAGTTGACGATTACATAGACAGTATATAAAGACGATTACCGCAATTCACTAGAAATTTAATGAGAGGCGTTTGTAAACCATGTTTTCCGCCAAAATAAAAGCTTGATGCAGTTTGCGTCAAAATAAAAGATCATGTGCTTATCTCTTTCTTATTTTTTGTGCATTTGTTTTACAAAATATGGCTATTACTGTCATTGGATTAATATTATAACTATTATTATGTAGTAGGTGTAATGTAATAGACACTGTAACTAAAAGAGGTTTGAATTTTTCGTTTAATTTGCACACTGAATAGGGGTTGGAGCTTTTAATTTTGAACTCTCAAAGTGCACCAGATTGATGAATTTAACATTAAAATGCACAACATTTTCTAATGGGGGGGGGGGGGGGGGGGGGGGGGGGGGGGGGGGCATGCCCCCGGACCCCCCTAGAAGAACCAAGGTCCACCCACCACAGTTTTACCAACAATCCTGTGAGAAACACTGGTATTGCTATGCCATTGCAGCTTATAGCTTGTTTTAGGATTCATCACTGTGGAGTATAGTTCAACTGTATTAATTAATAAATGTCAAATTTTCACTCGTTCCTATACTAACTTATTACATGGCATTAGTGGTTTTAAGGAATAGGAGTTGGTATGCATATAATTAAGGGCGTGCAAAGATGGGTGGTGTTTATGATCATATAGTGGGCCAGTCTGGGCCAAAATGCCCGTGCCGATTTTTTGTCCCAGTCCAGCCCTGGTCACCGGGACATAAAAACTGCATGTATAGAAACAGCAGTAAAATATGATAAAAATCGCTGAAAAAGTTTGATGACTTTGCCCCAAAATAAGGTTTAAAACGCCTTTTCCCCCGCAGGTTATACTTTACTACGCATGCGCAAGGGTTCACGACACCAACTTCATTTACGTCTCTATCCAGAATGCCGGTGTTGTGCAATAATCAATGTCAATATTGTTCTCCATTATTTAAATATAAGCAGGTTTGCACTTTATCAGTAATAAAAATGTATTGTATAGATCAGTTGTTTTAACTATTCATTAAAATGAATCGGTTCAAAGGAGTCATTAGTTCGCGAATTGGACGTGTCATATGGTTGTGTGATTATCCCAGCAGTTAGGACATGGACATCCCACAAGGTTAGTGTCAACACAGAAAACATTACATCACTGGATAGGTTTTTTCGTTTATTTAGAGAGTAATTTTATGTCAGCTGAATGTGCGGAACGCATTTCAGAGAAGATAAGGCAACGTATTTTAGCACAATTCACACCCAGCGGTAATTCAGGAAAAAATATCTCCGAATGCTCCACATAAAACTTTGGTCTTCCGACCTTTTACCATCATGTTGTTTTATTTTGATTAATATTTGCGAGGGAGAGAGAGCAAGACAGCGCAAGACGCGACCGGGGCTCTCTCTCTCTGCTTGTTCTTTCAGTTAAATATGCGCCCTGTCAGTGTCACAGCAGTTCATCTACATTACTCACTGATCAAATAAGACATATTTTGTGTCTTTTACTTAGAATGTAAGGTAACATATTTGTGGTCGATATAAAATGCTTTATTTTCGCGTTGTTATCACTCTCTTCCATGTGGATTCCATCTGATCTTGTACACACCACAACTCGCTGTCGCCAAATCGTCTCCGCTGTCGCAAAACCTCATCTGTGCGCATGCGTCAGTGGAACCAGACGATAGGCTTAAATGTTTCCCGGCTTGACTGTTAAAAGCAGATGATTGGCTTTTCAGCGGGAGGGGCGGGACATGTGCATACAACCGCCATCTTTGCCGTTACGGGTTTTCCTTATATAGTTGTATTGAGGATTGAGGAAGTGGCATGTCTCTTATATAAATTGTCTCTGGCTAGACTTGAGCTGAAAGAGGGGGGTTTAATGACCCTTTAAAGGTCCCATAGCATGAAAATGTCACTTTATAAGGTTTTTTAACCTTAATATGAGTTCCCCTAGCCTGCCTATGGTCCCCCAGTGGCTAGATATTTTGATAGGTGTAAACCAAGCCCTGGGTATTTTTGAGAAAATGAAAGCTCAGACGGGCGAATCTAGAAATCTTCCCCTTATGTCATCAAAAGGGGAAAGGTTACCTCCCCTTTCTCTTCTTTGCCCGCAAAAAAAGAATTTGGCTGCCCATGAGAAAATGAGCTGCGCGAGCGCGATATTGTTTTTTCCTCGAGAGACATCATGGCAGTTGCTCAGTGCTTGGATGTACAAATGAACACAAAAGTATTTTTTTAGTTCCTTCATCCGAGCCTCTGAAGAACCAGTGGGTTATGTGAATTTCTGATGTGTAATTGTTCAAGTTCAGACAGATAATCTTTCTCTCAAAGTCGTTCAATACTGTTTATGCATCAGTAAATCAAGCCAGTGACTAAACGATCAACTTCACGTCATTTCTCTTAGTAGGATGAAAATAATCTTACTTAAACTGTGATTAATATATATATACAGAAAGTGATCAAAGAACAATCCCTTTACAATCGCCCAAGCTGTCAATAGCCCCGTTTACATGTAGCATTGTATTCCGATTATAACCAGTTTAAAAGTCCAGTCAGAATAAAAATGCTCCATGTCAACACCTCAATCGGAATAAAAATGCTCAAAACGATTGAAATTTCAGTCGGATTGAAGGGGGTGGAGTAAACCTTTTCGTGAACTGATCAAACGAAAAATTACACCATGTAAACGAGCTGATCCGATTACTTTGAGTGTGTGTCTTTCTGTGCATGCCTGGTTTGTGTCGTCAGAATACAAAATGGCGGCGTCGGCGAAATCAAACGGGAGTGCGACGGAGACAAACGTATTGATTAGTATTTTAAAAGAACAGAACATAATTGAATGACTGGATGGTAGAAAGTTTAGAAATTCTGACCTCTTCAAAACCGTGCACGACAAACTGAAAGAAGTTGGCGTGGACCGTACGGCTGAACAAATTAGAAATAGGTGGAAAACGTTAAAGTCGGCATATTACAAAGCTAAACTGCACAACAATAGGAGTGGAGTGGATCCTACGAACTTCCCCCTTCTATGACCAAATGGACGAAGTCATGGGTGGGCGTCCACTATCCAACGTCCACTATCCAACGAGTGGATGTTGGCTTTCAAGAAGCCCCTGATGTGGAGACCTCAGATGAGGCTAATGTTAGCGTTTCTGGTAAGTTTCCCTTAACGTCACCACATGGCCCCTTTACTAGTCAGGAAAATAATTAAGTCAGTAAACCAAAATTATCAATACAGCGATGTACAAGTTTTGCATTACAAGTGAAAGTATTCCAGGAAATGCTACTTTACTAAAAGTTCACAATGATAAAAGTACTAAAAGTAGTTTGATCGGACTAACTTGCTTGCTTAAAAGCTACCCTTCACAAAAATTAACCATGGTTCTCTTACGAGAGGTCTCTCGTACTGCGTAAGATATCTTACGCTAGGGGAAAATCCTTTTTCCGCGAGATATTGAAGCCAAAAATTATCCTTAATTTTATAATAATGCAAAACGCGTTGCGGCAGCATGCAGACATAGGCGAGGCAGCTCGCGCGCCTATTGGCTGCTCTGCGGCAACTGCAGCAGCCTATCGAGCGAGGCCTGGCGTGACGCCAGACCCAATGAGGGTGCTTCGCGCCCGCTGCGTCACGTCCCGCCGAAACGGGCGTGGTCTAGGCCTATAAATACCGCTCGCAGGCAGCTATTATCTGATTTTTCATCCTTCAAGCGAAGCACACGCATCGCTGGAGGTGGAGAAGAAGCCGCGCCGTCTGAGAGAGAGCACCTTCAGCGGGACGAGTAACTGAAGTCGCTGGCCGCGCCGCCTTCCTTGCCTTCCTGCTGCGCTATCCGGCGTTATATCCTTTCTCTGCTACTGTGTTTATGTATGTGTGTGTGTTCGCCGCCGCAAAACACACTCTCATTGCACTAAAAGAGCTGGGCGTCTTTTTCAAGACGCCCCTTTTCCTGATCACCTGATCAGCTTTCTCTCTCCCTCTGTTCGAGCCGCGCAAACTGCGCCGTTCACAGGGGAGGTTGGAAGCGGACGGTCGGGGTTAGTTTTTCTTTACGTTATAAGAAAGCTACTCTGCTTCTGCGCCCCATTCATGCGTCACTCACCAGCGAAAGGAGTGTTTTTAGTCCCGCCGAGGTTGGACTGACCTTCAATTTCTCATACATTTCTCAGTTCCCTGATCAGGCGACTGGAAATATCAATACTGCAGCAAACGAGCTTGTTTTAATACAAGCGCGCCTGCAAGCAAACGCCGAAGAAAACATGTTGACGCTCTCTTATATGCTCGTGCATCTGAAAGCCTTTGTGTTCCCCCCCTGTGGCTCAGTGGCGGAATCTTGGGTTTTCCGCACGAGAGACCGGTGTTCGAATCCCGGTCTAGCGGCAGATAAATTATGCCGCCAATGCTTCGCTCTGTCAGTTCCCTGAAAGGCGACTGCAGATGTGCATTTTGCAGCCAACGAGCGCGTTGTACAACCCGCTCGCCTGCACCCAAACACCGTTTCTATGGTTTCCGTGCGTCACTGGCGTAAGGAGAAAAGAGAGTGTTTCTGGTCCCGCTGCGGACGGACCGACCTCCATTTTCTCGTACATTTCTCATTCCCCTCTGAAGTTCGGGCGACTGGAAATGTCAGTATTGCAGTGAGCAAGCCTGTTGTAATACACGCATGCCTGCAAACAAACGCCAGCATGTTGACGCTCTCTGTTTCTATGGTAACTTCTCGCTCGTTCAGTTCCAGTAAATGTGACTGTTCCAGTGTATTCTGCAGTAAACAAGTCGGCGACGCAGCACGCTTGCCTGCACACAAACGCCGCTTTTACGGCTACCCAGATAAATCCCATAAGAGTGAATTTTCTGGTGTCCCGGCCACGGCTGATGGTGTTTTATGTGTAGAAAGAATGCCCACTGCCCAGTGCCCATCTCTACACACAAGCACAGCCCGTCACACAGGGCTCGTGCACATAAATCGACTCAGATCGATTGCGCATCAAACGTGGTAAATGTGCCCACTACCCAGTGCCCACAAACACTACGTTATGCATGTCTCACGTTTTTTGTAAAAACGAAACCAACGTGCATTCGCTTCACTCAAGCGATCAATGTTTTTGGTGTGGTAAATGTGCCCGCTATCCCGCGCCCACATCCACGCACAGACATGACAGTTCCTACGGGACTCACCCAGCCCTCCCCCTCTCGGTTGACCGCCGCAGAGGAGTCGAGCGCGGGTAATCTGCCCGCTGTTATCAGCGCGCCCCTGCCTCAAATGTCACGAGCGCGACGCTTGTGTTACAGCACACCGAAGCCTCTCCATCGCTGAGCGAACGGAGCACGCTTTGTATTCGACCCCTAGCTATTCATGCAGATGCATGGGCAAAGCTGCCTGGGGTTTCGAAGTGGGTGCTAAACAAGTGGGTGCTATTCGCTGCAGTTTCGCCGACGCCCTCGCCTCTATACGGCGCGCGTCGAGACCACGGTAAAACAGAAGTAGCACATTTACTTCGAGCCGAAGTGGTGAAACTATTGAGCAAAGGGGCCATAGAGCCTCTCTCTCAAGTTCAGAGCGAAGGAGGGCTATACAGCAGATACTTCCTGGTACCGAAAAAAGACGGGGTCTCAGACCCATACTAGATCTAAGGCAACTGAACAGAGTGCTTGTGAAGCGACAGTTCAGGATGCTCACGACCAGAAAAATCCTCGCGCAGATTCGCCGAGGAGACTGGTTCGTGTCGATAGATCTGAAAGACGCGTATTTTCAAATACAGATAGCGTCACGTCACAGGCGATTTTTGAGATTCGCCTTCAAGGGCCAGGCATATCAGTACACAGTCCTGCCGTTCGGTTTATCCCTGGCACCCCGTACATTTACGAAGTGCATGGATGCGGCGCTCGCACCCCTCAGAATGAGGGGCGTGCAAGTACTGAACTATTTGGACGATTGGCTGTTTCTAGCGCACCTCGAGAATTTGGGTCTCAGAGTCAATTGGGCGAAGAGCTCTCTGTCCCCCAGTCAGACGATATCTTTCCTGGGCACAGAGTTGGACTCGCTGTCCATGATAGCGCGACTATCACCACAGCGCGCTGTAGACATTTGGCGCACAGCGAGCTCGTTCCGCTGCGGCGCGTCTGTCCCGCTCAAGAAATTTCAGAAGATGCTGGGTCTCATGGCCTCAGCATCATCAGTGCTCCAGCTGGGCCTGCTCCGCATGCGCCTGCTGCAGTTTTGGCTGAAAGCGTGAGTCCCACGCCATGCGTGGGCATCCGGTCTGCTTCGCCTCAAGGTCAATCAGAAGTGCGTCACAGCTCTGAAACCTTGGAGAGCGGACGACTGGTACCAATCAGGTGTAAGCCTGGGGACTTCCTCGAGGGTGAGAGTGGTGTCCACGGACGCATCCACCTCGGGATGGGGAGCGCTGCTCGAGGGCAGACCGTTCTTCGGCCAGTGGTCAGAACGGGAGAAGCTCCTGCACATAAACTGCCTCGAAATGCTGGCAGTAGACAACGCGCTGACGCGTTTTTGTCCCCAAATAAAAGGACACCACGTCCTGGTCCGCTCGGACAACATGTCTGTGGTGTCCTACATAAATCGCCAGGGCGGCCTCAGGTCCAGGAGCCTGTACAGGCTAGCAGAACGCCTCCTGGTATGGGCTCAGCGCAACCTGCGCTCGCTCAGAGCAGCGCACGTGCCAGGGCTCCTAAATATAGGACCAGACAGACTGTCCAGGAACAATGTTCCAGCAGGCGAATGGTCTCTACACCCACAGACAGTCCAACTGCTGTGGAAGAAATTCGGCAGAGCGGAAGTAGACCTGTTCGCGTCTCAAGAAAACGCTCACTGTCCGGAAGTTTGGGCCTAATGACTCTAAAGTTATACTCAAACCTAAGCACGGTTATGTTCCAAAATCCCTCAACACACCGTTTAGGGCGCAGGTTATCTCCCTGTCAGCCCTACCGATCCCTGATGAGGAAAGAGACGCGGGCCTCCTTTGCCCAGTCAGGGCATTACGAGCTTATGTGTCTCGCTCGTCTGTTTTCAGCTCTCGGATCTCAGAATGCACGGTGTTTTGCATTGGGTCCCCTAGCGTAAGATATCTTACGCAGTACGAGAGACCTCTCGTAAGAGAACGTACTCGGTTACTAACGTAACCTCGGTTCTCTCTAGAAGAGGGAACGAGTACTGCGTATCTTGCCGTGCATGCACACGCTCTGGTTGCTTCGATGATGAAAAACCAGGTAATAGCTGCCTGCGAGCGGTATTTATAGGCCTAGACCACGCCCGTTTCGGCGGGACGTGACGCAGCGGGCGCGAAGCACCCTCATTGGGTCTGGCGTCACGCCAGGCCTCGCTCGATAGGCTGCTGCAGTTGCCGCAGAGCAGCCAATAGGCGCGCGAGCTGCCTCGCCTATGTCTGCATGCTGCCGCAACGCGTTTTGCATTATTACAAAATTAAGGATAATTTTTGGCTTCAATATCTCGCGGAAAAAGGATTTTCCCCTAGCGTAAGATATCTTACGCAGTACTCGTTCCCTCTTCTAGAGAGAACCGAGGTTACGTTAGTAACCGAGTACGTTTTATTACATTAAACCATGTTATTTTGGCAAATTGATTATCATTTGTATAACCACGCAAAAACCATGGTTAAACTATGGTTCTTGTAGCAAAACCATTGTTAATTTGTTGATACCATGGTTTTACATGTTTTTTGTTTTATTTAAAAGTAAACCCATGGTTAATTTCAGCAAAGTGTGAAGAATTGAAGCCTATTTTGTTTGTAATGCTACAATTGTCCAGACAGCTACTGTTATTTAATGTGTTTTCTTTTAATCCCCATCACATGTAGATGATGAGGACAGCATCATAGAGGCAAGAGAGAATGATCCCACACAGAGCATACAGGATGCATGTGAAGGGAGTTCACATGCCAGCGATTCGACCGTGCAGAGCACTGCCAAAAAAAGTAAGTTGCATTCACATTAGCCGACAGAAATTCTTTATTGCTTAATTTTATGTAAACAATAATACATGATCCCTTTACAATCCCCACACTACCTTTGAAATATACCACATAAAGAATAAACATGTATGTACATAGTATGTCAAAAATATGGTGTTAGCAATGCAGAGACTGTGTTAAGGCCAACTGAAAAGTTTACTCTGTTTTTAACAGGAAGCAAATCAAAATCTGCTTCCGGGTATGAGAGAGCACTGAGGACTTGGTCGGTTGATCAGCAGACCTTCCTACAAGATTTGCAGTCATCCCAGAGCAGATGGGTAGAGCAACAACAAGAACAGAACAGAGAGCATGAAGAGAGTTTTTTTTTTTTTTTTTTTTTTTTTTTTGAGGAAAATACACGCACTACAGAACGTCTAATTGGCCAGCTTTTTGATGGGTTGAGAGGTATCCTCCATGATTTTTCACAGGCAGCTCCACATTGGCACCCTTATCACCCACACACACAACATCCATACACACAGTCCCAGCATCCATACCCACATTCTCAGCCATATCAACATCCCCATCCCGACCTAGATTAGGATAACAAATGAATAAAAGTACAAAAGTTCACCTCATTTATGAGAAATATTGTTGAAATTGATTGTTCTAGGAAAAACCCTTGTTTAATGAACAATAAAACAGATTAGAACTGCTTACACAGAAACACACACAACCTCAAACATAGGGTGAATTGCCCTAATGTGGGACATTTTTTGCACTTCAGACTTCTGTGACATATTGCGATGTGTAACCAAAACATTAAATCCACACCCAATACCATTTAAAAAAAACCAGGATTTGTCCTAACCAAATCAAAAGAGAAAATTAAGATAACCCATTAATAAGAGAAATTATAGACATATTAGTGCTCTTATTGCAAGTCGTCTGAGACAATCTGCAGCTTCCTAATGTGGGACAGTTGTGTCCCTAATGTGGGACACTGAAAAATCTATGATAAAAGACCAAAAATCACAAATTTATTGTAGATTCTCTCTTAAATCTTAGTTAGTAATTCTCTTGGTTATGGATGAAACATGGATAACTGGACATCATCAGACTGATAATACAATATTATCTAGTTCAGTTTACTTAACAACAAACACAGCTTGGACAAACTTTAATTCATAAACTTGCTGTTAACTGCAGTTGAAAACATTTAATCGTAACAGTCTTTTTCTCCAACCTGAACTGCCTTAATAAAAACAAACTGCAGAGGTTAACTTTGGACTCCTACAATTCTGGAAACAAGCAGTCCTTGCATGTCAAGACACCTTTATCGTCTATAACCCCATTGTTCTCTGCACAGCTTTCGTGAAACCATTTTGAACAGACTGGACAAGAAAGCCAGTCCTCTGTGACCTTGGGGTCCTTTATGTTACCATACAAATGCTGGCAGATAGCACAAGCATCCTGGTTCACCTGTCTGGTGTTTGTAGTTTTTTGCTTTTTCCCCTTGTTCCCTTTGTTCTTAACCCCTCTCTCTTTGATGAAAGAAAAATGGGCATCGCTAGTCAAATCATAGGAAGGAGGCTTTGCCCTCTGGCGGCTGGTAGTTGGGCGTTCTCTGACAGGAATGGTGATCAGTGACTTAAAGGAGACATCTGGCTGTGTCACCACTTCAACTTCCTCTGCCAGAGGTGGTGGGGTTACAATGGCGGACAGTAGAAGGTGTTGTGGAGTCTTTGGAGCAGGGGAGATTTCTGGCTGAACAGCATCATGCAGAGGGTGGCAAGGGGTGTGTTCTGGAAGATCCCCAATTTGTGGATGGCAGAATTCATCATTATCCCCATCATCATCATCATCATCATCATCATCACGTTGAGGACAACATGGTTCTGGTGCAGGAGTAGACCCCGAAGCCGCCGCCAGGCGCCGCCATTTGCGCCATTTAGAATTTCAGCCGCCGCCAGCCAATAATTTCGTAAGCCAAATTGAGCCGCCATCTGATAAAGTTTGGCTGAGCTGGCTAGAATTATTTGCATCAAATAATAATTCTATCACATAGAGACATACACACACAAAATATATAAACAATACACGAGATCTATTTTCCCACTGGATTCATAACAGCACAGTCTTGTGCTCGTTGCTGCGATACACAGACTCACAGTGAATCGTTTTCCGTACAGAAGAAGCGATGCATTTTTTTTCTCGCACTGAGGTCAAATGGCGGAAAGAAGCAAGCAAGGTAATTTTGATCTCACTTCTCACATACTTTTCTAATTCCTACTTACTTTTTTTTTTAACTTAGGCCTACCCAGACTTTTGTTAAATCTTCAGGGCACGGTTGCACAAACACCTGAATCAAAGATTGATGTTATGAACCAAATATTCTGGAACGGAGAGATTTATAGCACTGAACGTGATATTACTGCAGTAACAAACCACCGTTTCCACATTGCTAATTCACGACGCATATGCTTCAGTGTACATTGAAGTGAAATGTGCAAAACTTTGTCCAAAATAATACTGATAACAGTGTGTGTTTATGAGACACGGCAGGCAAAAACATCGTTTTTTTTTTCTGGTCAATTTTGAGATTTGTCTTCAATAACATGTCTTCTTTCAGACTGAGGTGAAAAAAAGTCCGAAATACACATTTAGGTCTTTATTTTACTACACTTCGTCTGTTTGCGTCTGTAGATTTCTCATAAATTCAACAAAAGTTTGCGTTCTTAATCAACATACTTCTCCGCGATCACATGCACCGTTAGCTCTCTCTCTTCTGTACAATCCTGTTGGATCCAAATATGGTCATTTCCTTTTATCAGCAACCAATCGTGAAAGTAAAAAGACTGAATTGCGCAATCTCATTGGCTGATGATAAATCTTTAAAGCCCGTTTTCTCAAAATGACCTTTCCGTCATGCTCCAAGTCCGAAATCTCCACTTCAGTAGCACACCAAACCTTCCAGTCTTGTACCTAGTTATATTATGAAGACATTTACAGAGGGATTCATAAAAATCATTTTTTATGGCTATTGACACAGTATATTCTGATTTACAGGATAACAAAAGTAGATATCCATAAATCCCTCTGTCATTTTTTTCCCATCTAATATGTGAACACAATGAAAAAAAATATTTTTAACCTGGCTTTATCCAATACTCAGATTTCGTTTTTTAAAATATATGCAAATTAGCACATATTTAATTAGATATTGCCTAATTTGCATATTTAAACATTAAATTAAAGAAAACTTGTAATACATTTTTTTCTCATCTTAATGTAAGTAATCAACTGGGAAAGTTTCATGGTGATATCTGCTAGTTAAAAATGTTACCCTATTCACCCGTAGTGTCTCGCCTTAACTATAAAGTTGAACAGCGAATTACTGTACATGTCATAAATATATGCATAACGTTACTCAGTGAAGTTTGACAAGTGTGCATTCTTACACAGCAGCAGGGACATTATTCACTAACGTTACAGTGGCTATTGAATGCGCCTAGCACTAGTATAGCTAATATTACCAAATAGCTCAAGTAGGCTAGTTCTAGTTCTAAATCTTCACTTTAGGTGTTTTGTGCAACCGTTCTTGTAAGTAAGAATGCCTTTTTGTCAGGACTATAATGCCATTTTGTCATTGTGTCAGGACTAGTGTTTTATGGATATTTTTGTTCTCTTTTAGGACGCGGAATTAACAAATATATCAGCACATCACGAACACATCTGCTTAAGGATTCTGGTGTGACATGGAGGCCTCACAGTGTTGATTCTGCTCGTAGCCTTCGTTCACATTTTTGGACATATATGGGCGATCTGTATGTGAACAACAATCGCATTGATGACAAACTCTACTGCAAACTCTGCTTTGAAGCAGAAATGACAAAAGAACATGGAATGCTGTCAAAAGTGTACAGCTTGGGAGAAAAAACATCAAGTGGAAACTTCCTTGCTCATGCCAAAGCTGCACACAAAGAGAGTACAATATTTCTCAAAGAACAATCAAGTAAACTGACTAACTGGATCCAAACTGTGCCGAAAGGAAGCCCAGCTACTTCACAGTTTGATGTTAATCGCGACATCATGTTGTGGCTGTGCCAGGACCTGCTACCTTTTGAATTAATAGAAAAGGAAGGTTTTCAAGCATTCAACAAGAAAAATATTCATCTCAATTTGCCAACCAGCAGAGCCCTTGCAACAACAGCCCTGGCAGATGTCTACATGGGTTTGAAGTCCAAAGTCAAAGAACAACTGGCAGACATTGTCAGTGGTACTATAATAGACTAGGTCGATTTTCAGATAATGTGACACCCTTGGGCATTTTTTTGTAAAAGTTGGCAAACAGACTTTTCTAAGGGTATTTTTTCTGCTGAATCCATTTTTGCTGTTTGCCAAGCTGTATCTCTTATGTGAAACTCAGTAGAGCGCAAACTTCAAGATGACCTCTAAAATGTCAGGAAATTCTATATTTATAAACTTTACATCATGCACGACATCAATTAACGAGAAAGGTTATTTAGGTGGGAATTAAGATACTTGTATGTGACAATGATAATTGCATTATTTCTCATTGTAGTCAAGAAAATATCAGTTTTTCTCCGTATTTCAAATGGACAAACAGAATATCTAAAATGCGAGAGTCATTTGTTTGGAGTCACATGCATACTATTGTCTTTGGATCAAAGTGTGTGAATTGAGTTCAGAGTTATCCAAGAGGTTTTTTATTCTACTTTCTACTTTCTATTACTTTCTGCAGTTATTTCCACACATCGTATTTTTCATCAGAATTATTTTTTATATCCAAAGAGCGACATGAACCAACACAAAATATTTCCAGTTGTGGAATTGTACCCATGAAGTTGGTCAGATTATAAGATCACCAATTATGGAAGCTGTGTGTAGTTTGAAGCCTGACCGGTCAATGCCATTGGATACTTGCATTATATGCCAAGAATCCAAGAAAGATAAGCTATACAATGCGACAGAACAGGGCCTTTTGACACTAAAATCAGCTGCACAAAGTAGAGGCAAGCTTCACGATCCTCAACACAGAGAAGCAATTGACAGAGTGCTTCTTGTCCAGAACGCAGAACAGCACGTGGTCTGGCACCGCTTGTGCTATGCGTTCGCGGTATCCCCATCCAGAGTGCTGGTCTCTGCATGCGTGGATAATCAACGAATAACCGTTGCTTTGCCAGAAGGGATCGTGAACACGATCACGCAGTCTAGAGCTCCTTCTACGAGAAGACTCTACGCGTCTAAATGGTCAGTGTTCTCCAAATGGTGCGCTACAAAGAGCCTGGACCCGCGCACATGTGGGGTTGCGTGGGTGCTCTCCTTCTTTCTAGAGCTGTTGGACAAGGGCAGGTCCCCTTCCACGCTCAAAGTTTGCGTTGCGGCTATTGCAGCGTTCGCAGAGATCATCCGCTTCCTTAGAGGAGCCAGGAGGATGAACCCCCCCGCGACCCCCTTCGGTTCCTATTTGGGATCTTTCTTTGGTCCCAGAGGCCCTGAAAGCGTTTCCCTTTGAACCGTTAGAATCCGTGGACCTAAAATACCTTTCGCTCAAGACCGTTTTTCTGATAGCTCTGTCATCATTAAAACGCGTGGGGGATCTACACACGCTATCCGTTAGCCCCACGTGTCTCGAGTTTGGACCAAATGACTCTAAAGTCATCCTCAAACCGAGACATGGCTATGTCCCCAAAGCGATTGGCACTCCCTTCAGAGCGCAGATCATCTCCCTATCGGCTCTGCCAGCATCCGATAGCGAGGGTGGTGAAAACATCACACTCTCTGCCGCCTTCAGGCATTCTGAGCAGCTCTTTGTTTCGTTTGGTGGGCGCACCAAGGGTCTCGCCGCCTCGAAACATAGCCTGTTCAGATGGATAGTGGACGCTATCACAGCAGCTTATGCGTCTAAACACCTGCAGTGCCCTCTGGGCGTCAGGGCCCATTCCACTAGAGGCATGGCCTCGTCGTGAGCTTGGTCCAGCGGGATTTCTATTCATGACATTTGTATGGCGGCAGGCTGGGCCTCCCCCTTTACATTTGTTAAGTTTTATAACCTGGAAGTTCCCGCCTTGCAGGCTAGACTTTTATGAGTCTAAGTGGTGTGTATGTTCTGCCCAGTTTGTTCGTGTGCAGGCTACTCTCACGTGACTATTAGCTCTTCTGGTTGAGCTGTACTAAGGGCGATATTCTCTATACATAGACCGGCGGAGCCGCTCTGTATTTCCCTATGAAGTGCTTATGTACATGTGCTGGCCTGCGTTGCTGGCCGCCTGTTTCCCACATGTTTTGTGTTCCCCGGGCTTCCCTGGGACTCATGCAGTGGATGCTCGGCGCGCACTGCGTTGACAAGGGGTTCCCGTAGCGTAAGCAACTTACGCAATACGAGAGAACCTCTCGTAAGAGAACGTACTTGGTAACCTAACGTAACCTCGGTTAGTCAGACTACTGTTTGGAATTGATCAGCTGCAACTGCGCCTTAAGATGTATGAGTGCACGATGTAAATGTAAAAAGTCTCGTCTGCGTTGCTCTGCTGCATGCAAGTGCAAGACAAGTGATGCAGAATGTAGCAATTGCTGAACTGAATAAGAGCACTGCCCTGTGTTGTTGTGATCATATTGGAGAATCTTGTTGTACCATTGTTTAAATAACATTACATTTTATATGCCATGCAGTTCATGTTTTAGTTATTATTCAGCTAATGTTATGTCCAACTTTATAAGGTAATTTTAGGCCAAGTTTACTGTTTATTTCCTTTATCTGTTCAAAGCTAATGTTAGTGGTGTGACAGATTACCGTGATATGTTTTGGTAATTTGTTAATTTGTCTCAATTCTTAATATTTACAACCAATCTTTCTGAGAATATCTTTTTCATAAATAAACCATAGTAGAATTTAGTTTGGTTAAATTTAAGTCCTTAAACTTGTTTACATGGACATGTAAATGTTGAAAAGTAATAAACACTCTTAACATAATGTAATAGGATGATGGTTTAAGATATAGGCCTTTTGCTGCCACCAGCATGATGTTGATGTTCTTACATGGACATACTCAAATACACAAAATTACAAGTCAGTGTTTACCAGAAATATTGTAAGACAGAATGACTAACTTGTTCTGACTATTCTGTTTGTTTCCTTTACTCAATAAATGCTATAGCACAATAAAAACAGTTTATCTTTGAGCCAGTGCTGAGAAATTTGCTCATTTTGGCGTATGAGGCGGTCATCTTGGATTTTGCACTCTACTGAGTTTAATGTAAGAGATACAGCTTGGCAAACAGCAAAAATGGATTCAGCATAAAAAATACCCCTAGAATAGTCTATTTGCCAACTTTTACTCAAAAATGCCTGAGGATTTTTATTTAGGCACATTTTTGTGATTTCAACCTGGTCTATAATGTTAGATGGCTGGACTGATGCTTATCATCGATACCCATATGTTGGTGTGAGAATCTGCACTGTAGATGCGAACTGGAATTTCCTTCTGTTTACACTTTGTGTTAAACCTGTAGAAAATCACACATCAGAAAACCTTACAGTGTTTGTAAGGGAATTACTTGAAGAATTCCTTCCCAAAGATAAAAATGTGTTGCTCTTTGACACAACAGATGGGGCAGCGAATATGATTAAGTTGTCCCGGTTACTGGGCCATGAGAGAGTAACATGCGTAGCACACTGTTTACACAACTTACTCATAACAGACACTCTTACCAAAATCCCTGAAGCACAAGTCTTAATTTCCCAATGCAAAGATATTGTCAGTGCACTGCACTTCAAGGCACATCTAATAGAGGAATTTGTGTTGGAGCAGAAAGAGGCAGACATATTTGCCAAGATTCAAGACCTGCAGGATGAAATTGATGCAGATTCCAATGATCCTATTGATGAAATGGATGATGCAGAGGATTGGCAGCTGGGAACTAAGAAATCAAAACAGGGCTCACAGACACACAAAACACTGAAGACCACAGTGCCAACACGTTGGAACAGTGTCCCCAACATGATCAGAAGCTTAGTCAGTATGGAGACAGAAGTCACTGAAATCCTGAAGAGGATAGGAAAGCCCTTGTTATGCCTCCTACCTGATGACATCAAGCTACTTTGTAACTTAGTTAGCTTTTTGGAAGACTTTGAGAAATTCACTCTCATTATAAGTGAAGTCAGTCCAAACCTGAGTGCCATACCACTAATCAGGGCTCGAATCAAGAAAATCTGTGCAGTGGCTCCCAGAGATCCACTACTAATGAAGAGAGTCAAAGAACGAATAGTGAAAAACATGGACAAACGAATCCCCATGTCAGATCTGGTTAGAGCCACCGCAGTGTTTGATCCAGCTGTCAGAGATATCACTATGACGAAAGATGAAAGCAGAGAGCTGCTGCAGAATCTCCATGAGAAACTGAACTCCTCCAGGTGACATTGATATTTCCGTGTACTTGCTAACCACTTACTTTTCTCATGGTTTTGATTTTAACAGCCATTTGCCTTATGCATATATTTCACTTTTCAGATTCAGTTCAACAGTGTTTGGGGTTGGAGATGAGAGGACAACTACTGATGGTGGTTCAGGAGGTCCTTCTGGTGGGAATGGTGACTACGATGGAGATGTGGGAGGAAGTGCGAAACGCCTGCGACTAGAATTATTAGCAGAGGCACAAGAAGATGCAGAAGCTCATTCTTCAAGTTCTATCCTTGACCAAGAGATAGATGCTTTTCTGGCAGTGAGAACAAGAGACCAAGGAGCTTTGGACTTTTGGCGAACCCATAGCAATACTTTCCCCACACTGTCCGCTATGGCCCGGTGCTACCTCTCCATTTCACCAGGTAGTGTGCGGTGGATTTGTAGAAATATAGTGTAAGCCATGCATTGCTTGGAAATATTGAGATCTAGTAAATCAGTATAACATAGACATATGTAGACATGAAGTGGCAGCTTCAGCCATTTGCAGCTATGAAAAGTTTGGCGGCTGCAGCAGCCATTTAGGTTTTGGCTGAGCCGGCTAGCCAGCCAATAACTTCATCAGCCAGCCATTATTCTCAAAACAAATGGCTTCGGGCTCTATGCAGGAGGGGGCACCTCATTTGGTTCCATTGGAGTCTCTCCAAAGGATCTCTCAGTTGTTTGTGATGGTAGGTAAAGATTTGTATTGATCTTGGCCGGGTTGAATGGGAATATCCCTGACCCACGAAATCCAGCCTGGGCATTTGATGGTGTAGCAGCTTCCTTCCAGGCCTTAGAAAACAGTGGCATGAACAATGCCCTGTCAAGCCGTTTCCCTCCACTCTCTGTCGTGATCCTTCGTCCTTCAAGTCTCCAGTAATGTTTTAACCCTCTGGGGTCTGAGGTGTTTTTGGGGTCCTTGAGATGTTCTGACATGCCCTGACATTTGTGCTTTTTTCAGTTGCTTATAAACATAGTAATGGCAAAGGTATAATTACACTCTATTTAGCACAAACAGGGCTACCATAATATGTGAGCAACATGCAGTGTTGTGCCTGAACGCGTTCATTGAACGATAGTTCATGAACTCGTTCATATTTTGGGGGAACGTGAACTGAACGTACTCTGTTACTGCCTGATGAACGTTACTGTGAACTCGTTCATTCTGGTGTCTGTGAACGGCACGCTCTCTCAGTTTAACTTCGTTCAAAAGGGTGCAAGATTTCTATAGAAATGTATTTGTCCCGTTCGGAACCTCCGTTGTCCCGTTTATTGGCGCTGATCTAACCACTGATGTATGACTGAATCTGATACAACAGCAACACGGCACTTGATCACGACACCGGTCATCATCCAATCACAGTCCACACTCACGCGCATCAGACCATACGAATAACAAACTCTAAATTGAGAATTAATGATTATTTTGGGACAAATCATTGTTTGATTTGCGCACAGAATCCTCCGCTGTCTGGTCGCTTCGATCCGGACTCGCGCTAACGGCAAATCCCTTTCACTGTCCGACTGGGTTTTGATTTCGGCAAATCAGTTTTAACGAATTCAAACAACGTGATTATTGTGAGTCCAACATACATCCAGCCACGCAAGAAAGCATGAAATCGTCCTGAGGGAATAATATACTGATGTGATTTGCTGCCCAAGAAACATTTCTGATTATTATTAATGTAAAAAAAAAAAAATTTGATTATTTGATGAATAAAAGTAAATTTATCAAAAAAAAAAAAAAACGTAACCTTATAAATGTACTTGCTGAATAAAAGTAGGCTATTCATTTCTTTAATTTCTTTAAAAATAGTGTATAATTACAAAAGCTTTCTATTTCAGATAAATGCTATTATTTTGAACTATGGTTTGTGTGTAATATGACTTTAATCAAAACAAATGTGTTGTCTGAAAACCTTTTAAACACATACGAACCTGAAATGACATATAGGCCTATGTTATGTTTGCCTAGCCCTAGCCTATAGCCTACAAATATTTTGAGTGTCCCTCATTTTCCTGCAAAGAACCATGCACGATTGTCCCGCATTTGTTTAGTTGGCAACCCTACCCTCAATGCTATGTAAACCCTGGTTGGATAAGGATTTTAAAATTGGATATGAAGATGAAATCTGACGCATAGTTTCAGTGTTAAAACTGATAACATAATTTCTGTCTGTGGTTTTATATGGGCTGTGGCAATAATTTTGAAAAATAATAGCTCGCAGCAACTTATGGAAAAAAGAACTGAACTAGTTCATTTTTTGGAACTGTGAACTTTAGTTCAAAATTTTGAAGTTTGACCTATGAACTGAACTAGTTCATTTTAAAATTTGTGAACTGAACTTTGAACTAGTTCATGTAGAAAGTGAACTTTCCCAACACTGGCAGTCCGAACTATCCGCTGTAGTCTACGGAGGTCGGTTTTGGTAGCAGAGCCGAACCAGACGGTGATGGAAGTGCAGAGGATGGACTGGATGACAGCTGAGTAGAACTGTACGAGCAGCTCCTGTGGCAGGTTGAATTTCCTCAGCTGACGCAGGAAGTACAGTCTCTGTTGGGCTTTCTTCACAATAGAGTCTATGTGAGTGTCCCACTTCAGATCCTGAGAGATGGTGGTGCCCAGGAACCTGAATGACTCTACTGCAGTCACAGTGCTGTCCATGATGGTGAGTGAAGGGAGTGCAGGGGGGTTTCTCCTGAAGTCCACGATCATCTCCACTGTTTTGAGCGTGTTCAGCTCCAGGTTGTTATAATTTTCTAAACTGCTTCAACAGTGCTGCTCTGTCATCAACATGTTAAGCCCACCCTGACTTTTTTAATCATAGTTAGGACATGCAGAGCAAATAAAAATGTTCTAGTGGTATGTATTCTAGTGGACTAGTGATGGGGACAAGACCGCCTATGCTGAGTCCGAGTCAAGACCGAGTCTTTGAAGGGTCGAGTCCGAGTCAAGACCGAGTCTTTGAAGGAACAAGTCCGAGACGAGTCCGAGAAAGCAGAAATCGGTCTCGAGGGACCGGACTCGAGTACTACATCACTACCACTTAGCTTCACATTCCCCACCTCTTCTTGAGCTAGACAGGCTCTGGATGCCACAATATCTCATGTCAGTAAGCTCGTGACCAGCATCTGCAAAATGTCTGGCCACAGGAGAATGGATATCTATCCTTAGTTCTAGTTCTAGTTCTTTTATTTATAAAGCACATCTAAAAACAGTCTGAGGACTGACCAAAATGCTGTACAAGTCAGATAAACACAACATAAAACTAAGTAACACATAATAAATAAGACCATCAACATAATTTAAAAGCTAAAGAAAACAAATTAGTTTTCAAATCCTTATCCTTATTATAGAACTCATGATGCAGATCTTTAATTAATAATTCTAACCAATATATTGTAGACTGCACGGACATGTGATGAGATAAATAACAAAAGAGCAAGTGATAGTCTCTCATTTTGATAAATATAATTCAGTTGGTATATCTGTACATGTTAAAGGGCAAGCTATATTGTGCTGATTATGCCTATATGTTTCAGTTTGACCTTTCTTTTGTGTGTGTAGGTGAACGGGTTCTGGGGAACAGGAGCATTGTTGTGTGTACTGCTAAAAATGAAGACAGTTAGGAATTAAATATCTAGAAAGGTGGAAATTTTATAAAATGTACACTAAAAAAATGTGTGTGTTGGCAATGCCATTGATGCAAACAGGAAAAGCAATGATGCATGTAAAACCAAACATTGATTTATATTTATGCATTTGGCAGACGCTTTTATCCAAAGTGACTTACATTGCATTTCAAGGTATACATTGATGAAGATTTTATTATTTAGAAAATAAGTAATTTAGCTATATATTTGTACACTATTATTTCCTCTGTGACTTACTGCATGGTTTGACTTTTGGGGGCTTAAAGGAAGGCTGATGAAACAGAGAATTCTATTTCAGTAATGTCAAATGGTACAAACTATTTCTCAAAATATCTATAGAATGCATTACCATCTTTGGGACAAGGATGTAGGTATATACGTAAGCTGGACACTGCTCGAGAGCGCCTTTTCTGCAGAGGAGGCGTTCGGCTTTGTTTGTTAATAAAGTCTAATATTTCTGGCATCAAAGATCTCTGAAGTCATTTCCCAGGAAAAGAATGAAACCACAACAACACTTTACATTCTAATCAGTTCTAGCTTTCCCTGGGAACTGAACCCATGACCTTGAGAGAGCGCATAGTGAACAAAGACAGGATATGTCTTAAAATGTAATGGTAACACTTTACAATACGGGTGCACTAATATGCATTAATTCATGCTTAACTAATGCACAGATAATCATGTGTTAATGTATGACTCATGAAGAACTAAACCATTAATTAATGATTACTGCATCAGCAACTAATAAAGATTCGATATGGTTAATAGTAATATATGAATTGTTATTAATTAAATGTGTCATAATGTATTAATTTCTTAATAACACATTTGATTAACTAAAAGTGTAAATTAATGCGTTAATTACCACAATTGGTCAAAGAAATGTACTTCAACTTCCAGTTGTCTGCTTTAATTAATCATTAACTAATGATTTGCAAATGTATCATTATGTTATGACTTTTATGGGTATTGACAGTTTGCACATGCAGTGAATGTAATGTCGGTGAATGTGTGTGAAGGATGGGTGAGTTGGGCTGCACACAAATATCAGCACACCAGAATCTGAACTCCTGAAGCTGTTACACTGTGTTTAATCTGGACGAGAGCTGTCTACACTGGACATGACAGACCATCGCAAGTCCATTTATCCTTCGTGACAGAACTAGCACAAGAGCTCGGAGTACGTCAGGAATAGAGCGTGAAATTAATTTACGGTCGGGGTTTTGTCGTGTAGCGTCGCGCCGCATCCAGTGTAGCATCACTGATTTTGGACATTCTGTTGTCTTTGTCCAGTCTAGACACAGTGTTATGAAACAGCAGCGCTCGACCGCATGTTCTCAGTGTACCTCGACCTCAAGCTGAACCTGACATAGTCCTGTGCGTGAACAACAAGGAACTGGATGCGGAAGTTCATCGGACTCAGTGAAATCTAGCTTTCCTGTAGCTCAGTGGTAAGAGCATTGCGTTAATAACGCAAGGTTGTGGGTTCGATCCCAGGGGATTGCACATATCTATGTATAAATGTATAGGATAATGCAATGTAAGTCGCTTTGGATAAAAGCGTCCGCCAAATGCATAAATGTAAATGTAAATCTTGGTTGTACATGGTTGGAAATTGAAATCCATAGCTTAGTGTGGATGTCAAAACTAAAATGGCATATTACTTTATTAGTTAATAGTCATGTGCCTCAACAAGTAAAGTCATAACATAATGATACATTTGCAAATCATTAGCTAATGATTAATTAAAGCAGACAATTTGAAGTTGAAGTACATGACTTCAAACCATTGTGGTAATTAACGCGTTAATTTACACTATTAGTTAATAAAATATGTTATTAAGGAATTAATACATTATGACACATTTAATTAATAACAATTCATATATTACTTAATCTATTAATCATATAGAATCTTTATTAGTTGCTGATGCAGTAATCATTAATTAATGGTTTAGTTCTTCATGAGTCATACATTAACACATGATTATCTGTGCATTAGTTAAGCATGAATTAATGCATATTAGTGCACCCGTATTGTAAAGTGTTACCAATGTAATTGTGTATTTGGCCCATGAAACTTCCAGCTTAGCTGGCATAGAGTGGTGTATTTAGCTTGTATTTAGTGTATTTATTTGCCTCTGCAAGAAATAATAAATTGAGAATGAGGACTGCTCTCAAATCTCTGAATAGTATTGTCCCAGTCTGTTTATTGCTGGAGAGTAAGAATCATTTTGGGGTATCATGAGATAACTGTCTGAAAAAGATAGATTTGTATTTGATATTCCGACAGACTTTACAAAGTCAGTCAAGGTTGCCAACCAGTCGCAAAATAGTGGGTTGTGAGAGTGCATGAGCAGGCATTACTGTCCTCTGAGGGCGGAGAGACAGTTCTGGTGTATTGAACAGAAGTAGGCTTGATGTTATCTGAACCGTAGGGCTAGGGGGTACGGAAGTGATCAGCGTAGACCCTGAGATAATGTAATCAAAGACAAGCACATTATACTCCTACCCGACTCCTCCTCAATCTATAAAGGTAGACCTTTTACAGGAGCTGATTAATATAAATAGAGGAAGAGGCTTGTGACCAAGTTACGTGATCGCGGTAGAAACTACTCAAGAGGTCTTGATGTTATGGAAGAGTTTACCGGGCTGACCAAGAACAGAAACAAAACCAAACTCACTAATATGCTAATAGCACCGAGCCCAAAACCACGCTGCATTTCCATTGGGCCACAAGCTTCACACGCCCAGAACAACGTCACACAAACCCATCACATTCTTTAGTGAGCGAGTTGTTGGCATCCTCATGCTCTCTCTCCCCTCTGCTCTCCCATCAGCCTTTATCTAATCTTTGATGCAAACCATCGATGTAAACTTAGGGAACCGCCTTTGATTTGGTTTGTTTTCAGATGTGAGGCAATCGGGGACAGTTGGTTCACTGAGCACTGAGAGGAAGGATTTATAACAGCTAAAGACAACATGTACGGGATAAGAAACACTTTCAATCTATCACTCTGTGGACTGTTTTTGACTTATCTCGAATGCTCCGGCATAGCAGGCAAGTGAAATATTTATACTTTTGTGTATGTTAGATATGCCAGCAGATATGTATACGTTCACACACTCTTTTTCTGTTAATTGTGCAGGTGTTAAGATTATAGCCCATGATACAACAGTCATGAAAGGAGGGAATACCACTTTGTTTTGTCATCTGACTGAGACAGAGGAGAATTTAACTCATATCGTCTGGCAGAAACAGACAAGAGGAAACCCTGAACAGCACAGCTTCTTTATCATCCACAAAGATGGGAAAACTGAACACAGAAATTATTTACAGGACAAGGTCAAATTTATTGGGAACTTTAAAGAGAAGAATGGATCGATTCAGCTGCTGGGAATGTCACTCCAGGATGATGGGATCTACACTTGCATCTTCAACACATTTCCTAGTGGAACAATTGTGACAAACATCGGAGTCACAGTACATGGTAAGACTGCGAATGTTATTCTCTCACTTTGGGTTTCAAGTTCAACCAAAAATGACAAATCTGTCATTTATTAACCCATGTAGTGTAACTGTGTAACTCTCTTTCTTTCACAAAATACACTATTTACATGCAATTACAATGATTGGGGACTGAAGCTTTCAAGCTTCAAAAACAGGACACAAAAGCACCATTGTCAGTTTTAGGAAAACATGAAGGGGGAGTAACATGACGACAGGATTTTCAGTTCTTGGATGAACTGTTCATTGTCATTTAAATGATTCATGAAGATATTTCCCCTCACAAACATGGTGTACTTGGAAAGTCAAATTACATTAAAATAGATAATTCTGTGATCCTGTTACACACCCTTCATGTTTTTCACATCTATCTATCTATCTATCTATCTATCTATCTATCTATCTATCTATCTATCTATCTATCTATCTATCTATCTATCTATATCTATCTATCTATCTATCTATCTATCTATCTGTCGTCCTGTGTATTATCTTTTCCCTACAATTACTACAAAGTTCCTCATGTAAATCTACCATATGGTTTTACAAGATTTGTAATATTGCAAATGAGTCATATAAATCACTGCTATTATATTTAATGGTGTTTTTGTGTCCTTTTTTGAAGCTTGGAAGTACGGATATTTTTATTTTTGCAAAGGTCCCTTTAGGGGCTCCGTATGTAAGCTTCAGTCTGCAAAAAAATAAAATAAAGGATTTTCAGTTTTCAATGAACTACTGAATGTAATTCATGAGTATGTTTCATGAGTATATTTCCTCTCGCAAACAAGGTGTGTGTAGAGCCAAACTTGTAAATGTGAAATGGCAGTGTTTGTAGTGATGACTCATGGTTCACAATTAATTTCCTTTTTCTTTTAAAATGTAGTTCCTCCTGCGGGGAAAGTAACGGGAAGCACACACGTTTCTGATCATTACGACGTTACTTTGGCATCATGTGTCGCCTCGAATGCCCGTCCTGCAGCAGAAGTGTTGTGGAGATTAGGAGCTCTGAATGACTCTCTGAGAACAGAAACCAGCAGCACACAGCACTCAGACGGCACCGTCACTGTTGTGACCAACATACTGGGAGCACCATCTAAACATTTAAACCAGAAGAAGATCCAGTGTGTGATAAAACACAGCACACTGACAAAGCAGCTTGAACTCGACTATGTGATAAATGTCCACTGTAAGTAACACTGTATACACAGTAAAAGTCATAAGCTAGCATACAAATTAATATAACAGTCAGGGGCATCACTAGGAGATCTGGGCTCCTGTATATCACATTTGTTTGCTGGTGGAGGTGGAATGCAGGGGAATTTTTTACTCCTATAAAAACATTAATCACAGTTTTTGGCCTAACTAATGATTATACTTGGACAGAAGTGTAACTGGGTCAGTACAAGGTCAGGCTGCCTTCTTGTAACTAAGCATACCTAAATTTCAACGCCACATGAACAATGTTTATGATAAGCCAATATTATTATTATTTTCAATTCTCTTAGATCCTCCAGAAGTGGTGAAGATAATCCCTGATGATCCAACAGAGGCTGATGAATATCTCTGTTTAGTGGATTGTAACCCAACACCGACTAGCTACATCTGGATCAGGTAATGAAGTCCTTAGTTCTTTGATTTCTACACTTTTCAGACACATTCAGGCTCTGTCCACACTAGTGCATTTTCGTTTTAACACAGCGTTTTTAAACTGAAAACAATCCTCGTTCAATACTGGTGTTTCCACTGCGTTTCAGAAAAAATCTCCATCCACACTACATGACCGAAAACGCATGTCATTCATGCACACTGGTATGGAATACAAAAGCTGACGTAATAATAAATAAAGAAATATACAAAGAAATGTAAAAAAACTGAAATACATAAATAAAAACATAAATAAATATACAAAGAAATGTAAAAAAGTATTTATATTTTTATTTCCTTATTTATGTATAATTGTATTTTTACCACATTTATTTTATATTTTAATGTATTTATTTATTTATGTATTTATTTATTGAAGAGCAGCTAGGAATCCACCATTCCTTAAAATTAGTCCATATGTGGTGCTCAGACACTGGCCAATTTGGCTACTACATTTTTTAAGTTACCGGCCATTCAGAACTTCTACTATAGCCAAAAAAAGAAATTAACCAGATTAACTACGTCACCGCTTATATATAATGGATTTCATACATTAATTTCGGATTCAAAGAAAATCCTGCCATCCATCCATCTCCTCCCTTCCTCTTTCAAGTTTTCAGATAATTGCCTTTTACCATTTTACATCATCACATGTATACTGTAAGTCTTGAGACATTAGAAAATGACGGGCAGTCTGGTTGATAAACAATTCTATGAGAAGACAAAGGACGTTTCTGGTAATTAATATTTGAACTCTCTCTTGAGAAACTGGCATCCCCATCCAAGACGAAATCACACTCCCCATCTAGTCTCTCTCTCATGCTGAGATCACCTGAATTCACCCAAAAATCTATATGGTTTAATGTGAACAATTATCATACAACACTATACATGTCTGGTGTCATTTGAAATGTCTCAGTGCGACTGGTACAAAGGTCTCATCCCCAAATAAGTCAAACATGAGGTAATACAGTTTTTAAGAGTATAGAGATATCTTGCTTTCAGAGGAGGTTGTGTCTTTCATGCAAATGGCATCCTGCCATCAAAAGGTGTAAACTCTAAACAGTGATTCATGCAAATTCCCATCGTTAGCACATGTGAAAAGAAGTTTCTGTCTCGGTCTGAGTACTTAAAGAAATGCCACAAGAGGCTCAGTGAGATTTTGAAGTTGACATCAGCCAGTAATGCTGGACGTCTTCAGACATTCAGCATTATGTATTTTTCTAATGTCAGGTTTGCATCTTTTCTCTTTATTCCAGAGCATTTGATGTTTTGTATTTAATATCTTTGAACTGATTATGTAATTGGCATGATACATTAACCTGACCATTATTAAATTGTTATATTTGGATTTATTCTGACTTTGAAATGATTCACTTTAGTAGATTACGTTTCCGCAAATCTGCGTCCAGGCTTAAGTACATACTAGATCCCAGTGTAGATGGAGCATGAGGCACATCTGGTGGGATTCTAGATTCCTGACTAACTTCTTGACCTGCAGTCGCATTACTATAGGGGGCTAGATAAGAATACTATTGAGGTGATAGCAAGCATTGGAGCGGCATTATCTTAATGTACTAGCCATAACCTCTGGTTATTGTTTTGGGCTTTAACTAAGTTGTCCTATCCGATTGTTAAGTCTGACGTCACGCGTGACGTTTTGGGTCCAAGCGCTCCTCTCGTCCAGAAATAACAACGGTGGAACCTGTACATTTATTTACGATCACGTCCTTCTTAGTGAGGCACCCTTGGCGGTCAAAAAGGGTTTAAATTCCTTTAACACCAACAGAGTGGTTAGTGTAGCTCATCACTCAGCTGGCATAATTAAGGGTAGAGTCCAGGCATCAATGAAAAAGAAGATTTACGAGGTTGAAGTGAGTTAGCTCGGGACACGGGACACAGCACTGCGGCATTGTAAAAAGACTCAATAATAACCAAAACACTAGCGAAAGCGGTAGGTAGGTAGAGAGGACCTGGACTTTGGACCCGGAAAGAGTATTATCGGAGAGTGGTTACGTCACGACTTAACAACCGAATAGGGGACTGAAGGGCTACATGGGTAAGCAAGCGTGTTGCGACGTTGTTGAACTGCTTTAGCCATAACCTCTGGTTATCAATCAGACTGGAGAGTTTGTGATCGTGGGCCCGGATAATATGAACGGCCGATGCGAGGCACCCGAATGAACGAGGATAATAAGAGTAAAGAGTTAAATAGAATAATCAAATGCGTCTCTAAACTATTATATAAATGACCAATAACCAATTGGCATTCTAACCTAAATTCGAGGTCGTGATAAAAGTTTAATTGGAATTAAATGACTTTGCTACGCTGAAAAGACTGTAACATGCAGTAAACCTTCACCTGGAGAAACTGTCGCTGGACCGATTGGGCAGGCCTTAGACTTTCGTATAATGTCAGTTTCTCTGATGTGTCTTCATTAACAGAGTGAATGGAAGTACTCCGCATTCTGAAGGCAATAAACTTTTCATCCCAAAATCATCCTCCGATTTGAATGGTGTGTACATCTGTACAGCATCAACCGAGTATGGAAGTGTGTCAGGTGTGCTCTATGTGGATAACACTGGTGAGTCATTCTAGTCTAGTCTATACATGTATGCATTTAGGAACAGAAGTAAATCAACACAGAGACAACAATATTCATAGACAAAACTTAAATATGTAACCTGACAGTTCTCTTTTTCTCGACCCCTTATTCCATGTTTTGTAGGATCCACTGATGTCTGTTGGGATCTGTTGGGTTTTATCTCCAGCTGTGCCATCCTGGGTTTACTTTGCACATTCTGCACAGTGTCTCGAGTTCAAAAGTTCTACTGAAGTAAAAGTAGATTTTACTAAAGTAAGCACTATTAATTAGACATCATCATAGGTCATCTCATGGTAATGAATGTGAAGGTTCAACTTACATAGCAAACACATAAATAATTACACACAGCTGAAACCAAAAACACAAACAAAGGAAGACATGTGACAAATGAAAACAAACTACAAACTTTATTCAAAAGTCCATGAATAACAAAACTAACAAAAGATAGCAGTTACTGTGGTGTTAGTACCCCTTCAAAAGTACACTTTTGTCTGTCTTTTGTCTGTACACTGCTGCTCTGAAATGAGGAGTTTTTATTTTATTAAATTTTTTTATCAAATGCAAATGCATGTCACATTTTCCTGGTTAAATGGTAAAACATTACACAAAAAAAGAGAAACCAAATACAATTCTATTTTGTATTTTTACATTATGTAATGAATGTTCTATTTATCAAAACCAACATAAATCTCGTTAGTAAAAAAAAAAAAAAGTATTTTTACATTTATTCCAAAATAATAAGGACAGTAATTGAAACAGTTGATAAACGATCACACCGCTGAAGAGTGCATATTAGTACCTCTCTAAGGTTTACATTTTGGATCCAAAAGTGTACATAGTACCTAAATGGTACATATTAGAGGCTTTTGAAAGTATAGCGTCCCAGTGACAGCTTATGAACCGTTTGTTTCTGAGTGTAGCGATGGCTTCTCTGTGCACATGGGAATATAAGATCACTCCAGTTCATGTCTTCCTGATGTCCATGTTCAAATCCCTGTAGTTGCATGAAGTAGATTGAGTGCAACAGGTTTTTCAGAAAGTTTTGATCCTGTTGATAATTTAGGCCTATAGGCTATAGAAATTTGCATCAGTAGGCAAATATATTTATAAATAGGCATTAAACTTATTGTATAACAAAATGTTATAAAGAATGTTTACTGTAAGTTATGTGAGAATAAAATGTTTTAAAAATGTGCCTTAAATGTTGTAGCAAGCATTGCCAAACAAGCATTCTGTTTTCAATGAATGTCATATGATACAAACATAAAATATAATGAAATTGGGTAACACTTTATAATAACCGCTAATCATTAGTTAACTAATGATTTGCAAATGTATCATTATGTTATGACTTTACTTGTTGAGGCACATGACTATTAACTAATTGTTAAGTAATATGCCATTTTGGTGCCATGTAAACCCATAAATGGCATATTACTTAACAATTAATTAATAGTCATGTGCCTCAACAAGTAAAGTCATAACATAATGACACATTTGCAAATCATTAGATAATGATTAATTAAAGCAGACAACTGGAAGTTGAAGTACATTGCTTTGACCAACTGTGGTAATTAACACATTAATTTACACTTTCAGTTAATAAAATAAGTTATTAAGGAATTAATACATTATGACACATTTAATTAATAACAATTCATGTATTACTTAATCTATTAATCATTTAGAATCTTTATTAGTTGCTGATGCAGTAATAATTAATTAATGGTTTAGTTATTCATGAGTCATACATTAACACATGATTATCTGTGCATTAGTTAAGCATGAATTAATGCATATTAGTGCACCCGTATTGTAAAGTGTTACCGAAAATCCTTTATTTTATTTTTTTGCAGACTGAAGCTTACATACGGAGCCCCTAAAGGGACCTTTGCAAAAATAAAAATATCTGTACTTCCAAGCTTCAAAAAAGGACACAAAAACACCATTAAAATATAATAGCAATGATTTATATGACTCATTTGCGATATTACAAATCTTGTAAAACCATATGGTAGAATTACATGAGGAACTTTGTAGTAATTGTAGGGAAAAGATAATACACAGAACGACAGATAGATAGATAGATAGATAGATAGATAGATAGATAGATAGATAGATAGATAGATAGATAGATAGATATGAAAAAAATGAAGGGTGTGTAACAGGATCACAGAATTATCTATTTTAATGTAATTTCACTTTCCAAATGTTGATTTACACCATGTTTGTGAGGGGAAATATCTTCATGAATCATTTAAATGACTGTCAGTAGTTCATCCAAGAACTGAAAATCCTGTCGTCATGTTACTCCCCCTTCATGTTTTCCTAAAACTGTACGGGATTTGGAATATATCACTATGACAATGATGCTTTTGTGTCCTGTTTTTGAAGCTTGAAAGCTTCAGTCCCCAATCATTGTAATTGCATGTAAATAGTGTATTTTGTGAAAGAAAGAGAGTTACAGTTACACTACATGGGTTAATAAATGACAGATTTGTCATTTTTGGTTGAACTTGAAACCCAAAGTGAGAGAATAACATTCGCAGTCTTACCATGTACTGTGACTCTGATGTTTGTCACAATTGTTCCACTAGGAAATGTGTTGAAGATGCAAGTGTAGATCCCATCATCCTGGAGTGACATTCCCAGCAGCTGAATCGATCCATTCTTCTCTTTAAAGTTCCCAATCAATTTGACCTTGTCCTGTAAATAATTTCTGTGTTCAGTTTTCCCATCTTTGTGGATGATAAAGAAGCTGTGCTGTTCAGGGTTTCCTCTTGTCTGTTTCTGCCAGACTATATGAGTGATATTCTCTGTCTCAGTCAGGCGGTTCAAACCAAATCAAAGGCGGCTCCCTAAGTTTACATCGATGGTTTGCACCTCAGATTATAAAAAGCCACATGCAAGCATCACACCCCTCACTCCCTCTGCATTCCAGCTCAAGGGCATTTTATGGGGTCACTCTCAAATAAAATAACAGACCATATAATAAGGGTGAATCACAATATGCTCGCGCGCACACACACACACTCTGACAATCCACTGACGCCTGCGGCTCCTCCACTGACAGGACAGAGACCTGTGCTGGAGTCATTTTTCTCTCTCTCTCTCTCTCTCTCTCTCTAAGTATTACACGCTAACCAAAGTTGAAGAAAGTAAAAAAAAAAACATTCTGTTCTTTTAAAATAATATAAATGAAATGATTATATCACTCAATATAAAAATTAACATCTTACGAAAATATTTGTAATATAAAATCTTTTGAGTGCTTTTAGAGAGACAGAGACAGAGACAGAGGTGTGACCACATATGGTGTGACAGTCACAGCAGTGGGGGACGGTGGAGTCCAGGTCAGCACACAGGGTGCCACAGCATATGGAAGTCAGTCTTAGTCTGTTAACTTTTCCACAGCAAATGCTTTGATAGAGTCAAAAAAATATTTAAAATCATAATCGTAAAAGATTAAAAGGAAAGAGACCCCATTGGAGCTGGTAAGGGTTAGCTACCCTTATCGGCAGTGTCTAGCTCTGTGTTTACAGGATGCTGGAGACACCCGCCCAAAGCAATTTAAGAGGAAAATCCCCTAGAGTCTGCGAGAGGGAAGATGACTCAATGTTGGACAACGTGGTTAACGACTTAGGAAAGGAAACAGATATGAGTGTGGAGAGTACTTAGCCATTTGGGTTGCGAAGTTGCTGATGGTGGTGATGTGAAAACATTCCTTTATAAGGAATAAAAATGACTGCATAAAAATTATTATTTAAAAATTTTTCAAGTCTCTCAGATGCTGTGGCAGACTTTCCCCAACGCACCTGACTGAAGTTAAAACTTGGTGTCCCAGACACCTATGAGTTTATACTCTACTAAGCGTACTTCAATACCTGTTTGAGTCGGCCGACGTCTCGACCTTTTTGAACACGATCACTCAGGAATAAGGTCTCTATTGCTCCACTAAACACTCTCACTTGAGAATAGAAGTAAGAATAAGTGGAAGTAAGTGGAATATGCTTTCAATCACGGCCTGAGGACCTCAGACCAATTTCAGTGAGAATCCCACCAACAAAAAGAGTACAACAGTTTTGATAGAATTTTGATAGAATGGGAGCATAGAAAAGGTAACATGACATATTACTCATCATCACATAATTTTTCTCTAATATGAAGAAAATTAGGTTCTACATTGGTGCAAACTCATTCCAACGGTGTGTGTGAAGGTATAATGCGTGTATGTCTTTTCAGCGTTCTGTGAAGTTCACTTAATTTATTAGAATTTAGTTTCAATTTTACTTTAGCTCCACTCTTAATCTGACTCCAATTTCAAATGATTATAAAATTTAGATCATGTTTCTTATTAGAAAAATGATTATGATTTAATTTAGATCTTTGATTATTCTGGGTATCCCATACCTGCAGTTATTCGTTCATTAAGGGACCCGGTGTCGCTTTGAGACTGCATGTCATGAATGTGTGCTCACGGACACAAACTAGCCAGTTCTGAAATAGTCAGAGGGTGCAGTGCAAACTATTTTACCCTTAAGCGGTCGCTCTCTGCTGATTCATAACAAAAGGTGTCATTTTTTAATATTTGCGAGCTGCATCTTGCTAAATCAGTGATAGTCAGATATCAGAAGATCTCGAATGATGTGCTCTCTGCTCCATTCATCAGTGCCTTCGGTTTGATCTATCCTGGACAGAGATTTGATGTAGCCAAACTCCATATTAATCTATACTAGAAATAATGATGTCAGAATATATAACATTATATATAACAAATATACAATTTTATTTGTCAGGTAAAAATTCATCATGCCAATTACACCAATTAGAAGCCAATTCAGAAATAATAAATACATAACATCAATTTCTCAATGATGAGTAAGAAATGCACTCGACAGAGGCACACAGGGGTGTGTGAGTGTGTTACACTTGGCAGAGGCACAGTGGTGTGTGAGTGTGTTACACTCGACAGAGACACACAGTGGTGTGTGAGTGTGTTACACTCAGCAGAGGCACAGTGGTGTGTGAGTGTGTTACACTCGACAGAGACACTCAGTGGTGTGTGAGTGTGTTACACTCAGCAGAGGCACAGTGGTGTGTGAGTGTGTTACACTCGACAGAGGCACAGTGGTGTGTGAGTGTGTTACACTCAGCAGAGGCACAGTGGTGTGTGAGTGTGTTACACTCAGCAGAGGCACACAGTGGTGTGTGAGTGTGTTACACTCGACAGAGGCACACAGGGGTGTGTGAGTGTGTTACACTTGACAGAGCACACAGTGGTGTGTGAGTGTGTTACACTCGACAGAAGCACACAGTGGTGTGTGAGTGTGTTACACTCGACAGAGGCACACAGGGGTGTGTGAGTGTGTTACACTCGACAGAGGCACAGTGGTGTGTGAGTGTGTTACACTCGACAGAGGCACAGTGGTGTGTGAGTGTGTTACACTCAGCAGAGGCACACAGGGGTGTGTGAGTGTGTTACACTCGACAGAAGCACACAGTGGTGTGTGAGTGTGTTACACTCGATAGAGGCACACAGTGGTGTGTGAGTGTATTACACTCGACAGAGGCACACAGTGGTGTGAGTGTTTTACACTCGCCAGAAGCACACAGTGGTGTGTGAGTGTGTTTCACTCGACAGAGGCACACAGTGGTGTGTGAGTGTGTTACACTCGATAGAGGCACACAGTGGTGTGTGAGTGTATTACACTCGACAGAGGCACACAGTGGTGCGTGAGTGTGTTACACTCGACAGAAGCACACAGTGGTGTGTGAGTGTGTTACACTCGACAGAGGCACACAGGGGTGTGTGAGTGTGTTACACTCGACAGAGGCACAGTGGTGTGTGAGTGTGTTACACTCGACAGAGGCACACAGGGGTGTGTGAGTGTGTTACACTCGACAGAGGCACAGTGGTGTGTGAGTGTGTTACACTCAGCAGAGGCACACAGGGGTGTGTGAGTGTGTTACACTCAGCAGAGGCACAGTGGTGTCTGAGTGTGTTACACTCGACAGAGGCACAGTGGTGTGTGAGTGTGTTACACTCGACAGAGACACACAGTGGTGTGTGAGTGTGTTACACTCAGCAGAGGCACAGTGGTGTGAGAGTGTGTTACATTCGACAGAGACACAGTGGTGTCTGAGTGTGTTACACTCGACAGAGGCACAGTGGTGTGTGAGTGTGTTACACTCGACAGAGACACACAGTGGTGTGTGAGTGTGTTACACTCGACAGAGGCACAGTGGTGTGTGAGTGTGTTACACTCGACAGAGACACACAGTGGTGTGTGAGTGTGTTACACTCAGCAGAGGCACACAGGGGTGTGTGAGTGTGTTACACTCAGCAGAGGCACACAGTGGTGTCTGAGTGTGTTACACTCGACAGAGGCACAGTGGTGTGTGAGTGTGTTACACTCGACAGAGACACACAGTGGTGTGTGTGTTACACTCGACAGAGGCACAGTGGTGTGTGAGTGTGTTACACTCGACAGAGGCACACAGTGGTGTGTGAGTGTGTTACACTCGACAGAGGCACGCAGTGGTGTGTGAGTGTGTTACACTCAGCAGAGGCACAGGGGTGTGTGAGTGTGTTACACCCGATAGAGGCACACAGTGGTGTGTTTATTTATTTGTTTATTTATTTGGATCCCCATTAGCTTCCACAATGTGGTTGCTAGTCTTCCTGGGGCCCATAAAAGTGCTGAAACGTATGTACAATTAAAATACACAAATATAACATACATAAATATAACATCCATATAACATAACCACATGTATACATTTATACACATATACACATTCACACACATACAGCATTTGAAAAAGTCAGTACCTATAACAGTCACAAATTAACTGATGTAATACTATTAATTGTAATCTGTTTTAGAGTCTTCTTAAAATTACATATGTTGGATATTTGCCTTGTTCTTAAGTCCAATTTATTCCAAGCAGATGATGATCTAACTAATACTGTTCTTGTCATACAATTGGACCTTGCCGATGGAACCACTAACACACCTGAGCTCACCTGACGCGTAACATGTCCGTGACAATACCCACTAAAAACCAATTTATCTACAAAAGATTTTGGATTGTTTTTAAATAGAGCATTGTGCATATAACAGAGAAGACTTATATTGAGTTTGTCCTCCACCTTTATCCAGCCCAAACAGGTATGCATTTTATCCACACTAGAGCGAAAAGAGCAACCTAGGGCTACTCTTGCAGCTCTGTTCTGAACGATTTGTAATTTTTTCAGATGTCCCTGTGTAGCACTGGACCAAATTACTGGACAGTACCCCAGGTGTGTGAGTGTGTTACACTCAACAGAAGCACACAGTGGTGTGTGAGTGTGTTACACTCGACAGAAGCACACAGTGGTGTGTGAGTGTGTTACACTCGACAGAGGCACACAAGTGGTGTGAGTGTGTTACACTCGACAGAAGCACACAGGGGTGTGTGAGTGTGTTACACTTGACAGAGCACACAGTGGTGTGTGAGTGTGTTACACTCGACAGAAGCACACAGTGGTGTGTGAGTGTGTTACACTCGACAGAGACACACAGGGGTGTGTGAGTGTATTACACTCGACAGAGGCACACAGTGGTGTGTGAGTGTGTTACACTCGACAGAGGCACACAGGGGTGTGTGAGTGTGTTACACTCGACAGAGGCACACAGGCATAGACATGTATAGAAAGGCTAGATAGCTTACCGGCGCTGAGAGCCAATGGGACCCGACGACGTCACACGGCGGCCATCTTAGGACAGGACCGCTCGTCCAGTTTATAACATTAAAGTCTATTGTGCATGTAGTGCTGAAATAACTATATTTTGCTCAATTTTCAACCGATTTTCAAACGGCTTGGTGTGTCATAAACGTCAGGGATGCGGCTATTTAACTGCATACTTGTGAAAAATTATAGCCACGGAGTTTATTAAGAAAATAGTATATTAAGTAGACTAGACAGGTAAAGTACTAGGTATACCCATACACACACACACAGTAATGATGTCAATATTTATAAGGTACATGAAACATGAAATAGTGCAATTTAGTTTATTACTAATATTCACATTATTAAATACATGTGTAAATTTATGTAGAATATAAATCTGTCTCAAGTTGCCATTCTGTAAAATAAAGAGAAAAGAGATGGGTCTTTGTTTTTTGTTTTTTTACTTAGGTCCAAAGGCACACAATTAGAAAAAACAAAAAAACAAAAATATACAAAATATACAAAAAAAAAAAACATTAAGACACAATTGGACACAAAATTGTGTCCAATTGGACACAAAATTGGACACAAACCACGCGTTCTGGTTTGGAGGCTCCGTGCGTTGGTGCAGCCGTAGGCGGCACAAAAATCAGGCATTTTCCACAAGCGTAATCAGAAGTTCTGTAAACAAAAAGCCAACAAAGTAATCCAAATGTAAAGATGTTTTTAAGAAACCAAACCACTTGGAAATCATGTGTAACTCAAAGCTATGTTGAAACGAAAGACTAACCCTGCCTCTCCCACCAATTTACAATTGCTTGGTTGACTCACTTACGACCTCTTCACTGCTAGCCAGCAAATAAATACAACCACATCCACAAAATGACATTTAGACAAAAGATTAGGTTGTCAAGAAACGTTGTTGGTCTCAGGAAACCTGTTAATAATTGAAAATGTCGACTGTGGTATCACTTTAGAGTAGAGGGCAGCCATGAAACACACAGCTACGCTGCAATGTTAAGCGTTTCTCAAAACGTGAAGCTACAATTTAAACATCGGCATCAGCACAAATCATAGCCACGTTAATAAGGTTTGTAATAAACCAAACCGTTTGTAAATCCGTCAAGAATTCAGCAAGTTACGAGCATTTTAGTTGGCGTATGTCACTCACCTTCCGTCCACAGCAGCAGGGAGCAGCAGCGCAGTCTCCTGACCTAAGATGGCCACCAAGTGACGACACAGCTGACTCCGCCTTGAGCCATCTAGCCTTTCTATACATGTCTATGCACACAGGGGTGTGTGAGTGTGTTACTGTTACGGGCAGTCGGACACCGCCCTTAACATAAAGGAGAGACGCACACAGATCAGCTCGTCAAAAATTAGGGGTATGTTTATTTAACAGAATGGGTATCAAATAATACGTTGGTTAACAATAAAGAAACAACCACAAAGGCGGAACGTTTTCTACTGCCGGGTGGACGACTAGACAACAATCACTCAGAAGACAGAAAGCACGGCTGTGCATCGACTCGGTTCTCAATCTCTGTGTGCGCGCTCAGGAGCGTAGTGAGAAGCCTTTTATAGCGCAGGTAGGCTTCGCTCAGGTGTGGCTCGTCAACTGTAATTAAGACAAGGGGAAGAAACATTGCACTCACACATGTGTAGGAACAAACACCAGGGCTGAGGGACGTAACACCCCCACCCCAAAATGGTGACTTGTCGCCATACATTGAACACATTTTATTTTTTTCTCTCTCTTATGAATTCTGTGTTCAGCTCACTGTTCGAGCCAACCCAGACAATAGAGTTCCAACTACAATTAATCATTACCTCGTTCAAGGCATATCTGCATGTGAAAAGAAACTAGAACTACACAGGAATGTATTATTTTGGCCAAATCGCAGGTAAATTATAACTATGTACGACGCAATACTTAGTATTGCTACAGAATTACAGGGGTGGTGGTGGCGCAATGGATAAGACACATGCCTTTGGTGTGAGAGACCCGGGTTCGAATCCACTGTGAGACACCAATGTGTCCCTGAGCAAGACACTTAACCCCTAGTCGCTCCAGAGGCGTGCGACCTCTGACATATATAGCAATTGTAAGTCGCTTTGTATAAAAGCGTCAGCTAAATGAATAAATGTAAATGTAAATGTAAATTACATTTGATCAGCAAGCCCAATAAATCAAAAATAAATCTCAAGACAAATAATCTAGTGGTTTTTTTTTTATTATTATATTATTATGATTATTATTAACTATAACCTAAATGTATAGGCCATTTTAATCATTAAGGACACATGCAAGTTCATTTATAATAAACAAAAACGTGTTTTGTTTTTTTCAATAAAATGAAAATGAATTTTTTTTCAGTACTATTAATACTGTAATAGTATTAAGCATCCACCCTAGACAACGCATCTGCGATGATATTGTCTTTTCCCCGGACATGCACAATTTGGAGGTTAAATGGTTGAAGCAATAGACTCCAGCGCATTAATCTTCGATTTGAATTGTACATGCGACTGAGGAATTTGAGCGGGTCATGATCAGTATAGACCTTAACTGGATGTACCGAAGAACCTAGATACACTTCGAAGTGTTGGATAGCTAGTACTAAAGCCAAAGTCTCTTGCTCGATAGTGGAGTACTTTCGCTGGGCAGAATTACATTTCTTAGAGAAAAAACTCACGGGATGGTTTACGTTGTCTGCGCCTGATTGCAAAAGTACGGCACCGGTGCCCAGTGCCGGCCCGAGCCTCTTGGGGGCCCTAAGCAGAATTTGATTTGGGGGCCCCCCTCCCACCACGCTGTCACCTGTGCTAGAAGATTATTGACACAAATGTCACGCTATAATGTTATAGCGAATATTATAAACTAATACAGTGAGGTTATGTATTAATAAAAAAAAAAAAAAAACGATACTTAAAACACTTCACTCTTTTATTAAAACTTCTGAATACAAACTGTCACAAAACATATTAAATAAATTATTTGCAAATGTGCATTAAATGTGCAATCTTTTAAATAAAACCAAAATAGACAAACATTAATATAATCAAAAATAGAATGTTACAAAAAAAGATACTTAAATAATGAAAGCAAACATAAGAACAGCAAGGGTTCAACAATGACAATTGTACAACAATGACCTCAAAATCGTTCCTTCCTAGCTTTTCTGGAGGCAAAGTCACTGATGACATCATTGTATGGTATTGCTTGGCCAACTTTGTTATTAATACTAATGACTGCAAGTCCACTTAGTCTTTCCTGGGCCATTGATGATCTCAAGTATGTTTTTATCAATTTGAGCTTGGAAAAGCTCCTCTCTGCTGAGGCAACTGTCACAGGCAGAGTGCAGGCTATCCTGAGAGCTACCCAAAGATTTGGGTAAAGCTCACACATCTCATTTTGTGAGAGGTATGTGAGAAGCTCAAAGGCAGTCATCATAGTTTGGGGAAGTTCAGGAAGACTCTCTATCTCTAATGCCAGTGCGCTACCATCAATATCAGCCTCCTCTCCCCAAGAAGCTCACATTGTTCCCTCCGGACCTTTTGATCTAGCTCCCTAAAATTGAGCAGCACACCAAAGTTCTCTTTAACCTCACTTAGAGACTGAAATCTATCCTCCAATGACTGAATGCTACAGTCCACTACAGCATTAAAAAAGGACACTTCTAGCCTCTTCATAGCATCCACTATCGGCTCATCTGCAGCCTCATAGGCAAAGTGCCTTTTTGTAGAACGCAATCGCTTCTCTTTCAGCACTGCTTCCGTGTTCATCCGCTCACAAATTTCTTTAGCAGATGTCTGTGCATCACAGAAGCCTGTTTTTTCGATAACTGATGAGTTCGCCTTTGTTCTTTTTTACAAGGTTAACCGCTACATCAAGCTGCATGTTGGTTGACTGTAGAAGCTTGCTCGTGATGTTAATTTTAGACAAAATGTCACACCAGACAACACAACAAATCTGAAACCTAAATGAACCTCTCTCTTCCGCAAGGGAGTTGGCTTCAACAGCCACTACAGGGTCAGTCGCTTTACTTTTCACTTCTAGCAGGGCTTCCCTCACCTTCTCTGACTGGTAGCGCAAAGCTTCAATACTTTTTATCCGGCTTTCCCAGCGTGTCTCACTCCAGGACTTGAGGGTGATGTCAACAAACTTCCGTAAGATGGCCCACCTTTGAGTGGACCCAGCGAACAAATTGTACACCTTCTCCACATTTCCCAAAAAACAAGAAGCATCCGTTGATGCTTTAGCCGCATCTGAGACTGTCAGATTTAGTGTATGAGAACTGCAAGGCACATAAAAAGCTCTTGGATTCTTAACCAATAGCCTAGCCTGCACACCTTTGTTTTTTCCCTTCATATTAGCCCCATTGTCATAGGACTGCCCCCGACAATCCTGAAAAGGAATGTTCAATTCCTCAAGCCTGTTAAGGATTAGATTGGACAAACCCAGGCCAGTGGATTCTGGAGCTATCAGAAATCCTAAAAAGTGCTCTTTTATTTCTGGTGTTTTGCCCAGAGTGACTGTGCGCACCACAACAGACATTTGTTCATGGTGACTAACATCAGGTGTACAGTCTAAAATTATTGAATAATATTTGCAGTCCTTGATTTCTGCCACCATTACCTCAATTATTTTGTCACTGACACACTCTATCAGCTCATTCTGGATAGTCTTACCCAGGTATGTGTTGTGCTGCATTCCACTATCAATTCGTCTGATGTGGTCTTTTAACACCGGGTCAAATTTTGCCATCAGTTCCACCTCTTTAAGGAAGTTCCCATTGTTGGCCTGATGCAAAGTATCGACAGACCCCCTGAGTGCAAGATTCCTCTCTGCCAAAGACTGAATGATACTAATCAAACGGATGAGAACATCTCTCCAACGATTTCTTTCTGCCTCCAAAAGGGCCATTTCTGTTGCATCAATAGTCTTCTGCTTAGAAAGACGGAGGGCAAAGTCTTTCCACTTCACCATATTATTACAATGATCTTGACTATTCTCATGCTGTTTCAGCAAAGCACCTACATTTACCCAATCAATCTGTCCCTCTGTTGACAGTTTTGTGGACTTTCTCGAGAATAATTTGCAACAGAAGCAGTAAACCGCATCATTTTTCTTTGAATAAATTAGCCAGCTTCGCTTGATTTTTTCCCCATTAACTAACTGTCTGTATGTATAGTGGTAGTGAAAGCTTCGTCCATCTGATTTCTTGGGGAAGGTAAAGGTGTCACTTATTGGCACTGGCCCTCTTCTTACCAGATCAGTCCTTTCTGAGTCTGACAGGAATGCTGACCATTCAACTGGGTCAATTGGAGGAGCTGTTGATCTATCTTGATAGCTGGAGCTTGTTGAGGGAGTGGATGGGAAATCTATAGCAGTGGGTGCAGATGTAGAAGGACCTGTAGGGACATTAGATAAAAAAAAATTTAATTATAAAATAACATAACACAGAATATTTTATAGTAAAGCCAACACAAAACAAAAACTTTTAGATTAACTGACCTGTCATGCCGGCGGAGGTTGAAACCGATGTATCAGTGAATGTAAGTGCTTGTAACTGCTCCTCGCTTTCAGTCGCATGTAACTGCTCCTCTTTCAGTCGCATGTAACTGCTCCTCTTTCAGTCGCATGTAACTGCTCCTCTTTCAGTCGCATGTAACTGCTCCTCGCTTTCAGTCGCATGTAACTGCTCCTCGCTTTCAGTCGCATGTAACTGCTCCTCGCTTTCAGTCGCATGTAACTGCTCCTCGCTTTCAGTCGCATGTAACTGCTCCTCGCTTTCAGTCGCATGTAACTGCTCCTCGCTTTCAGTCGCATGTAACTGCTCCTCGCTTTCAGTCGCATGTAACTGCTCCTCGCTTTCAGTCGCTTGTAACTCTGCAGTGGATGAACCTGCAATGATAAAATAAACAAACAAACAAATAAATAAATAAAAAGCTAAATGTGTCATGTCATATTAACAGGCTATGTAACCATTTGCCATCAAGAAAAACCTCACCTGCTGTATCATCAGCTGTGGAGGCACTGACACTTGATGAAACATTAGGGGCAGGTAGAGTTGGTTGTGCTCCAAAGTACTTCAACAGTGTTCCTAAAAAAAAAAAAAAAAAAAGCATTGCATAAGTGCATAGTTGATCGAGCAGAATGAGTTTATTTTGCCATCATTACTTACACAACAAGAAATTCCACACCACACCTAACACAATTCATATTCTATTGGCTAATGAGGCATAATTGCAGTATGGTGAAAACTTAACATGGTGATCTACTGCTGCAGCCTATAAATATGAGGATAGCACTGCTACATCACTCACCACCATATTAATAAAATTGAAGTCTATTTTCATCACAGAAGTCTCCCCACCCAACATGGTTTTGGTATATTTTATCATAAAGATCAACACCATCTCTCACCAAAGATCTTAGAGCAGAGAGCGCACGTGCTTTTCCTATGAAGCTGGAAACATTCACTTCAACACAAACAGCAATGCTAGCTAAGCTGGCATCGCCGTTTTCTCGAACTTAAACCGATATCTATCAATACGTGGAATACACACCTAACGTTACCTAGATAATGTATATTAATAATGGGAGACATTTCACTGTTGATGGCGGGAATTTAGCTCTGGTGATGGCTTATAAATATCATGAGTCATGACTAGCTAGCTGCTACCTCAAGTGACGTGAGCACAATTTGTGCTGCTGCACAAAACATACTGTATAATCATGCAAACATACCTTTATCTCGCTCTTTTTTTCTCCTCTTCGGTCCTTTTCTTTTTTTTTTTTTCGGCACCAGAGGGATACGTCCTTTTTTGTGACATGGCGTAGCTTATTTATTATCGTGACGTGCGCGCCTGCGCGAATTGTCATTGCACGCACGCGAGCCGTGACAGCCGTCGCGAGGTGTCTAGTGTATGCGCATGACTCAAACGCTGGCAGACACAGCAGCAGTTGTCGTCAAATCAGAATTTTATTGTCTTGAATTATTTATTCATTCATTCATATTCATTCATTTATATCACTTGTTTAAGTTATTTAATAAAAAAAAATTATAATAAAAAATAAAAAAACGGGGGGCCCCAAGCAGCCGCTTAGTTCGCTTATGCCTCGGGCCGGCCCTGCCGGTGCCTACGTTGCTGGCGTCTACAGCAAGCTGAAACGGTTTGTTAAAGTCTGGCGCAGCCAGCACGGGAGCAGTCAGCAAGAGAGCTTTGACGTTTTCAAACGCTCTATTACAGGACTCCGTCCAGTCAAATTTAGTGTTGGGGCTCAAAAGGTTAGTGAGGGGACAAACTTGAATAGCAGCCACCTTAGCCATTACTGGTAAAACATGTCCTCTGCCAACTACCCGCCCCAAGTAAGTGACAGTGGCTTTTCCGAACTCACATTTTGCTAGATTAATTGTGAGATTTGCATTGGATAGTCTACGGAAAAGCTCTCGAAGTTGTGTTATGTGTTCGGACCAGTGTGTACTATATAGGACTATGTCGTCCAAATACGCCTCGCAATTTGACATTCCAGCTAAAACAATATTTACCAAACGCTGGAATGAGGCAGGCGCGTTACGCATTCCGAAAGCCATAACCTTATAATGCATGAATGCATCTGGTGTCACAAAAGCTGATATTTGTCTAGCTCTTGGAGTAAGGGGCACTTGCCAGTAACCTTTTAGGAGGTCGATTTTAGTGACAAACGTGGCCGAGCCAACACGGTCCACACAGTCATCCATTCGTGGCAATGGATAACAGTCTGGCAAAGTGATGGCATTAACACGCCTGTAATCCGTACAAAATCTGTAAGTGCCATCAGGTTTGCCAACTAAAAGGCACGGGGAGCTCCAAGGGCTAGAACTAGGCTCAGCAATATTATTCTTTATCATGTACTCAACCTCCCGTTGCAGGATAGCTTGCTTTTCTGGATTTACCCTATATGGGTGCGGTTTAATCGGCCCTTTATCACCCACGTCTATGTCATGTTCCAGGACTGTAGTTACAGTCGGAACATCTCCGAATAACTCAGGGAAATCACCTATCACAGACAATATGTCAGTTGTTTGAGAGGGAGTTAAATGTGGCAAACGATTTGCAATGACCGCCAGCATAGCAGAGTTGTTGAGTCGACCTTCAATCACGCATCGCGACGGCGGAGTCACCGCGTCATCATCTTCTATCAGTGAAGAGAGCAACACGGAGGACTCGACTGGATCGGGTAAGTTATAATTACACAAGTCAGTTTTAACATATTCACGCGTATAATATGGTTTGAGCATGTTTATATGACAGACGCGAGAATGCCGTCGCTTATCTGGAGTTAAAATTACATAATCCAGGTCAGATATTTTCTTTTCAACAGTATATGGCCCTCTGAATCGTGCCTGAAATACAGAACCGGGCACGGGTAAGAGAACCAACACTTGGTCTCCAGGCTTAAACGAACGGGCTCTTGCTTTTCGGTCATACCAAGTTTTCATGCTAGATTGGGTCTTTTCTAAATTTGCTCTAGCGAGTTCACGAGCTCTGTGTAGTCGGGTGTGAACGTCGCTTATGAACTGTAACGCGCTACGAGAAGTAGGTTTGCTTAACCACTGATCTTTAATGACGCTCAAAGGCGTGCGAACGTCGTGAGCAAACACTAGCTCAGCAGGGCTGAAACCAATTGACTCTTGTACGACTTCTCTAGAGGCCATTAGCATCCAAGGAATCGCATCTTCCCAGTCTGTACCCACCTCCAAACAATATGCACCCAGCATCGATTTTAGCGTCTGATGGTAACGTTCGAGGGCGCCTTGACTCTCTGGATGAAACGCGCTTGAAATGCGGTGCTTAATTTGGAGCGACTTTAGGACTTGGGAAAAGACACGTGAAGTAAAATTTGTCCCTTGGTCACTTTGAACGATTTTCGGTAGCCCTACAAAAGAAAAGAATTTTAATAAAGCCCTGGACACGATTTTAGCAGTGATCTTCCTCAGAGGCACCGCCTCTGGGAAGCGAGTAGCAGTACACATAATTGTTAATAAATACTGATATCCACTTTTTGACCGTGGAAGAGGACCGACGCAATCAATGATTACTTTCTCAAAAGGCTCACCCATGGCAGGTATGGGGTACAACGGTGCAGGTGGAATTACCTGGTTTGGTTTACCACTCACCTGGCAGACATGACACGTTTTACAATACCGCCGCACATCACGCTTCAGCCCTGGCCAGAAAAAGTGACGAAGAACGCGGCCGAATGTTTTAGTCACACCTAAATGACCAGAAACACCATCATGCGCGACACTCAGAATAGCGCGTCTGTTTCCAGACGGCATAACGATTTGCTCAATGTCATTCCACTCATTACTTTTCTGAGGTCTCCACCTCCGCATAAGTAAGCCGTCTCTGATGAAATAGGTCGGACTCTCGCTTGCACGGTCTGAAACAGATTGAACTGCATTAAAACATGAAACAAGAGAGGGGTCTTTTTGTTGAGCATCAACAAGTTTCTCTAACGACAACGAGACATCTGATTGTTTTTTCTCTCTTTTCTCCTCGGTCACCACAGGTACAGGTCTACTACGGCACTGAGTGAAAGCGGGTTCGAAAAGCCTCTCACACTCTGCAGGGTGAGCGACGAAACTGTCACTCAGGTTGACGTCACTGGGAGGTGCTGCATCCTTCAACCTTTGAGTCTGCGACCTAGTGACGACACTAGCGGGAAAAACCTCTGGGAATTTTTGTGCGCACTCATCGGGGCTCTTTTGAATGAGCAGCACAGACACAACCTCGGGTGGAACATCGCCACGGTTCCACACGTTTCCACCGGCTAGGTCATTGCCAAGGAGAAACGTGACACCGGGGATTGGCAAAGAGTCTTGAACACCAACAACCACCTCACCACACACCAAATCTGAATCAAGACGCACGCAATGTAACGGCACATCAAGAAAACCCATCTCGATTCCTCGAACAAGGACACTACTACCAGTTGCAGTCTTTTCAGACAACGGCACCAAGCCGCGAAGGAGGAAAGACTGCGCAGCTCCCGTATCACGCAAGATGCGCACAGCGACAGCCTCCTCACCAGGCACAGATACGGTCCCATTCGTCAGGAAGGGCTCGTACATGGACTGGGTTTTTTCTGTTTTTAACTCTGCACGAAGGACAGGTGACATTTTCTTCGAAGAACTAACGAGACCCATTGGCTTCGTAGACTGTTTTTTTTTTTTTATATTAAACAGTCTGCCACAACATGCCCGGGCTTTTTACAATAAAAACAGTGTCTGTCTTCTTGCTTTACTGCATTCTTTTTCGTATCTACATCAGTGGTCGTAGAGGGGTTAACTTTTAAGCGAAAACGTTCCCTGGCGATGTTATGCTTTAAGACATATTCGTCCGCAAGTATAGCAGCTTCAGAAAGAGACTCGGCCTTCTGCTCAGCTAAATAGGTTGCCACAGCGGTTGGCAGGCAGTTCTTAAATTCTTCTAAAAGAATTAGTTCACGCAATTTCTCCTGAGTATCAACACGCTGTGATGAGCACCAACGATCAAACAGGGCTGCTTTATCTCGACCAAATTCAACAAAAGTTTGACGCTCCGTTTTTTTAAAGTTCCTAAACCGGTATGCTTCAGGGATCAGCTGATAGCACCTCAGAACTGACGCTTTCACAACATCATAGTCACCGCTCTGCTCCACTGTTAGCGACGAGTAAACCTCCTGCGCCCGTCCCACTAAAACGCATTGCAGGAGGAATGCCCATGCAGTTTTCGGCCAATTTAAATTAGTCGCGACACGCTCAAAGTGGGGAAAATATTTTTCCACATCTCTTTCCACAAAAGGGGGCACAAGTCGGATGTGGCGAGTGACATCAAATGAATTAGGGTCAGAAGGAGCGACACCTTCCCTCTGAGCCGCGATTTCTAACTTTCTCAACGCGAGTCGGTTTTCAAGTTCATGCTCACGGGCCTGTGCTTGCATGCGCTCACGGTCAAACTCAATTTCCTTCTCTCTGATACCTAACTCTCTCAACCGAATCTGCAGCTGTAATGCTTCTGTAGACACGGAGGATTGTTTCTCTACAGGCAGAATGCCCTTACTAACCAAAGCAGCTTGTAAGACGGTCTTGATTGTATCTTTGGTGCGCTTTTCAGCAGAAGTGAGCTCAACCTCGTAAGTTGCAGCCAAATTCAGTAACTGCTCTTTCGAAAATTTCAAAAATAACTCGATAGAGGGTTCTTTAACGAATGCTTCCTCTGTTGCCATTTTAACGTGTAATTTTAAAGCGCTTGTTAACGTTTAATTTTAAAGGAAAAGACGGTTAAAGCGCACACAAAATTAAATACAAATAAACACTTACCCAAGCAGTTTAACTACGACAAAGCTACGAAGTAGCGAATATCTAAAGTGGTCAAACGAAAAGCACAATATAGGCTACAAACGACCACGAATTTTAATCTCCACCCACAAATTTAACCAATACGCTAGTACAATCAGAGTAGCAGCGCTCACTAAATAGGCGATATGCCAAAATATCACAAGCTATACAACTCAACTCAAAGGTATTCTGATAGGCAAAAATGTTGTCCAACTTCTCTAACTAACTACACACAAAAACCAAAACCAAATCCTAAATACCTACGCAATCTTCAGTGGCTTACTCAGCTCGAAGCATCTCCTACGTGCCCCCTCCTGAGATATCCACCAAAATAAAATAAACGTCGACTAAACAAAGGAACAGACAATCATAATTGCTCACCAGAATACTCACCAAAATGTTGTAGCGATCAGAAGTTCCGCAATTAACACTAAAGTCCGATTTAATCAAACTATTAATCTCGGACGAGCCTCCACTATGTTACGGGCAGTCGGACACCGCCCTTAACATAAAGGAGAGACGCACACAGATCAGCTCGTCAAAAATTAGGGGTATGTTTATTTAACAGAATGGGTATCAAATAATACGTTGGTTAACAATAAAGAAACAACCACAAAGGCGGAACGTTTTCTACTGCCGGGTGGACGACTAGACAACAATCACTCAGAAGACAGAAAGCACGGCTGTGCATCGACTCGGTTCTCAATCTCTGTGTGCGCGCTCAGGAGCGTAGTGAGAAGCCTTTTATAGCGCAGGTAGGCTTCGCTCAGGTGTGGCTCGTCAACTGTAATTAAGACAAGGGGAAGAAACATTGCACTCACACATGTGTAGGAACAAACACCAGGGCTGAGGGACGTAACAGTTACACTCGACAGAGACACACAGTGGTGTGTGAGTGTGTTACACTCGACAGAGACACACAGTGGTGTGTGAGTGTGTTACACTCGACAGAGACACACAGTGGTGTGTGAGTGTAATGTTACACTCGACAGAGACACACAGTGGTGTGTGAGTGTAATGTTACACTCGACAGAGACACACAGTGGTGTGTGAGTGTAATGTTACACTCGACAGAGACACACAGTGGTGTGTGAGTGTAATGTTACACTCGACAGAGACACACAGTGGTGTGTGAGTGTGTTACACTCGACAGAGGCACAGTGGTGTGTGAGTGTGTTACACTCGACAGAGACACACAGTGGTGTGTGAGTGTGTTACACTCGACAGAGACACACAGTGGTGTGTGTGTGTTACACTCGACAGAGGCACAGTGGTGTGTGAGTGTGTTTCACTCGACAGAGGCACACAGTGGTGTGTGAGTGTGTTACACTCGACAGAGACACACAGTGGTGTGTGAGTGTGTTACACTCGACAGAGGCACAGTGGTGTGTGTGTGTTACACTCGACAGAGGCACACAGTGGTGTGTGAGTGTGTTACACTCGACAGAGACACACAGTGGTGTGTGTGTGTTACACTCGACAGAGGCACAGTGGTGTGTGAGTGTGTTTCACTCGACAGAGGCACACAGTGGTGTGTGAGTGTGTTACACTCAACAGAGGCACACAGTGGTGTGTGAGTGTGTTACACTCAACAGAGGCACACAGTGGTGTGTGAGTGTGTTACACTCGACAGAGTCACACAGTGGTGTGTGAGTGTGTTACACTCGACAGAGGCACAGTGGTGTGTGAGTGTGTTACACTCGACAGAGACACACAGTGGTGTGTGAGTGTGTTACACTCGGCAGAGGCACACAGGGGTGTGTGAGTGTGTTACATTCGACAGAGGCACAGTGGTGTGTGAGTGTGTTACACTCGACAGAGACACAGTGGTGTGAGAGTGTGTTACATTCGACAGAGGCACAGTGGTGTGTGAGTGTGTTACACTCGACAGAGACACACAGTGGTGTGTGAGTGTGTTACACTCGACAGAGGCACAGTGGTGTGTGAGTGTGTTACACTCGACAGAGACACACAGTGGTGTGTGTGTGTTACACTCGACAGAGGCACAGTGGTGTGTGAGTGTGTTTCACTCGACAGAGGCACACAGTGGTGTGTGAGTGTGTTACACTCGACAGAGGCACAGTGGTGTGTGTGTGTTACACTCGACAGAGGCACACTGCGGTGTGTGAGTGTGTTACACTCGACAGAGACACACAGTGGTGTGTGAGTGTGTTACACTCGACAGAGACACACAGTGGTGTGTGAGTGTGTTACACTCAACAGAGGCACACAGTGGTATGTGAGTGTGTTACACTCGACAGAGACACACAGTGGTGTGTGAGTGTGTTACACTCAACAGAGGCACACAGTGGTGTGTGAGTGTGTTACACTCGACAGAGGCACACAGTGGTGTGTGAGTGTGTTACAGAACAGAATTCTCCTAAGTTTTCAGTCTTTCTCATAATACCAATGACTGCACTGAAATTGATACCGTTATACCAATCACACTGAGACTTTTAAAATGATTCCACACATGAAAAGGAAAAAACAACAGATTCACAAGATACATCATATGTGGTATTAGTAGAGAGAGAGAAGTTTGGGCAAGGCGATGTTGCACACTCTTTCTCTGAGATCTTCTCCCCAGGGTGTGTTTTATTACTTTATTGCAGGGGGTTTGACCTCAGCTTTTGTCTTATAATCAAGTCTTACACAAATGGGGCAAATATTAATCCTGCAAGAAAAATAAATATTAGTTATGTAAAAAATTCCATCACAATGCTTTTTCAAATTCACAGTCAATTGCACAATCCACTGGAGGAGTGTGTTGCTCTACTGGTGATGAAGTGTTCACTCTCAAAAATAAAGGTTCTTTTACAGTTTTTCTGAATTGCTAAAACGCATTTCTTGAAACCATCACTCACTTTCTCAAAACCTTAAACACAAAACAAAATTCTCAAACCACATTCACAGAACCTCTGACTCTTCGGGCAAAATCAAACAATTGCCTCAAAACTATTTGATCTGCTCAGAATCAAACAATGCTCTCAGATCATACACACAGAGAGTCAATATTATAAACACTACAGATCATTCATTAGACACTACAGAATACAGAATCCAAAGTATGCAGTTACAGAAAAAAAAGTATATTGTAACAAAGTAAACTAATTTTGCAATTACGTAAAAAAGAATAGTAATGACAACTTACAGTAGTAAGGTGAATAAATGGTATACTGTGTCCACTGCAAGTGTAGTATTGCACTGAATATTGAATAGTAGGCCTATCGAATGTCTGTATACTCAGCTCTTGCACACTGTGAAAATACAGTGACCCAACTGCAAAAGCCAAAAAGGTTCTCTAAATGAAAAGCATGTTACTGTACACTCAGAAGAGTTGTGCAACTGCAGAATCAAGGTCAGTGAGAGATTGATTCTGCTTCAGCATCACGTCTTCATGTTGAGTCAGTCTGAGGAGTTTGTCCACATCACAGACACTGTCATCTCTGCAGGAGAAGAGAAAAACCCTGAAGCAGATCCAGCCTTGACCACACTACACATCTTCCTCCTTGTTCACCACCTCTTTTACACACTTCCTCCTCTCCCTCTTATATTGTTCCATTCATTGTTGGTATCAACATTCAGTGCAACATTTTGAGTCAATTTAGGCACTCTGAACTGACTTGTATGATGTACAGTTGGTTTGGTCACAACATTAGAAGTGTGAACTATTTTGAGTCGTGTGTAAACGATGACAACTGTGTTGTAGTTGGGTTCAACTTTCGCCTGCCTGTGTTTAGCATTTTGAAACATAAGTGCATCTCAGTGCGAAATGTGTTTTAGTGAGTGAGAATGTGTTTAGAGTTTTATGTGCATGAGGATTTGCAAACAGTGTTTTAAATACCTGAACTTGTTTCATGTTTTACAGAAAGAGTGATTTATTCAACAAATTGGTTTAGGCTATTGAGAATTTGGTTCAATGAATTGGGTTTAGTGTTTTAGCAATTCAGAAAAACTCTATTACCATTGATGGTTTCATAACGTTCCTTCAACGTCAATGGAAACTTTCCATTGGGTATAAAATGTTTTTCATATATTGAAAAACAATATATGCTTTTTAGAACGGTTTACGGAAAGGTTCTTTCGGAATGAAAAATGGTTCTTCTTTGGCATCATCTCGTAACAAAGCCACACATTAAGGTCTGGGTAGATTAGATGGTGAGCAAACAATCAGTTCTCGTAATCACTGTGTTGGAGGCAGGAGAAAAGGGCAGGAATACAGATAATACTGATTTATTGATAAAGAGTGACAAGGCGAGTGGGTCAGAGAGTATCTCTGAAACAGCGAGGCACGTGAGATGCTCCCGGTCAGCAAGTCATGAGGATTTACCAACAGTTGGAGGAGTGTGTCACAAACAATGCATCAAACTCTGTTGCGTATGAGGCTGTGTGGCTGAGGGTGTGTGTGTGTGTAGCAGGCAGACAGACGGATGAAGACTAGAAGAAGAATATAATCCAAGACAATCCAATAAGAGCAGAGAAACACACAGAACGTGACCGAACAGAGAATGAATGTGAAGGTTCAACTTATATAGCAAACACAAACCAGACTAAATAATTACACACAGCTGAAACCAATAACACAAACGAGGAGCAGGAAAATTGAACAAGGAAGACATGTGTCACGTGATAACTAAAGAAAACTGTGTGAGGACTTATTTAATAAAAGAAACAAAGTAAAACAAAAACCCACAAGGGGGAAAAACATCATATAAAACAAAACAAAAACTTAAAAACCAAACATACCAAAGGGTAACGGGAAAACAGGAGACGTATACAAGACAACGATCCGACACAGACTGTTCTTCTTCTTCTTCTTTGATTTTTACGGCAGCTGGCATCCATTGAGTTGCATTACTGCCATTTTCAGGCTTTGTCTACCCTTTACTTTCACTCATACTAAATCCGCCTATCTACTCCAGTCCTTTTCAAAAAACCAAATAACCATTTCCTACCCTCCACACTCTCTCCATACTCTAATAAACTTTTTACTGTATTATCTACCCTTCCTATTTTTTTAACTGTGTTATCATTTCTTGTCTTTCCGGATAAAATTTCCTGCATTTTGTAAGAACATGTTCTACTGTTTCAGCTTCCTGACATTGTTCACACATTCCTGTAGGATGTTTTCCTATAATTAAAAGTGTAGGGGAGAGCGGGGCACAACCTAACGCTTTTTGACTTTCTCAGTTTGTGTAAATCTACTTATGGTTCAGAGTATTTATTTTTTCCCCACATTAATTTCCCACATGTCTAGTACAATTATGTGGTTTTGTTTTATTAATACAGTATATACTTTTTTCTTGACATACCCCGAAAGAATGGAAGTGAAATGTGACAACATGCCCCATAGGTGGGGTACATTGTAACATGTGTGGGGCACATTGTAACATAACATATGACAGCTTAAAATGTTATCTGATCTAATAAAAAATATATACAAAACAAACTAAAATATTTTCTAAATAAAATACAATTAAAAAACTTTTTCATATAAAATAATGGCAATTTTTAATAATTAAATATAAACACATTTTTTGAGTTTTGACTACGAACACGTGAAAACACAGCTATACAACATAGTTCAAAACAAATAAATAATTAGTCATTTCTGAACATTGACTCTCAGTCTTTATTCACCTTTTTCTCACGTTTTCCCAATAAAATTAATAAAAGTATAGAATATAATAGCATATTTCTAATAGGGGCACATTGTAACGCAGTGTTACAACATGCCCCCGCCTGCACAAATGGGATTTAAACCCTGCTAGTGTCTTCTGCTAGTTAGCGAAGCATTAAATAACTATCTCAACTGTTAAATAACATCTTGGAGATTAAAATAATATCAGATTTGTCTTATTTTAAATAAACACAAAAAATTTTGATGAAAAATTAACTTAAGTAAGAAATTAACTTTTGCTATGGTTTAATAAATGTCTATGGATATCTTCCAAAAAAAGAATAATTTTGGCGGAATTTTTTTTTTTATATATAGTGTTGATATGGCAACTAGTAAATACACAAAGTTTCATCATCCAAGCATGTGCGGGAGTATTTAAAACAAGCGTGTTACAACTAGCCCCGCGTTAGGTTGTGCCCCGCGCTCCCCTACTATTAAGATTACCTACTATGCCCAATTCTCAACCTGCTTATTATCACCTGCTCTTTTCTCTTTGCTCCCCTACTTCTTGATATACCTACTTTTCTTTGAATTTCATATAAATGTCTGCCTTTTGTTGCATTATCCCAACTTTGTTGCCATTGTTGATTTACACTTCTCCACACTTTGCCTTTCCCTTCGGATTTTGATAATTTAATATTGACTTCAACATCTCCTTTTTTAACTGCCTCTTTTGCCACTTTATCTGCTTTCTCATTTCCCTGAATTCCCAAGTGTGCAGGGACCCACATAAATATGACATTTTTCCCCTGTCTATTTATTCTTGAATTCATAAATAAAACTTCATAGAGCAGGTCCAGGTGACTTCTAGTTGTACCTGTCTTCATGCTTACTAGAGCTGATACAGAGTCACTACATATTAATATTTCTTTATCACTAATTTGTTCTGTCCATTCCAATGCCATCAATATGGCAAACATTTCAACTGCAAATACACTCAGACAATCCGATGTTCTTTTACTAATTTCCACTTTATATTTAGGAATAACAACTGCAGATCCTGTTGCCTCTGTTTGCATGTCCTTTGACCCATCTGTGAAAATCTGAACACTTTCCCTATACTTACATTCCTTATAACTATAATATACACTATTTAAATCAGCATTCTTATTATTACGTTTAATCTTAAGTAGCTCTAAATCTACACATGGTATTTCTAATTCCCAGATAGGTCTGATAGGCCACACCACATTTGCGCCAAACTCTTTATCATAAACTCCTGTATCTTTTGCCATTTGATCCCCTGTCCACCCAAAACTTGTTTTTTGTTTTGTCTCCTTCTCCCAGCATGTCTGCAGCACCTTTTTTGCTGGATGACTATCTCCATGCCCTCTTAAATTAACCCAATAATTAGCACCTATCTGCTTCCTCCTCAACCACAATGGCATTTCACCTGCTTCAACTTGGAGAGCACATACTGGGGAAGTTCTAACCGCTCCTACACACACACTCTTAAAGCCCGAGCTTGTATAACATCCAGATCTGCCAACACAGATTTGGCTGCTGAACCATATACCATATGGAGGACCAAACCTGCAGAAATAAAAAATTAATAGATAAATAAATAAATAGATAAATAAATGTGATAAATAGATAAATAAATGTGATAATAGGAAAAGAAAGAAATAAACGACTTGATAAAATAAATATGATTCATTTTTAATCAAATTCATTTTTGTATTATTTTTCCCCTTAATGTATTATTTTCTGCTTTTATACATTTAAAAAAAATTTTTTAATCGTTTTAACTTTTATTTATTCGTTCATTATTTATTTATTTTTATATTTTTATATTTATTCTTACATTTATTGTTTAGATTTATTTATTTATGCATTCATTTATTTATAGATTTATTTGGGACCAACCCACCTAATTATCATACAAGACAAAGAAATGTAAAAATAAATGATTCAATCAATAAATAAATCTATAAATAAATGAATGCATAAATACATAAATCTAAACAATAAATGTAAGAATAAATATAAAAATAAATAAATAAATAATTAACGGATAAATAAAAGTTAAAACGATTTTTAAAAAATGTATAAAAGCAGAAAATAATACATTAAGGGGAAAAAATAATACAAATGAATTTGATTAAAAATGAATCATATTTATTTTATCAAGTCGTTTATTTATTTCTTTATTTTCCTATTATCACATTTATTTATCTATTTATCACATTTATTTATCTATTTATTTATTTATCTATTAATTTTTTATTTCTGCAGGTTTGGTCCTCCATAATACCATACTTCCATAGTCTAATCTTATTAAGGCTATATATATATATATATATATATATATATATATATATATTAGTGATGCTACATTCGCTCCCCACCCCAATCCTGCAAGACACCTCATGACATTTATAACTTTTTTACACTTATCAATAATATATCTAATATCCAGGGTCCCTCCATGTTAATCTCACATCAAAATATACTCCTAAAAAACGAAAACTTTCAACTCTCTCTAACTTATTCCCCATACAATTTCAAATACCATTCCCTGACTTTCTTTCTTGTGAAGAACATAACTTTTGTTTTTTCCACCGTCCCCCACTTCTCGACTTGATTAATTCCATCTTGCATTTTTTTTTATTACGTATTCCACATTTCTCCCTCTTTTCCACAATGCTCCATCATCTGCAAACAATGATCTCCCCCATACCAGTTGGAATGTTTACAAATACCTCATTTATCATAATGGAAAATAAAGACTGCAAACACAAAGGAACTTATAAAAGGGACAAATCAGGCAGGTAATGAGGGAACAGGTGGGGCAAATGAAACCAATAATGAGATAATAAGGAGGGTGGGATCGAAACAGAGACAGGAACACAAACACCACATGTGCTACACGAGACAGGACAGGCATGTGACAACATGTGGCAAATGAAAACAAACTGAAAGTCCATGAATAACAAAACTATTAAAACATAATTTACTGTGCCCTTTCAAAAGTGCACTTCATAATATAAATCAATAAATCAAATGCAAGTTCATGTCACATTTTCCTGGTTAAATGTAAATCTCAAGTTAGTCAAAAAAAAAAGTATTTTTACATTTATTCCAAAATTATAATGACTGTAACAATTTAAACAATATATTTTATTTGTGAACTGATGTTCAGCTGCTCTTTTTAATAGTCAGTAGTTTCAATAGTAATAGGAGTCATCCGCTGAATAAACACTGATCACACGAGTGCATATTAGTGCATCAGAGGTACATTTGGAACCAAAAGTTTATATATTACTACCTAAATGGTTCCTATTAGAAACTTTTTTGAGGGTACCGGCCCAGTGATAGCTTATGAACCATTTTTTTCTGGGTTTCTCTTATAGGTGCATGTGAATATTAGATCACCCCAGTTCATGTCTTCCTGATGTTCATGTTCAAATCCCTGTGGTTGCATGAAGTAGACTGAGTGCAACAGGTTTTTCAGCAAAGTTTTGATCCTGTTGATAATTTATGGCCCTAGAAATTTGCAAATCAAATATGATACAGTGGGTTAATATTTTCATAAAAAGGCATTATACTGATTGTTTAACAAAATGTAATAAAGAATGTTATAATGTGTGGGCGGTTTGGACGACGACACACATGCGTTATATAGTTGCATTGCATATAATGTGTGCTGGTCAACTAGTCTAAAATTAAGAAACCCCTAGAACACAGTAAAAAAAAAAAAAAAAAAATGCTTAAAACAGATAAAACATAGGAACATTGTGTACAATTAAGATAGGCTAATTAATTTATTTTCCAATATCCAAATATGATACTAAATACCACAGGGAAAAGGGCTTCTATTTGTGACGTGCTGTCTTTGCATTTAAACATTGCACATTTTAAACAGGACACGCATTAGCTGAATAAATGTTAGCCAATACAAACATATAGAAAACAGTTGACAATGAATAGACAGGAGTCCAATAATAGCATAACGAATCACTTATTCTAAAAATAATATAAAGTAACGTTATAAGTTCCGAATCCGACATATAATGAGGGCTGTGTTAACAGTAAACGTCCGTCATTTAGGGGGAGAGTGGGGTGATTTGTGCCAGGGGGGAAGTAGTTCCACCCCTTGTTCTGGAAAACCATAGAATAATTTGGTCATGTGACCACATAATTTTGAAAAGCAATCAATTTTACTCATCCTCCAAAGAAGAGAGATACATGGCATGAGAGTTAAGCACATTTTAGTGCAAAAAACAGTTTTTTCCCTTTCAAAGTACATTTTCTATGATTAAGGTTTTTTGATTGTAGTGTCTGGACAATTATAGACAAGTTTGAAAACATTTCACACATGTTTTAGTGCTTTAGTAGGCTACACAATGAGTCTATACAGTAAGCATGATGTTAGCTCTTAACTGCTGGATCATGCTAATTATTCAAACTTGTGGGTCTGGGGTGATTTGTGCCAAAGGGCATGGGGTAAGTTGTGCCAGATCCAGACCACCTAGAGACTTACATACTCACAGGGGATAATCTTGAGAAGTGAGGAGATGGGCATGCCTCATCAGTGTTTGACTTAGGCCTACCTGCTATTTGTTTAATTTAGCTAACACTGATTTCAGTTTTGAGTTTGCACTATGTTAATAAAGATAAGTTTTATTCAGTTTTTAAGTGACCTAAGTCACAATAGGATGTTTAGAAATTAGCCTAGTAACTTTATTCTTATGTTACATAATTGACAGACAGTGTTCTGTCAACAGGCATCTATTGCCAAAGCCTTTTTTGCCTGAAATGATTCACAAATATCATATATTGTGTTGCTATGGTGCTCTAAATGGTTGCTAGGGCGTAGCTTGATAGCTTCACAATGATCCTGAGAGACTGATTGGTCGTCTGAGTAAAATGAGCCCGCCCCCTTGTCTCTGTGACACTGTGATCCAGAGTTGTGTTCAATACAAAATCCCTATGCAATTGACCATAGTAGGAAAAATGCATGCTATGGTATTCCAGGGTGACAATATCTAAATAAACCTTAAATTAGTCATTTTGTATTGAATTTGTCTTGCTTTCATATAGCATACGGTTCATAACAGTAAAATGTTCTGTTTTACTTCAGAAAGCACTGGCACAATTTACCCCAACATATTTCCCCAAAAGGCACAACTTACCCCGCACCAGGGGCAAGTTGTGCCATGAGACCACTTTTTTCCCAAAAGCTATATTTCTGAAACTATTTATTTCAGATCCAAAGTAATTATTCTCAGGGATGCACAACATCCTGAAATACATGCACATCCTTAAGTTGAAGGCATTACTGTCATGGCCTCACTTTAAAGTCACTTTGAGTAAAAACTGGCACAACTCACCCCACTCTCCCCCTAACTAATTTTAAAAGCAGGGATGGATAATACAAAATGCTTTTTGACAGAAAAAACAAACAAGCAAGAACAAAATTTTTAATTTAGCCGGTCAATTTTAATTTTACAATGATCTTCTCTCTGTGTGTGCGCGCTTCCGTGTTTGTGAGAGAGCTCGCGCAGAACTGATACAACGGTAGCCTACTTTTTAATCCATAAGTAACTAACGCACTAGTTTTCATACAAAATAAATATGTAACATAATTAGGTAGGCTACTTTAGTTATAATTAAGACAATACGTTTCTCAACACTGAGAATGAATGAATAAATAAACGCCTGTTTCTCCAGACTCGCGCTTATCAGTAGGCTAACGTTAATCCACAAATCACAACACTTTCATAATCACTAAGCCATAGCGATTTCAAGATTTATAGTTCAGCATTACTTGAGCATTTTATTATTTGCATGACTGAATGATGTCTTCCTCTTTTCTGAGTGACCATGAATAACTTAACGGAGTATTTTAAGATAATCCATGCGATCTGTGTGATCATCGAATCCATAAGATTAAGTTAACTCAACAATCATCTTTCCACATCGACCCCAAGCCGTTTACCTTCAGGAGTCAGAAGTACCGTACTGTACTGTCCTCGCTTATGACATCAGTCAGACGGCGGCCGCGGGAGTGGAAGGGGGATCGAGCAGGAATCTTTATTGGTATCGTTTTTCAGTCTCTTTTTAATGATAGGCCGTACGCATCTGTCAATCATCCCCACTTGCTATTTGGGGAATGAACCCAGCGCTATGATTGGTCGAACTTTTCTTCTTTTGCTGTAGCTTGATTTGAGGACAGCGCGTGCACTGTGCACAGAGGCCTTACCAGGTTTTTGCGTAGTTTAGAGTGACAAATCGTACCTGCGTACTTTGAAGTCAAAATGCGTATCCGCTACGCAAAATGCGTACAGGTTGGCAGGTCTGAAACTGCAATGTACTGCACTGTCGTACTGTATGTTTAACAATCATACTTTAAAACATCAGTAAGCTGTTCTCAAAAAACTAATTTCCTTGCTCTATGGTGTGACAGAAGTGTAATTTTACTGTATAGTTGTAGTTTTACACTGTTACCCTCAAGTACAACCACAGTCTTCTCTGGGCAGAATAACGTGGCATCTGTTAAATTGCCACAAATGGAGAGGAGACCGAGTGGTACGTCATTGTCTGGTTCATCAGAATGTTCTACCTGAAGACAAGAACAGAGAACTGTTACTCTTAACTTACAAAGGGGGGCAGTGACATTTACATATATTCCAATCCCATACAATAACTACAATACGCTCTATGCACGAACGCTGCTGATGTATTTACTTTCGCAAAGCGCATTCTATAGCAAAGTGTACTAGCGGCAAAACTTTCATAAAATTAGTTTTCTCAGAAACCGAGACAATGATTTTAGAACCCGATTCGCTAGTCAGATTTTGCATGATATGAGAGAATACTAACCCTCAAAGTTGTCGATGTAGCTCGAAATATATAATTTAAAGCCCTTCTCTTTCTTACTCTTAGGTGTGACAGCTAACTGCCTCACAATATTGTTTACATCATTCACGTTGGAAGTTCTTGTAAACAGCAAGTGTAATTTGCCATTATTTCCACTGAATGCAAAAACAGCTTCTGACACAGCACCGGATGTACAGTAACTGGGCGGGCTGAGACAAAACGCGGAAGCGATCGTGCAAAGAGCCTATTATAAAAATAATATATTAAAAACCTGGAACTAGAACCAGAATGACATCTGAATAGAAAGTGAGACTGTTGGTAACCAAACTTACATCCCATGTCTTGAGAAAGTTGGAGTCATCCTCTTGCAAACGAGCGGGGAGAGAACGGAGGATGGCAGCTCGTTGTACACAGATGTCAACTTTTTCCTTTAGTGCGAGAATTAGAGACAGTATGAGTATGAATTAGAGTATGAGAATCTTGATTTAACATGGAATATAATCTGCACAGCCACACAATACTATGCATCACCCTAAAATGTCTGTAAATACAACCAAAATATTTCAAAATCCACTGCATTCAATCAGGCATCAAAGAAGTGTAACCAACTGACCTTGATTTCATATATCCTGAAGAGCTGACTCAGTACTTCAGACCACTTTCCCTGTGCGAGGAGCTTTCTTTCTGAACAAGCTCTGAAGACGGGGAGCATGCTGGTCCAACACTGCATAAAAGTGGTTCTTCAGATTGACGTTTGTAAATCTTGTGAGATCTGGACAAATTAATAACTGATTAAGCCAAGGTACATTTGTGATCCTGTAGAAGAAAAAAAACATGTACTGCAAAATAACATTGTGTAAAGTGTAGAGTGTAAACCTGACACACTGAAAAAGAACAGTGAGAAAGAAGAGTGTTCAGTAAACCAAAAAATATATATTTTTAGCTGAACCTGTGGTCCTTGGTGATTTATAAAATGCAAGTCGGGTGCCACCACTTTGTGAGTCAAAAAGCAGATATATACAACAGATTATAACATTATTATCAGGAAAACAAGAGTCTGAAAATCAAGATTTCTGTGTCACAGGTATTAATTTTGTGTTGCTTGTTTATGTTTTTTGACTCACAAAGTGACGGCACCCACTGACCTGCATTTTATGAAACATCAAGCACCATGAGTTCAGCTAAAAATCATCTTTATTGTTCTACTGAAGAAAGAACATCACCTACATCTTGCATGGCCCGAGATAGAGTAAATTAACGGCAAATGTTTAGTTCTGGGTCAACGATTCCTTTAAATATAAAACATTTTCAAGTGAACTAAGAAAAATATTTTTTCCTGTGACTCCATTTTAAAGATAGGCCAGCGTTCCAGGATCTCACCGAAAGGTTAGGTTATCAGTGATGACCTCTTTGCGTCTCAGGGCGAAGGCCGTCTTCATTAACTCCTGTTATCAAAGATAGCTGCACAAAGTTTGCACTTCAATGCACACCATTGATTTTTTTCCCCCTTTTCAATTTGTCTTGTGCACTAAATAGTAAATATTAGTATGCAATGAAAGTGTATTAAAATTAATAATGGGAAATAAACATACCAAACTTAACTGCCAGCTGCTTCACTTTTACTGTACGTTCACACCGCCGCCGACTTGAGCTGCAAAGAAGCTCTGGCCGCCCTGTCAAGGACGCTTGTCAAAAAACTACGGGGAAGCTTGTTGACGCTTTGGCCGCTCTGAAGTCTGTGTCACACCATGAAATGTAAACAGAAAAAAAAACAAGCAATACATTGACACTAGGAACCTTTTATAATGACAGCATTTTTATAACCGATTTGGTCGGGAAAAAAAATATTTTGATTAATACCGTATGCGCGAGGGAGAGAGAGCAAGACGTAATGTTTGAAGACGGTGAAAGTGAGTGCGCGCGCGCGGCCGGGGCTCTCTCTCTTTTGTAACTGGTCCCTATATGAAAATAACGTCATATCATAAATGATAGGAAACCCAGCAACAACGATTATCAGTTTCTCCTCCATTTTCTCGGAACTCATGTTTTGGTAGGAACGAAAGTTTACATCGTATGTTTCTCCGGAATCAGCCAGCGCGAAGGACGTCTATATTCCGATTGGTTGCTGGCGTTTGCCGCTGCTTGCCGCTGAACCGCGTCATAGCTCATTACCATAAAGTTGAGATACTTTCAACTTTCTGGTTGACGCTCAAAACGCCCAAAACGCGACGCCGATGGATTTGACGCTCCTTGCAGCTGAGAGAAGCCAGCTTCCATTGAAAATGAATGACTTCCGGTAACTTTGGAAGCTCAAGTCGGCGGCGGTGTGAACGTACAGTTAGCCTAAAAAAAGAGAGAGGTTGAGAAGTCAGGTTGTAATATTTGCCAAAACACTAGGAAAAATGTGAAGCACATAACGCTAATCATTAATGTAACAATATGCATTATGCTCAGTCTGATCACATAAAGCAAACCTTAAAAAAAAAAAAATGTATACTGTATTAGTTTTTTGAAATGTTAACTTACATTTTAAGCAGAACAGAAATGTCTCTGCTAAAAAACACAAGCTTTACTGGTGTGGCTTCAGCAAACTATTTTAATACATTTTATAAATGCATGTCTTTACAAAAATGTACAACACGTGGAACAAATTGCATCAAATTATTGTAAAACCTCTATGAAAACCACTACTTTATGTCTGATGCGTTCCCGATGCGTGACAATAACGTTAAATATGAGTCACAGCCCGCCATTTTGAGGTCATTCATGTTTGAGGTCATACTTGTTAATGTTTGCACAACCGATGCAAAAAGACTTACCGGTAACTTAATGCAAAAATAACTAACAGTTAAATTTAATGCAAAAATAACTAACAGTTAAATACAGTTGCTTCAACAATTCAATCCATATTAACGTTACCTTTAGTGAGGCAGGATAAAATGACTCAAATCCTTATTCACTTTGCAAATGCATAAAATACATTAACTGCGAAGACAGTAAAACTATTTGCAGAAAATAAAACAGGGAACTTACCAGATTAGCATGCCCAAAGAGAAGAGGAATATGTTGGTGGGCAGCACAATGATGAAAAGCTCGTCACCAGTTTCCTCACAGACAACAACGATCGAATTCAAATTCCCGATCGAAAAATATCTCATCCTATACGCTCTTTTTATAAAATAGGAGCGAGTTTTTCGCTCGTTGCAAACTTATTTTCATCCGAGGCAAGTCAGGCGGGCAACAAAAACATGGCGTGTCTTCTTGAACTTGCAACCGCTAGTTGGAGGAGGAGCACGTACGTGACGTCATACAGGATTATAGTAAAACTATTTGAGTGCTCTGACCAAAACAAATAAAAGCATTTGAGTGCTGTATACTTAAAATTTCACTTTTGTTCTAATTACACAGGAAATTAAAGGCCAATGAACTTTTTAATTTTTTTGAGTAAAATTACAACCCATTTTATTTATCAAAGTTGTACTGTTTGGTTTTACAGTGTATCAGCAGTGTAAATGAACTGCTGCAGCAACAAAAGGCAATGTATACCGCATTACTGGAACAACAACACAGCAATTTCAAAGGCTTTGTCAAGCTAATAATGGACTCCACTAACACTAGATTAGAGTCAATAACCAGGGAACTACAAGAAATAAAAACCAGCCTGCAATATACACAAAAAGAAGTGGATGATATTAAAACTGAGACAACAGATCTGAAGGAACGCAGTACCTCGATGCAAACTGATTATGGCAAGCCGTTTTAGCTTAAATTGTACCCAGTGTTACTCGTCGTAATTGCATTTTTACTAGTAACAATTCCAATTAGAGAGCTCTACAAATGAATTTTTACTAGTCATATGTCTCCATTGACTTCCATTCATTTTTAATTAAGGAGCTCTACAAATGAATTGTTACTAGTAAGAATGCAATTGCAGAGCTCTTTAATTCAATTATTACTAGTACACACTAAAAAAAAAATGGTTCTTCAGCGGTTCTTTGCGGTGGTTAAGGTGCTATATAGCACCACTACCATTTAAAGAACCTGTTAAGCCCAGTTTGGTTCTTCAGCGGTTCTTTAGCGGTTCTTTGGGGTGGTTAAGGTGCTATATGGCACCTCTTATGGTTCTGAAGAGCACCATTTGACAAAGGTAGGTGCTATATGGCACTTAAAGTGGTTCCCCTATGATTACAAGCCAATGAACCACTTTTAGTGCTATTTAGCACCATTGTTGTTTAGAGTGTAACAATTCCAACTGGAGAGCTCTCTAATTCAGTTGTTACTAGTAAGAATGCAATTGCAGAGCTCTTTAATTCAATTACAGAGCTCTGCAATTATACATATCTTTAATTCGTATTCTTACTAGTAAAAATGCATTCACGACGAGTAACGCTGGGTATAATTTAAGCTAAAACGGCTTGCCATAAACTGATATCTTTAAAATCTGTGACAGTTTGCTGGCTATCTCTGACAAAATGGAGTATCTGGAGAGACAAACCAGGCGAAATAACCTGGTATTTGATGGGACACAGGAGTCACAAGGAGAGACCTGGTCAGAGACGGAGGAGAAGATAAAAAAAGTTGTGATGGAAAAATTACAGCTGCAACGCGAGTTGGAGGTAGAGAGGGCCGACCGTACAGGAAAACCTGGAGGAGACCGACCCAGGGAAAATTGTGGTAAAACTCCTAAGGCACAAGGACAGAACGGAAATTCTACAAAGATCCAAAAATCTAAAAGGTTCCAGAATATACATCAACGAAGACTTTCACAGAGGCAGTCAGAAGGAAAAGAAAAGAACTCATGCCGGATCTAAGAGCGGCGAGAGAAAAGGGGGACTTGCCTATCTACGGCAGGATAAACTGATCATTCATCCCCGGTCCGGCACACCAAAACATCCAAGGCCAGCTAACATCAACACATAAACAGGTAGGCCTATGATATGTTGAAATTTTAATCCCACTATGTCACGAAATAAAACTCACACACATAATGGAGATAGTCACTCACTACAAAGATTGGTTGAATATAAGCACCTGGAACTGAACACCTTCCAGTACACTGAACACCATGCACAGGACATGGGAAATGACATTGATCCGGTGAACAACTTTTTTGCCAGCATCAACAATAACTGTCACTATTACACTGATGAACAATTTAACAGTTCAATCAAGACCGATCAGCAGTTATCTATTATCCACTTTAATAGCAGAAGTCTGTATGCCAACTTTCACAGTATCAAACACTATCTAAAACAATTGAAACAGCACTTCAACATAATTGCAATAACTGAAACGTGGATAAACAGTGAAAAAGGATCAGATTTTGAAATTGAAGTATATGAAATGTCTTCTATTAACAGAGTAAATAAGAGTGGGGGTGGTGTGACACTGTATGTGGACAAGGATTTCAATTATAAGGTGGTGGAAAAAATGTCAATGGTGGTGGAGAATTTGCTGGAATGTGTCACAATAGAAATATGCATGGAAAAAAATAAAAATATTATTGTAAGTTGTATATATAGGTCACTGGGTTCGAATATTGACACATTTAAGGACTGGATGGAAGAAACATTTACAAAAACTAGTCAAAAAGTCATGTTCATCTGTGGGGACTTCAATATTGATTTGTTAAATCCAAATAATCATAAAATGACGGAGGATTTTATTAACACCGTGTTTAGTTTAGGTTTATATCCCCAAATTATCAGACCCAGTCGAATTACTTCTCATTGTGCGATACTAATAGACAATATCTTTACAAATATCATACAAAATAATACAGTGAGTGGATTACTACTTAATGATATCAGTGACCACCTACCAATTTTTACAGTGTATGAGAATAATTACAGTCTAAACAGACAGGGTAAAAAAACATTTTCCAAAAGGGTCAAAACAGAAGAGACAATGGAGGCATTAAAAGTTGATCTGCTAGCACAAGATTGGGAGTTCATGGATAATGAAAACGATGTAGATAAAGCATATGAAGAATTCCTAAGAATATTTAAATTATTATATGATAAAAATTGCCCAGTTAAAATATTTAGCAGGAAACAAAAACAAAATGATAGACCGTGGATTTCCAAGGGATTACAAAACGCCTGTAAAAAGAAAAATAAACTTTATAGAGAATTTATAAAATATAGAACTATAGAGATTGAAAATAGATAAGAAATATAAGAATAAGTTAACCGATATTATGAGAACGTGTAAGAAAGAATACTACGCAAAACTATTAGATAATAATAAAAACAATATTAAAGGTATGTGGAACATCTTAAATAATATTATTAAAAATAATACTAGACAGGCTACTTATCCACATTACTTCACTGATAATGACAAACATATCCATAATATGGAGGATGTGGTGAATGAGTTCAATAATTTTTTTGTAAATGTGGGTCCAAACTTAGCAGAGCAAATTCCAGTTCCACAAACATTAGAAAGTAGATATAACTAGATGTACCGCATCGCGGTACAAAATATGACCGCCGCTCAGGCCTGCACTGGCTTTCCACAAAAATAAATGACGTGGAGTAATTTGGCTGTATTGCGTGTTTATGTATATACCTAAAAAAAGTAATAGTATGTGCATGTCTGTCTGTGTGTGTGTGTGTGTGTGTATGTGTGTGTATTTGTGTATGTGTGTGTCTGTGTGTGTGTGTGTGTGTGTGTGTGTGTGTCTGTGCGTGTATGTATGTGTGCGTACATGTGTGCGCGTGTGTGTTTGTGTGTGTGTGTGTCTGTGCATGTGGATTTGTATGTGTGTGTATGGGTGTGTGTCTGTGCGTGTGGATGTCAGTGTGTGTGCATGCTTGCGTTTGTTTGTATTCCTGCATGTGTGTGTGTGACAGTATCATCCTAAACCAGCAACCCTTCGCTCAACAGCACCATCTACAGGCCGATGAGTGTACAGTCACTAAATGTGCACATAAATGAATTTATTTTATACCCCCCCATGGATGAAATTCTACAAAACTTAGCAGAGGATACCCCCAGAGGTTGTCAAGTTAATCATACACATGAAATATGGTGCAGTTCTGAACATCTCCACTGAAGATAGGGGCGATTAAAGCAGAATAATATTGCATTTTCATTTTTTATGGGAGGGGCGCAAATCACAAATGAGTGATTATGGGCTAGGTTGATGTGCCATAAAAATTTCTTCATCCTCGGTGCCACGGTTCAGGTAGTTATTTAGGAAAAACGGCATTTTTGGGGGTTTGGGGGGGGCCAGCGCGGGGGGGGGGAGTGGCCCCCGAGGACCAAACGAAATTTTTCCTTAGAAGTCTAGTGGGGCTACATGCCCACCAAATTTCATGTTCCCCGGTGTTTCAGTGTCCCTGGTATCGTTGACGAAAAATTTACGGGGGCCCCAGCGCAGGGGGGGAAGTGGCCCCCGCGGACCAAACGAAATTTTTCCGTAAAAGTCTAGTAGACCAACATACCATAAAAATTTCTTCATCCTCGGTGCCACGGTTCAGGTAGTTATTTAGGAAAAACTGCATTTTTTGGGGTTTGGGGGGGCCCAGCGCGGGGGGGAAGTGGCCCCCGGGGACCAAACGAAATTTTTCCTTAGAAGTCTAGTGTGGCTACATGCCCACCAAATTTCATGTTCCCCGGTGTTTCGGTGTCCCTGGTATCGTTGACGAAAAATTTAAGGGGGCCCCAGCGCGGGGGGGGAAGTGGCCCCCGGGGACCAAACGAAATTTTTCCGTAAAAGTCTAGTAGACCAACATACCATAAAAATTTCTTCATCCTCGGTGCCACGGTTCAGGTAGTTATTTAGGAAAAACGGCATTTTTTTGGGTTTGGGGGGGCCCAGCGCGGGGGGGGAGTGGCCCCCGGGGACCAAACAAAATTTTTCCTTAGAAGTCTAGTGGGGCTACATGCCCACCAAATTTCATGTTCCCCGGTGTTTCGGTGTCCCTGGTATGGTTGACGAAAAATTTACGGGGGCCCCAGCGCGGGGGGGGGGAAGTGGCCCCCGGGGACCAAATGAAATTTTTCCGTAAAAGTCTAGTAGACCAACATACCACAAAAATTTCTTCATCCTCGGTGCCACGGTTCAGGTAGTTATTTAGGAAAAACTGCATTTTTTTGGGTTTGGGGGGGCCCAGCGCGGGGGTGGAGTGGCCCCCGGGGACCAAACGAAATTTTTCCTTAGAAGTCTAGTGGGGCTACATGCCCACCAAATTTCATGTTCCCCGGTGTTTCGGTGTCCCTGGTATCGTTGACGAAAAATTTACGGGGGCCCCAGCGCAGGGGGGGAAGTGGCCCCCGCGGACCAAACGAAATTTTTCCGTAAAAGTCTAGTAGACCAACATACGATAAAAATTTCTTCATCCTCGGTGCCACAGTTCAGGTAGTTATTTAGGAAAAACTGCATTTTTGGGGGTTTGGGGGGGCCCAGCGCGGGGGGGGAGTGGCCCCCGGGGACCAAACGAAATTTTTCCTTAGAAGTCTAGTGGGGCTACATGCCCACCAAATTTCATGTTCCCCGGTGTTTCGGTGTCCCTGGTATCGTTGACGAAAAATTTAAGGGGGCCCCAGCGCGGGGGGGGAAGTGGCCCCCGGGGACCAAACGAAATTTTTCCGTAAAAGTCTAGTAGACCAACATACCATAAAAATGTCTTCATCCTCGGTGCCACAGTTCAGGTAGTTATTTAGGAAAAACTGCATTTTTGGGGGTTTGGGGGGGCCCAGCGCGGGGGGGGGAGTGGCCCCCGGGGACCAAACGAAATTTTTCCTTAGAAGTCTAGTGGGGCTACATGCCCACCAAATTTCATGTTCCCCGGTGCTTCGGTGTCCCTGGTATCGTTGACGAAAAATTCAGTAAGGTGACAAAAAAAAAAAAAAAAAAAAACTTTGACAATCCCTATATGACCGGCTAGCTACGCTAGCGGCGGTCATAATAATTTAGTAGAAAGAAAATCCCAGTACAATATTTTTGACAGCAGTTGATGAAAAAGAAATAAAATATATTGTTAAAGGATGCAAAAACAAACCATCCATTGATCATGATGGAATAGACATAAAAACTAGATGTACCGCATCGCGGTACAAAATATGACCGCCGCTCAGGCCTGCACTGGCTTTCCACAAAAATAAATGACGTGGAGTAATTTGGCTGTATTGCGTGTTTATGTATATACCTAAAAAAAGTAATAGTATGTGCATGTGTGTGTGTGTGTGTGTGTGTGTGTGTGTGTGTGTGTGTGTGTGTGTATGTGTGTGTATTTGTGTATGTGTGTGTCTGTGTGTGTGTGTGTGTGTGTGTGTGTGTGTGTGTGTGTGTGTGTGTGTGTGTGTGTCTGTGCGTGTATGTATGTGTGCGTACATGTGTGCGCGTGTGTGTTTGTGTGTGTGTGTGTCTGTGCATGTGGATTTGTATGTGTGTGTATGGGTGTGTGTCTGTGCGTGTGGATGTCAGTGTGTGTGCATGCTTGCGTTTGTTTGTATTCCTGCATGTGTGTGTGTGACAGTATCATCCTAAACCAGCAACCCTTCGCTCAACAGCACCATCTACAGGCCGATGAGTGTACAGTCACTAAATGTGCACATAAATGAATTTATTTTATACCCCCCCATGGATGAAATTCTACAAAACTTAGCAGAGGATACCCCCAGAGGTTGTCAAGTTAATCATACACATGAAATATGGTGCAGTTCTGAACATCTCCACTGAAGATAGGGGCGATTAAAGCAGAATAATATTGCATTTTCATTTTTTATGGGAGGGGCGCAAATCACAAATGAGTGATTATGGGCTAGGTTGATGTGCCATAAAAATGTCTTCATCCTCGGTGCCACGGTTCAGGTAGTTATTTAGGAAAAACTGCATTTTTTTGGGTTTGGGGGGGCCCAGCGCGGGGGGGGGGGGAGTGGGGTTGAGTGGCCCCCGGGGACCAAACGAAATTTTTCCGTAGAAGTCTAGTGGGGCTACATGCCCACCAAATTTCATGTTCCCCGGTGTTTCGGTGTCCCTGGTATCGTTGACGAAAAATTTACGGGGGCCCCAGCGCAGGGGGGGGAAGTGGCCCCCGGGGACCAAACGAAATTTTTCCGTAAAAGTCTAGTAGACCAACATACCATAAAAATTTCTTCATCCTCGGTGCCACGGTTCAGGTAGTTATTTAGGAAAAACTGCATTTTTTTGGGTTTGGGGGGGCCCAGCGCGGGGGGGGAGTGGCCCCCGGGGACCAAACGAAATTTTTCCGTAGAAGTGTAGTGGGGCTACATGCCCACCAAATTTCATGTTCCCCGGTGCTTCGGTGTCCCTGGTATCGTTGACGAAAAATTTACGGGGGCCCCAGCGCGGGGAGGGGGGAGTGGCCCCCGGGGACCAAACGAAATTTTTCCGTAAAAGTCTAGTAGACGAACATACCATAAAAATTTCTTCATCCTCGGTGCCACGGTTCAGGTAGTTATTTAGGAAAAACTGCATTTTTTGGGGTTTGGGGGGGCCCAGCGCGGGGGGGGAGTGGCCCCCGGGGACCAAACGAAATTTTTCCGTAGAAGTCTAGTGGGGCTACATGCCCACCAAATTTCATGTTCCCCGGTGCTTCGGTGTCCCTGGTATCGTTGACGAAAAATTTACGGGGGCCCCAGCGCGGGGGGGGAAGTGGCCCCGGGGACCAAACGAAATTTTTCCGTAAAAGTCTAGTAGACCAACATACCATAAAAATGTCTTCATCCTCGGTGCCACGGTTCAGGTAGTTATTTAGGAAAAACGGCATTTTTTTGGGTTTGGGGGGGCCCAGCGCGGGGGGGGGAGTGGCCCCCGGGGACCAAACGAAATTTTTCCTTAGAAGTCTAGTGGGGCTACATGCCCACCAAATTTCATGTTCCCTGGTGTTTCGGTGTCCCTGGTATGGTTGACGAAAAATTTACGGGGGCCCCAGCGCGGGGGGGGGGGAAGTGGCCCCCGGGGACCAAATGAAATTTTTCCGTAAAAGTCTAGTAGACCAACATACCACAAAAATTTCTTCATCCTCGGTGCCACGGTTCAGGTAGTTATTTAGGAAAAACGGCATTTTTTTGGGTTTGGGGGGGCCCAGCGCGGGGGGGGAGTGGCCCCCGAGGACCAAACGAAATTTTTCCTTAGAAGTCTAGTGGGGCTACATGCCCACCAAATTTCATGTTCCCCGGTGTTTCGGTGTCCCTGGTATGGTTGACGAAAAATTTACGGGGGCCCCAGCGCGGGGGGGGGGAAGTGGCCCCCGGGGACCAAATGAAATTTTTCCGTAAAAGTCTAGTAGACCAACATACCACAAAAATTTCTTCATCCTCGGTGCCACGGTTCAGGTAGTTATTTAGGAAAAACTGCATTTTTTTGGGTTTGGGGGGGCCCAGCGCGGGGGTGGAGTGGCCCCCGGGGACCAAACGAAATTTTTCCTTAGAAGTCTAGTGGGGCTACATGCCCACCAAATTTCATGTTCCCCGGTGTTTCGGTGTCCCTGGTATCGTTGACGAAAAATTTACGGGGGCCCCAGCGCGGGGGGGGAAGTGGCCCCCGCGGACCAAACTAAATTTTTCCGTAAAAGTCTAGTAGACCAACATACCATAAAAATTTCTTCATCCTCTGTGCCACAGTTCAGGTAGTTATTTAGGAAAAACTGCATTTTTTTGGGTTTGGGGGGGCCCAGCGCGGGGGGGGGAGTGGCCCCCGGGGACCAAACGAAATTTTTCCTTAGAAGTCTAGTGGGGCTACATGCCCACCAAATTTCATGTTCCCCGGTGTTTCGGTGTCCCTGGTATCGTTGACGAAAAATTTAAGGGGGCCCCAGCGCGGGGGGGGAAGTGGCCCCCGGGGACCAAACGAAATTTTTCCGTAAAAGTCTAGTAGACCAACATACCATAAAAATTTCTTCATCCTCGGTGCCACGGTTCAGGTAGTTATTTAGGAAAAACTGCATTTTTGGGGGTTTGGGGGGGCCCAGCGCGGGGGTGGAGTGGCCCCCGGGGACCAAACGAAATTTTTCCTTAGAAGTCTAGTGGGGCTACATGCCCACCAAATTTCATGTTCCCCGGTGCTTCGGTGTCCCTGGTATCGTTGACGAAAAATTCAGTAAGGTGACAAAAAAAAAAAAAAAAAAAAACTTTGACAATCCCTATATGACCGGCTAGCTACGCTAGCGGCGGTCATAATTATACAAAAAGTAATAGAGGGGATTGCCAAACCACTATCTGCAATTTATCATTTGTAACTGGCAAATTTCCAACAAAAATGAAAATAGCAAAAGTCACGCCTCTATACAAAACTGGAAACAGACACCACGTCACAAATTACAGGCCTGTCTCTCTACTACCACAATTTTCAAAAAAAATTTAAAAACTATTTAACAACAGATTAGAGAAATTCATCAATAAAAATAAACTACTCTCTGACAGTCAATATGGATTTAGAAAAAAAAAATTCAACATCACTAGTGTTATGAAGCATCAGAGTCTGGGGGATCCATTCGCAGCGTGATTTATTAATAAGAGTAGTCAAACAGGCAAAGGTCAGAACCAGCAGATACAGCAGTGAAGACAAGGCTTAATCGTAGTACAAAACCAGGCAGAAGATCAGGGCAGGCAGCAAACAATCAAAGTCAGAGATCCAAGCAGAGGTAACGTAGGCAGGCAGCAGACGGGCAAGGTCAAAAATACAAACAGGCAGTCACAGGAATAAACGCTCAGTAGAGTTCACAACAGTAAAACAAGGCTTCGCAGTGAGGGTGAGAATGTGTGAGACATAAATAGTCCATAGAATGAGGATCAGGTGTGACTGTAATCAGGAACAGTGCAGGTGAATAATGCAGTGCAGGTGTATGAAGTAATCAGTCCAGGTAGATGCAGGATGGGAAATGTAGTCTGTGAGTGAATATGATAGTCTTATGTGGAGTGCCCTCTGGTGGCTCTCAAGGGCACTCCAGCTGGTGACCGTTACATAGCCCCCCCCCTTTAAGGAGCGGATTCCAGACGCTCCTAAAACTGTCCAGGAGGGAGGTGGAGCGGAGGCGGACCCGGGGGCGGGATGGAGGGCCAGGCCCGTGCAGCGGAAGAGGACCTGAAGACTCCGGCAGGGCGGAAGGCCAGGGCGGATCAGGCTGTGCAGGCGACCAGGGCGGATCAGGCTGTGCAGGCGACCAGGGCGGAGCAGGCTGTGCAGGCGACCAGGGCGGAGCAGGCTGTGCAGGCGACCAGGGCGGAGCAGGCTGTGCAGGCGACCAGGGCGGAGCAGGCTGTGCAGGCGACCAGGGCGGAGCAGGCTGTGCAGGCGACCAGGGCGGAGCAGGCTGTGCAGGCGACCAGGGCGGAGCAGGCGACCAGGGCGGAGCAGGCTGTGCAGGCAACCAGGACGGAGCAGGCTGTGCAGGCGACCAGGGCGGAGACGACCCTTCAGGCGGCCAGGGAGGCGACCATGGCACAGGAACAGACACCGGCTCAGGAACAGGAACAGACACAGAGACAGGAACAGACACTGGCTCAGGGACAGGAACAGACACCGGCTCAGCGGCGGCCATCTTGTCCGAAGACACAGGCGTGGAGTCGGCCATCTTGTCCGAAGACACAGGCGCAGAAAGAAGAAGAGGAACAGATTCAGGCTCAGTATCAGGAACAGATTCAGTCTCGGCGGGACGAGACTCTTGACGGGCGGACGTGACGTGAAGCTCAGTCTCTGGGTCGGCTGACGTGACGTGAAGCTCAGTCTCTGGGTCGGCTGACGTGACGTGAAGCTCAGTCTCTGGGTCGGCTGACGTGACGTGAAGCTCAGTCTCTGGGTCGGCAGAAGTGACGTGAAGCTCAGTCTCTGGGTCGGCTGACGTGACGTGAAGCTCAGTCTCTGGGTCGGCAGAAGTGACGTGAAGCTCAGTCTCTGGGTCGGCTGACGTGACGTGAAGCTCAGTCTCTGGGTCGGCAGAAGTGACGTGAAGCTCAGTCTCTGGGTCGGCAGAAGTGACGTGAAGCTCAGTCTCTGGGTCGGCAGAAGTGACGTGAAGCTCAGTCTCTGGGTCGGCAGAAGTGACGTGAAGCTCAGTCTCTGGGTCGGCAGAAGTGACGTGAAGCTCAGTCTCTGGGTCGGCAGAAGTGACGTGAAGCTCAGTCTCTGGATCAGGATCAGCGCGCTCTGAGCTTGACGGGACCAGCGGCGGCGAGGGCTTTGAGCTGGGTAGGACCAGCGGCGAAGAGGACTCTGAGCTGGACAGGACCAGCAGTGAAGGCTCTAGCTTGGCGGGCATGTCGCTTGCTGTCTCAGGCGCAGCGGGCATGATGCTCTCAGTCTCAGGGGCAGCGGGCATGACGCATACTGCCTTGGCTTCGGCAGATCTGGCGTGAAGTGCGGGCTCGGCTGGACTGGCGTGAAGTGCAGGCTCGGCTGGACTGGCGTGAAGTGCAGGCTCGGCTGGACTGGCGTGAAGTGCAGGCTCGGCTGGACTGGCGTGAAGTGCAGGCTCGGCTGGACTGGCGTGAAGTGCAGGCTTGGCTGGACTGGCGTGAAGTGCAGGCTCGGCTGGACTGGCGTGAAGTGCAGGCTCAGCCTCGGAGGACGTGACAGGACGAGGCTGAGGAATGAGGGCTAATGTGGGAGTACCATGCTTCTCCTCCGTGATCCCCACAGCATAGGCAGAACCACTCAGTTGCAGGGCCAAATAAATATAAAACCCTAATGTCCATTGGGGATTGTGCAGTGGCATAGCAGAGCTGAGCGGCTCGGATAGCCCTCCACGAAAAAATATCATAAGGCATACCTCATCCATAGAAGTCAGGTGAGCAAGCTCCAGAAAGTCAACAATGTAACTCTCGATGGGTTGATTTCCTTGACGGAGACGCATAATCTTGACTGCTGGATTCATGATGGGGAGTTCTCAGCTGCTGGATCTATGTGTGGCGAAGTCTTCTGTTATGAAGCATCAGAGTCTGGGGGATCCATTCGCAGCGTGATTTATTAATAAGAGTAGTCAAACAGGCAAAGGTCAGAATCAGCAGATACAGCAGTGAAGACAAGGCTTAATCGTAGTACAAAACCAGGCAGAAGATCAGGGCAGGCAGCAAACAATCAAAGTCAGAGATCCAAGCAGAGGTAACGTAGGCAGGCAGCAGACAGGGAGAAATCCAGAAACGGGCAAGGTCAAAAATACAAACAGGCAGTCACAGGAATAAACGCTCAGTAGAGTTCACAACAGTAAAACAAGGCTTCGCAGTGAGGGTGAGAATGTGTGAGACATAAATAGTCCATAGAATGAGGATCAGGTGTGACTGTAATCAGGAACAGTGCAGGTGAATAATGCAGTGCAGGTGTATGAAGTAATCAGTCCAGGTAGATTCAGGATGGGAAATGTAGTCTGTGAGTGAATATGATAGTCTTATGTGGAGTGCCCTCTGGTGGCTCTCAAGGGCACTCCAGCTGGTGACCGTTACAACTAGCACTAACAGAACTCATTGAAGAAATCACAAATGCCACAGACAAAAATAAATATGCAGTTGGAGTATTCATTGATCTTAAAAAAAGCATTTGATACAATAAATCATGAAATATTAATCAGTAAATTGGAACGAATCGGGATCAGGGGGGTAGTTTTAAACTGGGTAAGTAGTTATCTCTGAGAGACAGACAACCATTTGTGAAGATAGGAGAGTATTCATCTGAATGTCTGGGCATGGCTTGTGGTGTCCCACAGGGGTCAGTTTTGGGACCAAAGTTATTTTTATTATATATTAATGATATTTGTAACGTATCTGAAGTATTGAATTTTGTATTATTTGCAGATGATACAAACATATTTGGTTCAGGGGACAGCTTACAGCAACTCTTGGAATTAATCACTTCAGAATTTAAGAAAATAAAACAATGGTTGGACATCAACAGGTTATCGATAAATTTGAGTAAAACTACATTCATGGTATTTGGAAACTGTAAGTCAAATCATCAAGCACAGATACAGATAGAGGGGGTTAACTTAGAAAGAGTACATGAAAATAAATTTCTTGGAGTGATCATATGAAAAGATCTGCTGGAAGCCTCACATAAAATACATAAAAAACAAACTTTTTTACTGCTCATTATTGTTACCTTATTTGAATGTGTAGAGGTTTGGGGAAGCACTTACGAACATTCACTACAGACACTAGTCATAATGCAAAAAAGAGCTATGAGAATCATTCATAATGTTGGATTCCGGGAACACACAAATTCATTATTTTTGCAGTCTAAATTACTAAAATACCATATTCATATATAACATATTCATCTTCAAAAAAATTTATACAGAAAAGATTTTCAAGAAGTATCAAGAAGCACTTTAGTGAAAGTAGGAGTGCTCCTTTGTTATGATTTTAAATACTTGTAGTGGTCACTTTGATGTATGTATGTAGGTATGTATATGTGTATGTGTATATGTATATGTATATGTATATGTATATGTATATGTATATGTATATATACAGTGGGTACGGAAAGTTTTCAGACCCCCTTAAATGTTTCACTCTTTGTTATATTGCAGCCATTTGCTAAAATCATTTAAGTTCTTTTTTTCTCCTCATTATTGTACACACAGCACCCCATATTGACAGAAAAACACAGAATTATTGACATTTTTGCACATTTATTAAAAAAGAAAAACTGAAATATCACATGGTCCTAAGTATTCAGACCCTTTGCTCAGTATTTAGTAGAAGCACCCTTTTGATCTAATACAGCCATGAGTCTTTTTGGGAAAGATGCAACAAGTTTTTCACACCTGGATTTGGGTATACTCTGCCATTCCTCCTTGCAGATCCTCTCCAGTTCTGTCAGGTTGGATGGTAAACGTTGGTGGACAGCCATTTTCAGGTCTCTCCAGAGATGCTCAATTGGGTTTAAGTCAGGGCTCTGGCTGGGCCATTCAAGAACAGTCACGGAGTTGTTGTGAAGCCACTCCTTCGTTATTTTAGCTGTGTGCTTAGGGCCATTGTCTTGTTGGAAGGTGAACCTTCGGCCCAGTCTGAGGTCCAGAGCACTCTGGAGAAGGTTTTGGTCCAGGATATCCCTGTACTTGGCCGCATTAATCTTTATCTCGATTGCAACCAGTCGTCCCTGCAGCTGAAAAACACCCCCACAGCATGATGCTGCCACCACCATGCTTCACTGTTGAGACTGTTTTGGACAGGTGATGAGTAGTGCCTGGTTTTCTCCACACATACCGCTTAGAATTAAGACCAAAAAGTTATATCTTGGTCTCATCAGACCAGAGAATCTTATTTATCACCATCTTGGAGTCCTTCAGGTGTGCTTTCATGTGTCTTGCACTGAGGAGAGGCTTCCGTCGGGTCACTCTGCCATAAAGCCCCGACTGGTGGGCTGCAGTGATGGTTGACTTACTACAACTTTCTCCCATCTCCCGACTGCATCTCTGGAGCTCAGCCACAGTGATCTTTGGGTTCTTCTTTACCTCTCTCACCAAGACTCTTCTCCCCGATAGCTCAGTTTGGCAGGACGGCCAGCTCTAGGAAGGGTTCTGGTCGTCCCAAACGTCTTCCATTTAAGGATTATGGAGGCCACTGTGCTCTTAGGAACCTTAAGTTCAGCAGACATTTTTTTGTAACCTTGGCCAGATCTGTGCCTTGCCACAATTCTGCCTCTGAGCTCTTCAGGCAGTTCCTTTGACCTCATTTGACCTCATGTACAATAATGAGGGGAAAAAAAGAACTTAAATGATTTTAGCAAATGGCTGCAATATAACAAAGAGTGAAAAATTTAAGGGGGTCTGAATACTTTCCGTACCCACTGTATGTGTGTATAGGTGTGTGTATGTGTATGTGTATGTATATGTGCATAGATGCAGATAACAAAATAATAATAATAACATAAAAAATTGTTAATTAAAGGAATGTAAGAATTAAAGGGGTAGGAGTACATACGTTTTACTTCTTCCTACTCCTTTTCGCACATGAGATAGAAGTATGTTCACACAGGAAAGTAGGGTACTTTGTTTGCTACTTATCTGTTGTTGTTGGTTTTTTTGTTTTGTTTTTTTGTTGGTTTTTAATGTTTTGAACATTATTTTATTTTATTTTATTTTATATATTCTTCTCTCATGTTCGAAATAAAGAAATAAAGAAAAGAAATATGTTGGCTTTAATTAACTTTTTTATGTCAACAGGTTCCAGGTAACTGGGTTACGTTGCATTTACGTAACATTATTTATTTCAATAAACTTAAGTTAATTATAAGGTTAATCCAATGCCGTTTAGGTGAATAAGGTTAACAGTCTTAATTTTGTCCAAAACAATAAAGTTAATTAAGTTCAATTATCCTAAAATTTATATTTTTACATTCAACCAAAACAAATAATCCAGTTTCATTATGACTTTATTCAATGAATACATTCACTTTTTCTTTTTTTTAACAATTTTGTTTACATTTTTACAAAGATTTCCAACATTGAACATGTACAAAATATTTAATCTGTAAAGACTGCCTTCACTTTTCAAGAAAAATTATTGGTAATTAAATAATAATTAAAAATAAAAGCATGTTGCCTTTAAGTGAAAGGGTTTATTAAATACTTATTAATGTGTTCTGCAAAAAAAAAGCAGCAAACAATTGATCAGTTGGTAAAAACAAGACTATTATTTAAAGGAATGTAACGGTTGATTATGAAACAAATGGACAAGTGCAACATTATGGAAAAAGCAGAAATGGTCCCGACCTCAGATTACAGGAGTTTATCTTTCATGCATAAATAAGACCAAGCATAGAAGAACGCACATCTGCACATTGTTCAGGTTTTTCATGTATTTCGATGCCTATCATGATGCCAACATCTTAGTAAGGATCTGTAGCCTCTGCTCCTTCATGTCTGACCACATAGATGCCTAGGCTGGTCTTGCGTATTGAGGTTAGGCAAAGCAAGGCAAGTTTATTTATATAGCACATTTCATACACAATGGCCATTCAAAGTGCTTCACATAGAAGAAATTAAAAGAATAAAAAGAAATAAGAATAATTAAAACAGTTTAGAATAAAAAAATTAACTAAAATACAGTACAGTACAAACAGTCGGAGGAAAAGCGGCACAGTGCTCATTCAGTAAATGCACAGCTGAACAGAAGTGTTTTGAGTCTGGATGTGAATGTGACTACAGTAGGAGCACATCTGATCTCTTCTGGAAGCGTTCCAGCATAATAGCTAAAGCGGACTTGCTGTGCTTAGAGTGAACCCTTGGTATTTCTAGCTGATATGATCCTAATGATCTGTTGGGTTTATATTCAGTGAGCATATCTGCAATGTATTGAGGTCCTAGGCCATTGAGTGATTTATATACCAGTAATAATACTTTCAAATCAATCCTAAATGTAACTGGGAGCCAGTGTAAAGACCTGAGGACTGGTGTGATGTGTTCATATGTTCTGGTTCTGCTCAGCGTTCTGTATGAGCTGCAACTGTCTAATGGTCTTTTTGGGAAGGCCAGTGAGGAGTCCATTACAATAATCCACCCTGCTGGTGATGCACACGTTTCTCTAAGTCTTGTCTAGAAACTAAGCATCTAATTATTGCAGTATTTTTGAGATGATAGTATGCTGATTGAGTTATTGCTTTGACATGACTACTGAAACTAAGGTCTGGCTCTTTAAGATCACTAAATTCAAGGCTTTTGGTCATACCTAGGATATCCAGAACCACCAAAGGAGGGAGAGCATTTTCACATTTGGCTCCAAAACTCTGGAATTGTCTTCCTGATACTGTTCGTTGCTCAGACTCGCTCTCCCAGTTTAAAACTAGATTAAAGTCGCATCTCTTCAGCCAGGCATTCATATAATCCTACAGTTCAAACTACAATCCGGCCTCTAGCTCATAAATGCCAGAGGAGAACTGGCCCCCGACTGAGCCTGGGTTCTCCCAAGGTTTTTTTTTCTCCATTAGGTCACCTGATGGAGTTTTGGGACTCCATTAGGTCATTTGATGGAGTTTTTCGGTTTCTTGCCACTGTTGCCTTTGGCTTGCTCAGTTGGGGATATTTTGGGGATATTTTGGGGATATTTTGGGGATATTTAATTTAATTTTATCAATCAATAAATTCCTCTTGAAACAAACTTTGTTGTATTATTTTAATTTAATACTGTGAAGCTGCTTTGCTACAATCTGTATTGTGAAAAGCACTATACAAATAAACTTGACTTGACTTGACTTGACTCCAGAATCAAACCAAGATTCCTGACTTGATGTTTAGTTGTTTGACCCCTAGTGAAGGTATGCGTTCACCTTGAGAACTTCATCTTTGTTTCCAAACGCAATGACTTCAGTTTTGTCTTTGTTTAACTGAAGAAAGTTTTGGCACATCCAACTGTTGACTTCATCAATGCATTGGCACAGGGAGTCAATGGGGCTGTAATCGTTAGGCGAAAGGGATAAGTACATCTGTGTGTCGTCTGCATAGCTGTGGTACATCTGTGTGTCGTCTGCATAGCTGTGGTAAGAGATTTGGTTCTTTCTCATTATTTGGCTCATTGGGAGCATATACAGGTTGAACAGGAGTGGCACAAGAATTGAGCCTTGAGGGACTCCGCATGTCATGGATGTCCACTCAGACTTATGGTCTCCTATACTCACATAATAACCTCTCCCATCTAAGTATGACCTGAACCATTTTAGGACTATCCCAGATAGCCCCACCCACTTTTCCAGCCTGTCAAGAAGTATGTTATGATCGACAGTGTCAAATGCAGCACTGAGGTCGAGTAGTACCAGCACTGATAATTTTTCCTGAATCAGTATTTAAGCGAATATCGTTTATTATCTTTATGAGCGCTGTCTCTGTGCTGTGGTGCGGTCGGAAACCAGATTGAGAATTGTCAAAGTATCCATTCGAGCTTAAGAATTTGTTCAGCTGATTGAAGACAACTTTTTCAATGATCTTGCCTATGAAAGGAAGATTTGAGATTGGTCTGCTATCCAGATTGCTCTTTTTCAGGAGGGGCTTGACAACTGCAGTTTTCAGGGAGTTTGGAAAACTCCCAGAGAGAAGTGAGGCATTTACCACTTCTAGAAGATCTGCTTCCAAACAGTTTAACACACTTTTGAAAAAAAAATGTGGGAAGTGTGTCAAGAGCGCAGGTTGATGTTTTAAGGTGCTGTACGGTTTCTTCCAAAATTTTGCCATCAATTTCTTTGAAATCAGACACTATGTAACTTTCTGAGGATGTGGTCTGATCTGTCTGACCCCAGCGCAACTCAAGGATGTGCTGATCGCCTTTCTCATATTATTGATTTTCTCAGTGAAAGAGGAAGCAAACTCACTGAATTTGCTGTCTGAGAGCATTTCACTGGGAATCTGACTACAAGTTTTGTCTTCTGCCACGTGCGCTCTGCTTTTCTGCATTGTCTTCTCATATTCTGCACCGCTGTTGAGTTTCTCCAATGTGCTTTTAGTCTGCCACTCCTCTTCCTGGCCTTCACAGGAGCAATACCATCTATTACACTTTTAACTTTTGAGTTAAACGAATCAAGGAGAAAATCAACAGAGTCTGCAGATTTGCTTGGTGTTAAAGGGATACTTCACCTCTGGAAAGATGAATGTGTATTTAAAATGGGTCATTTATGTAGAAGAAATGTGTTTGAAGAAGTTGGTGCCAAATTTGGTCCCTAATGAATGAACTAGGCTAAGCTAAGTGCTATCAAAGTGTCGCCGCGCGCCAGAGCGATTGAGTGCACGCACTGAGACGAGAGAGGTATGTATCAACTCGTCTTAGTTAAGGGAATAACATAGTTTAATATGAAAAAAACGGTGGAGTGTTCTCATTTAAGCATCTCTTCTTGACAGACACAGATCTAGCTTCAGTGGCAGGAGAGATCAATATATCAAGGAAAATACAGAAATGATCAGACATTGACATCCTTCATAACAATCGATGAAATGTTTAGACCCTTACTGGTAAGTAAATCTAGAGTGTGTCCATGATTGTGTGTGGGTCCATGTACATGCTGAGTCAGATCAAAAGTTTTTAAAACAGTTTTGATTTATTTTGTCATATTGGTTTCTGCATTATCTACGTGAATGTTAAAATCTCCAGCAATAGCAAAACAGTCAAACTCTGAGGAAAGTGTTGATAACAGTTCTGTAAAGTCCTCAGCAAAGGCTGGAGAGTATTTTTAAGTGAGTTGTGTAAATTTGAGAAATAACTTTTTCTAATTCTGTCAACACAGCTGTTTTAGTTTTAATGCACAAACATAAGAGCATTATTTAATTTGAACTCACAAAATGTTGATTGCATCCTCAGTTTGAGCATGATTTGATTCCCATAAAATGAGGAGAAAGAATATCAATATAGCGCCACCTGTTGACCAAAGTGCGGAACTGCAGAGATAACAACTGCATCACAGTTTCCACAGTCATTAAGCATCACAATATTAATAACAATAATAATCAGAAATGTTTTTTAAGCATCAAATCATCCTATTAGAATGATTTCTGAAGGATCATGTGACACTGGAGCAAAGGCTGCTGGAAATGAATCTTACTGTTTTGACTGTAGTTTTGATCCAATAAATGCTGACTTGCTGAACATAAGAATCTTATTAAAAAAAATGATATATACTGATCCCAAACTTATTTATTTATTTATTTATTTATTTATTTATTTATTATTTACAGGTATCTTTTACTACTGGTTATTTTAAATCACTTTTATGTGAAGCACTTTGAATTGTCATATTGTAGTCATCTTAACACACTTAGGCCTGGTTTCACAGACAGGGCTTAGATTAAGCCAGGATTAGGCCTTAGTTCAAGGACATTGACCTAGCTTTTATAAACCTGCCTTAGAAAAACAAAACATTACTGGTGTGAATCTTGAGACAAAACAATGGCTGACAGATTTTAAAGATATGCCGGTGCAAGTTGTTTCCAGCTTAAACAGCTCAAACATGCATTTTAGTCTTAAATGCAAAACAAGGATCAGGTAAAATGATACAGGCAGTTTTAAAATTCATAAAGAATAGTCACCTTAAAGGGATAGTTCACTCACAAAGGATCGGCCCCATTGACTTTCATTGTGTTTCTTTTCCCCTCCATACTATGGAAGTCAATGGGGCCCATCACATGTTTGGTTACCCATATTCTTCTAAATATCAAATTTTGTGTTGAACAAAGAAAATCATACAGGTTTGAAACAATTTCTGTTTGAGTAAATTATGATAGATTTTACATTTTAAATTTAGTCAATTCACACTCCACACAGGAGGAGGCGGTATGAACCGAAAACCCGCCAATAAACCAAAAGAAGAAGAAGAAGAAGAAGAAGAAGAAGAAGAAGAAGAAGAAGAAGAAGAAGAAGCTCCTCTGTTGTTGTTGTTGAAATGTTGTCAGGATAATATCATTTTAAACGAATTATAGCTTACGCTGTATTTCTTCTAAGGGATTTTTAGATCAGTTTTGCTGCCTAGAAAGTCTAACAAATCAATAATAGAAATCTGATCCATGACTATGGACGAATCTAACCGCGCCTCCTCGTACCTGGACGAGCCGGCGAACAGTCGTCTGTTTCTCGTCACCAGTAAGTCCATAACCGAGGAGATCATCCGAGAACACTTCACCCCTTTCGGCGAGATCCAGGACATCTGGGTGGTGAAGGACAAGCACACGAAAGAGTCGAAAGGAGTGTCGTTTGTGAAGTTCTCCAAGTCCTCTCAGGCCTGCACCGCGATGGAGGAGATGCACGGCAGGAGCCTGGCCGAGGGAACCAAACCCATCAAGGTGATCCATAGAGTCAAACACCTCATTTATAGCGCTTTTACACAATGTAGATCGTGTCAAAGCAGCTTTACAGTGATAATAGGACATTAATAGTGCCAGACACAGTTATAGTCCGTGTTTGGGGGGTAACTCATTACAACTAACTTGTATGTTTTGCAATTTAATGACTGGGTCTCTGGGATGAGTGAAGCAATATAATCTCTATATAAATGCAGTAGAACTCATTACAAGTAACTTGAGTTACGTAATCAGATTACTTTTTCACGTAACTAAAGTGACGTATTTTAAAATTTACAACAAAATATCTGAGTTACTTTTTCAAACAAGTAACGCAAGTTACTTTGTTTTCCCGTTTATTGACTGACAGCTCCTCTCCTGTCCTCATGTTGAGACCAATCGAAGTGCAGAGGTGTTGTGTGTGGGAACATGATGTGTGTGTCTGTGTGTGTGGGAACATGATGGTTATTGTAGTTCTAGACTAAATGTGTGCATTTACTCATCTCACCTGCATAAAAAAGTTTCAATATTCCTCAAAATGAATAAAATCTGTGAAATGCAGAATCAGAATACTATGCAAACCACCAATAACTAAATGTGTTAAATAAAACATAATAATTGTGTGCATTTAATTGACCAATGTACTTGTTTCTGACCTTCGATGATTCATTTAAACCATGAGCAAAAATTACTATAAAATATATATATTTTTTGTCTTTATTGGTAAAGTAAGTGTTAATCTTTTTTTCTCCTGCATCTATTCTTCTGCTCAGCTGAATTTACATTTCCTTCAGCCTGAGGCTTATTATTTCACTTTTGGTGTGAAAGGGTCTTTACAATTTCCCAGTAATATAACTTTTTTTTAGTGACCTGGTGAAAAAAACCCAGGTGAAAAAAAGTAACGTAACGCATTACTTTTCTAAAAAAGTAACTAAGTAACGCAAAATTGTAATACATAACTTTTGAAAGTAAGTTTCCCCAAGGCTGGTTACAGTATGAGTCCTCATCACAGCTGTTAATGTAAGCGTGTCCTGCTCGTCCAGGTGTTCATCGCTCAGGCCAGATCCTCCGGGAGCCACCGGGATGTGGAGGACGAGGAGCTGACCAGGATATTCGTGATGATCCCAAAGACCTTCACTGAGGAAGATTTAAAAGACACTTTCAAGGTATTATCTGATGGGAAGTTTGAAAGCATGGCTTGAGGGGTGAATGTATCAAAGCATGTCCAATTTTACCCCCAAATTAAAAGGAAATTGACATCGCATGTAGTTATATTTTGCATAAAAGCAAACACGTGAATTTCTAATGACCAATTTATCATGTGTCTAATTATTTTGAGATTATAACAATATAATATGATTAAATGGTTCATTTCAGTCGAGAAAATGTGGTTGTGAAGGAAGAGGAGCTCAATAGATTATCTGGAATGATCCTAAAATCCTGAAAATTATCAAATTAAATAATAAAAAATTAAATTTTTAGATGAAAATATCCAAAAACCACTGGAACAAATATGTTGTTGACTTGTGTACTTAAATTATCCCAAATGTTTCTAACAATGTTTAAAATCCAGAGAAATCAGCTATTTTAACCAGTCTTTCGTAGAAACCATGGAAACACCAAAGATGCGTTAATATTTTGTGTTTTATTAAGACAGGTGAGTAACTGTTTAGATGCCTTTATCGACAAAACGAATTGTTATATATAAGCTCAACACGGTTAGTCTTTTTGTCTTAGTCTGTTTAAGTCTCTTGTTTTCTTGATTTACCGCCAGTAACATGCTTGTACCTCAGAGACAACACTATAGTATTCTGCCAAGTGACTATCATAGCAACACAACTCCTCCAGCTTTTATTAATGTAATGTTTTAATATCGGTCTAGTTTCCTGCAGTGGGAAACGAGTGTCTCATAGCAGCCACCGAGCGAACAACCTTAACATAACTTCAACACACTCAAATGTATTTCAATATGGTTGTTTTGATCAAGTAAAACAGCGCTGCATTGCTTTAATTCGTCAGATAATGTGAGGGGTATGAGTACTAATTGAGCACTAGTGACTGTTTCATTAGAATGAAATAAAATAAAATGATGTGAATTTAAGTGATCAAATGTAACTGTAACATTTGTTTAATTTCAGGGAAGAAGGAGGCTTGTGTTAGATGTAAATTTAATTGTAAAATAAAAAAACAAAATGAAACGAACGGCAGTGGCGACTGCGCCACTATCCAATAAAATATAAGCACATTCAAAACATCCAGGTAATGTCCTCTCGCCCGCCCTGCTTCATACCACAGTAATGCTAATAAACATTTAATACATTTGCTCATCCATGAGCGGATGAGTCCAGTCGGCTCATTGTTCATTCTACGCCTTTGTTTGGAATAAGCGACTTCTAACGGTGAAACTTACATACTGTGCCTTTAAACTTCTGAGGTATTTTCTGTTGGACGATTTGAAAACGCATCACATTTCACCCCAAATTTAAAGGGAATTAAACAAGAAATTGTGTTTTACATAAAGGTGAAGAATGCCAAATTAGTCTTTTTCCATTCATATCATTAACATAATTAAAAATGGGAAAATTTGGGGATAAAATTTCATTTAATTTAATCATTCTTATATAGCACAATTTAATGCAACATGAGCTGCAAATACAAGTGCTTCACAATAAAAAAACAACAACAATCAATACATAGAGATAAAAAATACATAGAACCACATAAAACACACCGTTGCAATGGAAGCCGCTTCATGAGAGGGCTCACATAGCGTTTAACAGATGTGATTTAACCTATAGTTAAGATTAGCTGGTGTTCTGGCTGATCTAATAGAGACGGGGAGATCGTTCCAAAGTTGTGGACCCCCTCGTGAGAAAGCTCTATCGCTCTAATGTTTATATTTTGTCCTGCTCACTCATTAAAGATGATGAATCTCTGATCTCAAGGATCTGGGGGGAGTATATATTGACAACATGTTGGACATAAACATAAGTGCCTGATTGTGAAGAGCCTTAAAAACAAGTATGAGAATCTTATACAGAATTCTGTAATGTACAGGCAGTCATTTCAATAAAATGAATAGCGGCATAACAGAGTCATGTTTTTTGGCAGACTTGATCATCCTAGCTGGCTAGTGATCTAGCATCAATTCCATATAAAGAGAGTTACAATAGTCTATTCGTGTGAAAACCAAAGCTGTAATTGCTTTCTCAAAATCTGGAACTGGTAAAAATGGTTTAGTCTTGGCTAAAAGACGTATATGAAAAAACTGGTTCTCACAACTGAGTTTATATGACGATCCATTTTTAAGTTACTGTCCAAAACAAACCCCAAATTTTTTACACTGGATTTCATTAAAGGTGCCCTAGAATGGATTATTTTATTATTTTATAATGTTTCCTAGTGTGCCCTTATAATGTTAGTATGTTTTTTAGATCAAAATTTGTTATAATTTAGAAATAAAAGGCATATTTCCTAGCCTGATTTTATCCTTTGATTTGAACACTCAGTTTGAAGGGGCGTGTCTGCTGTGAGACTTCAGTGTAAACGCCCTCTGCTGTGATTGGCTGACATGCTTGCATATGAAATATCTGGCATTAAATGTAGAGCTATCAGGAAAACTTTTACTATTACAGCTTTTATACGTTTTTACTATTACAGCTATCGGGATTAATAAATCGTGAGAAGTTTTTTAAGTATTTAGATCTATTCCCATCACATAAAAGGTTGCAGTGAGCATTGAGCAGATGACAGTCTGTTGATTGCGTGAATGAAGATCTTATCACTGCAACGCGATTTACTGATGCATAAATAGTGTTGAACGACTTTGAGAGAAAGATTATCTGTCTGAACTTGAACAATTACACATCAGAAATTCACATAACCCACTGGTTCTCCAGAGGCTCGGATGAAGGAGCTAAAAAATATATGTTTGTGTTCATTTGTACATCCAAACACTGAGCAACTGCCATGCTTCGTTCGCTCGTTTGCAAGCCACAATGTCTCTCGAGTAAAAAAACAATATCGCGCTGGATCTAAATAACACAGTGTAAATTACCGTTAGTAAAATCACTACTTACCGCTTGCGGGAATATAACGTTAGTTGAAATTGCCCCCTTCGTCAGTATGAGACGCCGAGAGAAGCCTGGCTGCTTGATATTGTTCCAGGTTAGAAAAAAAGTCCGCGGTGAAATGGGCAGAGCAACTAACAACTTCGAATTAAACTGTAGCGGTATCCGATTATATATAGATAGATTATAGATAGATCTGCCATTTTCCCTATGATCCTCCTCCTGCTTGTTTCTTCACCTGCAGAACTTCTGATGATTCGGCTGTGCAGTTTCGCCTGGCACTGAGCATGGGCTAGCATATGCAAATTTTTGGAGGCGTACATATTAATGATCCCAACTGTTGCGTCACAGTTGGTGTTATGTGGAGATTCGCCTGTTTTTCAGGGGTGTTTTTCAAAAACGAGATTTAAATAAGAAAGAGAAAACTATGGTGTTTGAGACTCACTGTATGTCATGTCCATGTACTGAACTCTTGTTATTTAACTATGCCAAGATAAATTCAATTTCAAATTCTAGGGCACCTTTAAACCAGGCAAGGGTGTTTGTTGATTTGAAAGATGGAGTCACAGCATCACTGCCAGGGCCGGACACAATCACACCTCAGTTGTGTCTTCCTTAAGCTTAAAACAGTTTGCAGCCATCCAGGCCTCGATGTCTTGTAGACATGCTAATAAAGTATAAGTTGAATTTGTATTTGACTGTCTCACTACTAGCACATATATCTGAGTATCATCTGCGCAGCAATGAAATGCTATATTGTATTTTCAGAAGAGAGCCCCCAGAGGTAACATATAAAGCCAAAAGAGTAACGGAGCAAGGACCGATCCTTGTGGGACCCCCCGCAAGATTTTGAAAGATTTTTGACCAAATTTGAATGATTAACATGAAAATCATGCATGGAATCTTAATGGTCCTATTTTCTTGTATTTGATTTGAAGCTGATATATGAGCCAGGTATCTCTCTGCTGTCTTTTCCACAGGTGTATGGAGATATAGAGTACGCTATCATTATCAGGAACAAGAACACGGGTGAAAGCAAAGGTCTGGGATACGTGCGGTTCCACAAACCCTCGCAAGCCGCCAAGGCCATCGAAAACTGTGACAAGAGTAAGAGTGTCATGTTCTCTACTTTACGACTATGGCTGTTGTTTTCAGGTGTGCTTATAAGCTGCTTGTCTCTGCAGCTTACAGAGCGATCTTAGCTGAGCCCAGGACCAAAAATTCATCCGCAGACAACGACTATTTCAGCAACCCCAGATCGGAGCACTCCGGGAACGATCCCGGCTCCAGCTCATACGCCTTTGGTGAGTATCTGCGCACTTCATTGCATTTATTTCTTCATATAGGCACATTTCTTAAGAACTCTCAAGAAGGATGATTCTTCCTATAAACTTTTAAGAAAGGTTATTCTTCTGGTCATGAAGAATAACTTTCTGTTCTATAAGATTAATAACTAAAGTACTCATCAATATAAAGCTTGTAGCTTAAGCTCACACATTTAAGAGACTTTGTTCGGTGAGCAGCAGACAGAGACAAGCGTATAATGGGTTTTAATAAATTAAACTATAAAAACATATGACTACATTTAAACAAAGAATGCATATAACAGAATGACGAAAGGAAAGAAAGAAAGAAAGAGATAGAGCAGATCACAGAATGGCAAAATATCACAAACAGTTAACCTTTGAGATCCAGCAAAGAATCAAATCACCTTAAAGCAGGGGCAGACAAACGCATTTAAATCGCGATAGAAATAATACTTCCATGGATATTTGTTGCTGAGCAAGAATGCGTGTGTGTGTGTGTGTGTGTGATGATCCTCGCTGGGTCCTGAGATTGAAGCGTTCTCTCGGTTCTTCCGGTTCGCGGGAAGTTCAAACGGTTTACTTGTAAGCAGGGCAGTCCATAAAGGGGGATAAAGGGGAACGTTTTCTGGGGCCCAGCCGCTAGGGGGGGCCCATGCAGTCCAGCTATAATTATGTTCATCCTAAATATAAGCAAAGCTTACCATATTTTATTTTGAACCAAAATAGCAACATTAATTGTTGAAAGTGAGAAAAAAAATGCATTTTATTTAATGTTGCTCGAGTAAAATATAGCCTGTGTCATAATGAAACACCCCTTTCCTGAAAATGGTCTGAGCAGGCTGGCGAGCGGGCGCGGTCGCCGTGAGCGCTGAGCGAGCAGGAGGAACGAGTAGTGAGTTGTCGTCGAAAAAGATGGATAAAGCAAAAAAGCTGTCGGGGGCTAAAAATAGAAAAAGAAAGAGGGAAAAGGAGATGGCATGTCAATTGATGCGACAGCAGCTAAATAAGTGGATGGTGAAAGGCAACAGGTAGGATTTAAAGTGTGACGTCCAGGCATGTAGATCCATCTGGCCATCGGGACTACCGGGAGATTCCCAGTGGGCCGACGTGCTTTTTGGGCCGATGCATCTCATACTTTTTTTCTTTTTTTGTCTTAACGGCCCATAAAACTGTACATTTGTTTAGTTTTGCTTTGCTTAATCGGCGGCGCTGGGTTACTGCCGGTGTAATGCATTGGTCAAAAAAAGTCAGCGTTAGTTTTTTTTCTGACACACCGGCCCATGAAACACGTAGATCAGCGGCCCATTGGTTCTTTTCTTGATGGTCACTGGGCTGGCCCAATCACATCTTTAATGTGAAGTATATAAATATACTCTTTCAAGTATAGAAATTAGTACAAAACGAATTATGAAAGTTTCCTTTATTTTTGCCCCCCAACCCCCCTAGAGGTACAGAGGTCCACTCACCACAGCTTTACCAAAAATCCTGTAAGAAACACTGGTATTGCTATGGCTGCATAAACTGCATACCCACCCCTGAGTCTCTCTCAGTTAAATGTGTATATATATATATATATATATATATATATATATATATATATATATATATATATATAGAGAGAGAGAGAGAGAGAGAGAGAGAGAGAGAGAGAGAGAGAGAGAGAGAGAGAGAGAGAGAGAGAGAGAGAGAGAGAGAGAGAGAGAGAGAGAGAGAGAGAGAGAGAGAGAGAGAGAGAGAGAGAGAGAGAGAGAGAGAGAGAGAGAGAGAGATATGAGTAGCCTATAGCAGATTTGGGGTGGGCCCATTCACTGGACCTTTTCAGGGGCCCAGTCATTTCTGTGGTCGGGACAACATTTTTTGGTCGGGAAGTTCGGTCTGGACTCGTTCCGTTGAGGAGCTATTATGCCCGAACAAAAATTGTTCGGACCAATCAAATTGTCAGGGCGGGCTTTATACGATGATGGACAGATGAGCAACGTAACGTAATCATCCACGTCACCAATGAGCGCTTGGGTTGAATTCGTTTACAACACAGATGACTGCCGCTGGAGAATTATTTCACGAGTTCACACTTACAAATAAGTCAAATAGAATAAATGCGTAGTTGGCGTGCTGTCTGAGGAGAAGGCGGGCTCGGTATTCGGCCCGAACCCAAAGTGCTCCCCCCGTATTCCAGGCTGTGGAAGAACAGGCCGAGAGTGAGTGGAGGGATGCTGAAAACTGTCATGGAATGTTAGGTGAGTTGACAAAGTGAATAAATATATGCTTCCTCTCATGCTGATAGTGTAGACCAGACGGTCATTGTTTGATGACAAGTTGATTGGATTGATTATGTGAACGTGCTCCTCTCGAACTTTGTTTATAAAACATTATGTGTAGATTCCGCCATCGCGTCTGTTATAGAAGATATCGACAGCGCATTCATTTTAAAAGAGGAACAGAGAACCGCGATCAAGGCATTTGTCGATTGGAAACATGAATGAAAAACATACATCACTTACACCGTTGCTCTGATTGGTTATAGGTCTATCCAATTGAGTGCAGAGGCATTTTCCTTCCTGGTTCGGTTGAAACACGCCCCATAATCAAAGCTCAATGGAGCAGTATCAGACTCACATTCTGACTAGAATCTGAGTATGACGACGTCAGGCTAGCTTGTAAGCAAAGTTGCCAGAAATTCAGGCTAAGTCCATTTCACTCGTAGATAGAAATGAATGAGCCCGAGACTAAGACAAGGCAAGAAGCCGGAGATTAGACCACTCAGAAAACTTTGAGCGGGAGAGTCTCTTTGTCTCCTTCTGCCTAAGTTGCATGGTTTATGATGGCGTCAGAATTTGTCATTTCTACTCCAAAGGAAGGTAAACATAGTATAATATGTTTTATTGTAACATACTATATATATTTAGCTAAGGCAAACCGAGAGATTTAATTCGATACCAAGATAGATATGCCTGGAAGATACAACAGTAGAGATACATTCTTACACTTGAATATAAGCACTGAGAGTTCAGCTAACACCACTAGAAAGTCATAACTAGGCTAATATGAGGTGGGAAACATACATACACATTCCATATACCTTTTGGAATGACTTATATTCTGAGTTAAATGCAAAGAGTGTGTGTGTGTGTGTGTATTGGGGCGTCTCTGAGAGGTCCATCCACTTCTTGCTTGCCGTGAGGGGGCGTTGAGGTGATCACGATCTGTTTGACGCTCATGAAGGAGTTTGGAGGTGTTTCTGTTTAATCTCTACCATGACACTTAATGTGTTAATGGAGCAATCTGATCCGGACTCATTGGCGCTAGGACTGTAATTTACATGAGTGAGTCCAATAGGTTAAAAGCTTTCTGAAGTTTAGAATGAATAAGTCATTGTGATTTCGTCCAGACGCTACACACCTTAAAATAAAGTGTTACCGGATGTACTTTTAACATGGCCTTAAATCTCGGTAGTGACTTAACTCAGTGGTTCCCAAACCTGTCCTGAAGGCACCCCAACACGGCACATTTTCTTTGTCTCCCTAATCAAACACACCTGATTCAACTCATCAGCTCATTAACCCATGTGATAATGAGCTGATGAGTTGAATCAGGTGTGTTTGATTAGGGAGACAAATAAAACATGCAGTGTTGGGGTGCCTTCAGGACAGGTTTGGGAACCACTGACTTAACTGACCTTACAGAAAGAGGGAGATCATTGCAAAGTTTGGGTCCGACACGGGAAAACGCTCTGCCGCCTTTATGTTTGTAGTTTGTTCTGACAACACAGAGAAGATTTTGATTTTCGTATCTCAAAGATCTAGATGGATTATAAAATGCCAGTATACTAGAAAGATAAGAAGGGGCAAAATTGTGTAACGCTTAAAAAACAAGTAACCGGATCTTATAGATAATTCTGTCTCGAACCGGCAACCATTTCAACGATATTAAAAACAGAGTAAATGACTCAAATTTCCTGGCTGACTTTAGCATTCTGTATTTTTTGAAGACGCGCTGATGCTTTGTTGTCAATTCCAGAGTAAAGAGAGTTGCAGAAGTCCATTCGTGAGAGAACAACCGCAGAACCTGCTTTCTCAAAGTCAACAGTCGATAAAAAAGGTTTAGTTTCAGCTGAGAGACGAAGGGAAAAAGTTTATTTGTTCGTCCATTTTTTAACTGGTGACAAGTCACCTTTATTTATATAGCGCTTTTTACAATACAGATTGTTTCAAAGCAGCTTTACAGAGATAACAGGAAAATAATGCAACAGAGTTTGTTTCTAGAAGAAAATAGCGTCACAGTCCAGCTTTAGTAAGTTCAGTGATGGCTCATTTTTGTTGTAAAAGTTATTAATTCAGTTCATTTATAAATACATATAGCCACTCTGGAGAAACTGTGTCCTGAAAAACAAGCACTAGAAATAAGAAATACTACATAAAATGTATAAGTAATCAAATGTATAAAAAACAATGCATAGTCTTAAAATTACTAATTAAATGAGTAATTAGTAATTAAAGTTACTGAAGTGATTCAGTCAAGAGCAGTGAGAGGTTTTCTCTTTTTTTATTGTTTATATTCACATCAGGTTAGTTAGGCTGCAGTCACTTTAAGACCGACTGCACGGATCAAGTAAAACTGTGTACTGAAAAAACACCAATTACACTAGTTGTAATTAAGCCTGAAGATTCAAAATATTCAGCCACTTCCTGATAGCTAGGGCCAAACAGAATTGTGGTTTGTTTTCCTGAGTGTCTGTGTTTCCCTCAGCGCACGAGTCCAGCAGCAGCTTCGCCCCCGTGGGGGACACGTGGAGCTCTGACATCATCACGCGGTGCCTGATGGTGTCGTCCCGGGCCGCGGTCACGCAGGAGCAGATCTACGGCCTGTTCGACCTGATCCCGGGGATGGACTTCTGTGAGATGCAGATCGATCAGTACGGCTTCAGCAAAGGTTACATTCAATTCAGTTCACAGATATTTGTATCACAATACACATCGTTTCAAAGCAGCTTTACGGAAAATGCATGAGTCCACATCACAATTTAGAGTGATCTGTTATCAAAGTTATGCTTTTCAGAAATGTACAGTACAGGCCAAAAGTTTGGACACATTACTATTTTTAATGTTTTTGAAAGAAGTTTCTTCTGCTCATCAAGCCTGCATTTATTTGATCAAAAATACAGAAAAAAAAATGTAATATTGTGATATATTATTACAATTTAAAATAATTGGTTTTCAATTTATTATACTTTAAATTATCATTTATTTCTGTGATGCAAAGCTGAATTTTCAGGATCATTACTCCAGTCTGTCACATGATCCTTTAGAAATCATTCTAATATGATGATTCATTATCAAAGTTGAAAACAGTTCTGCTGCTTAATATTTTTTTCATAACCTGTGATACTTTTTTAGGATACTTTGATGAATAAAAAGTAAAAAAAAAAAAATATATATATATATATATATATATATATATATATATATATATATATATATATATAAAAAGAAGCAAATGTTTTAAAAATAGAAATCTTTTGTAACAACAATATACACTACTGGTCAGTAATTTGGGCTCAGTAATTTTTTTTTCTTTTTTTTAAATAAATCAATACTTTTATTCAGCAAGGACGTGTTAAACTGATAAAAAAAGTGATAGTAAAGAAGATTTATATTATTAGAAAATATTTTTTTATTTTGAATAAATGCAGTTCTTTTTAACCTTTTATTCATCAAATATATTAGGCAGCAGAACTGTGTCCAACACTCATAATAAATCATCATATTAGAATGATTTCTAAAGGATCATGTGATAGACTGGATGTCACATGTGACACTGAAGACTGGAGTAATGATGATGAAAATCACAGAAATAAATGATAATTTAAAGTATAATAAATTGAAAACCAATTATTTTAAATTGTAATAATATATCACAATATAAAAAAAAAAATCTGTATTTTTGATCAAATAAATGCAGGCTTGATGAGCAGAAGAAACTTCTTTCAAAAACATTAAAAATAGTAATGTGTCCAAACTTTTGGCCTGTACTGTACATGGAGCTTTCCTGACCGTGTAGCACAGCAACGTCACATGAGCGTAACCGCAATCCAAAATCTCTGATGGCTGACACATGTCTACCGGTTAATCGCCCACCCCTTTCATAGATTAATTTGCCAGTATGTGTGTGTCCTGCAGGTCAGGTGGTGGTCCGGTATAATAACCTGGGCTCTGCGGTTTATGCCAAAGAGAAGCTGAATGGGTTTGAGTATCCGCCTGGTAACCGGCTGTCAGTCACTTACATAGACGACGGGGAGGACAGGACCAGGTAGAGTCCGCTTTACCTTCGTCTGATTCTGTTTCACAGTGTACACAGTGTTTCTGGTGATGGGAAGATGCATACATGCTGCCTCATTAACAGATCCTCTGGTCTCATTCTGTTATTAGTGTATATATCTAGATAAACTCATTACTTCACCTGTCTCTTCTGTTGCATAAGGGATTGTGAGGTGTGTATTCAGACACCAGATATAATTTTTTATCTCTACTTACTAGTGTGTGCAGGACACAATAGTTCATTTATGTAAGTGAGGAGAGCAAAATAAAGTAAACTGTGACACATTATACACACAAATTCTCCACACAGTGACTACCAGTAACATTTATAACAATTTGGGACCAAAAATGATTCCGACACTTTGACCTGACCATGTTTGGCTTAAGTGTTTTTTCTTTAATTGCTAATGCTCTTTTTACACACAGACTGAACAAGATGAAGCATTGCTTGGTGATTGGTTGAGCTAAACTGGTATTATCTAATTGTGTAGTTAAATTTAACAGCTGACAGATATCCAACATCATTCCTCTGAGAGACAGTCTAACAGAAGGACGGACAAAACCAGTCAAATATCAACTGAGTTCATAACTCTGAGTTCTTGTCATATTTTATTACCATTTTCTAAACTATAGCGAATAAACTGTGATAATGTGGGAAATATTGAAGGTGTCTGAATAAATGTAACTGTATCTAAACACTGTGAACATCCACAGGAAAGAGTGCAGCATCTGGGTAGCTAAAGGTGGATGGTTTTCATTGACTGCTGTATCTCAGCACTGTTAAATAAGAAGTGCAGGTTTAGTTAGTGATGTTGTGTGTGTGTGTGTGTGCAGTCCCGTGGGGAAGATGGCGATGCAGCTCGTGGCCGCTCAGATGATGTCGATGGTGTGGAACGGCCCCTGCGGAGCGCAGCTGATGAAGACCAGCGCCGTGAGTAATGTGCATTCAACCAGGAACATCTGCACATAATAATAATAATAATAATAATAATTCGTTACATTTATATAGCGCTTCTGGGTACTCAAAGCGCTTTACGTGGAAGGGGGAGGGGGGTCTCCTCAACATCCATCAATGTGCAGCATCCGCTTGGATGATGCGACGGCAGCCATAGTGCGCCAGAACGCCCACCACACACCAGCTTACTGGTGGAGAGGAGACAGTGATGAAGCCAATCAGTATATGGGGATGATTAGGAGGCCATGATGGACAGAGGCTAAGGGGCAAATCTGGCCAGGATGCCGGGGTTACACCCCTACTCTTTTCCGAAGGACATCCTGGGATTTTTAATGACCACAGAGAGTCAGGACCTCAGTTTAATGTCTCATCCGAAGGACGGTGCTCTTTGATAGTATAGTGTCCCCGTCACTTTACTGGGGCGTTAGGACCCACACAGAGCACAAGGTGAGCAGCGCCCCCTACTGGCCTCTCTAACACCTCTTCCAGCAGATACCTGGTTTTCTCAGGAGTTTCCCATCCAGGTTCTGACCAGACTCAGCCCTGCTTAGCTTCAGTGGGCGACCAGTCTTGGGCTACAGGGTGACATGGCTGCTGGCTACATCACACATCAGTCAGTTCTGCCATCTCTTTAAATGAGTGATTCCTTCAAAACTTTCGCTTTGGTGTTCCATGGAGGACAGAAACTCATACAGTTCTGGAACAACTTGGACATTCTGAGATTGTGTTTCTTCTGTGAGTCACAGTTATCACGTGATGTTTGTACATGCCATGGACCCTTTTCACATTTCCGGGGTTTTCAGAAGCGGAAGTCGTTATATTGAGGTGAACTTCTACAGTGGCGAACAGGAGAAGACGGCAAATATAATTATAGCATTCCCTGTTGCTCCCATAGCAAAATAAAAGCTTGTTCAGACTGATGATTGACCAGTGTTGTGTGTGTGTGTGTGTGTGTGTGTGTGTGTGTGTGTGTGTGTGTATGTGTGTGTGTGTGGTGTTCCTGTAGGGCTACACAGCGCCTCCTGTGGCCCAGAAATCTCGAGTTCAGACTGATGTGGCTCTTCCTCCTCTGAAGAAGCTGGTGTCGTCTGACGGCGTGGTGAAGGAGAGACTCTTCGTCATCTTCAACCCCTCACCTCTGCCTGTGGATGTTCTGGAGGACCTGTTCTGGTGTGTGTGTGTGTGTGTGTGTGTGTGTGTGTGCTCTGATAGTGTTGGAGCGTTGTGGTGTATTGTGTCTGAATTTATGTAAATATTTCCCATGAATGTTGTTCCACTACGGACATGGACACATGGGTGATGTTATATACACTACCGGTCAAAGGTTTGAAATAATTAAGATTTTCAAGGCTGCATTTATTCAGTCAAAAACACAGTAAAACGGTAATATTGTGAACTGTTTCATTTCATATGTGCTGATTTGCTGCTCGATAAGCAGTTATTATTATCAATGTTGAAAACAGTCATGCTGCTAATTTTTTTCTGAATTCTTTGATGTTCATTTTTTTAAAAGTTGAAATAGAAATCTTTTGCAACTTTATACATTCATAGTATTCAACACTGATAATAAGCATAAATGTTTCTTGAACATCAAATCATCAGATTAGATTGTAGAAAAAAAAAAAGAAAAAAAAAACTTTTTATAATTGGTTAGTTTGATTAATTTCCTTGAACCAATTGAAAACAATCCAGAAATGTTGACGGACAGTTTCAACTTTTTTTCTGTGATAATCAACACTGTTTTCTCCACACAGTCGTTTCGGTTCCCTGATGGAGGTTTACCTGGTTCCCGGCCGTAACGTGGGATATATAAAGTACTCGGACCGCAAGCCGGCTCACGACGCCATAGCACTTCTGCACGGGAAGGTGGTGAACGGGGTCAAGATGAAGGTCATGCTGGCCGACCCGCCGAAAGAGGAGTCACACAAACGCCAGAGAACATACTGACCTTTGACCTTATGACAGACACAGGTAAGTCAGATCAGTAGGTAAGACACGGGTGAAATATTTCAAATATTTAGGAATTCACCACAATATTGTTATTTCTGCTGTGAGTACAAGAGCAAATAAAGACAATCCAGAAAAACAAGATGAAAATTATGACACAATCTGTTATATTCTTTATAATTTGATGTTGAGAGTGAACTTGTTCGTGAATAAGTTGACGACTTGAGACATGATGGAAAACCCTAAACTGAACTGACCGCTCGTATATATGCGACCTGGAGAAACAATCCTTTAACATCTTCATCTCTTTTGGGGGATTCGTTTATTTCTATATCAGTAAAACAATGTCACGTCAGTCGAACAGAAACGCCCGTTCAAACGAAGCATGCAGTTCATATCTGTCCTCTACATTTGATTTGCGATCATAAAATTAGTCTATGGCACTTCGTTTCTAGCTTTGTGTGGAGGTGCAGTTTGTAATTTCACTGGCACTAGTGGTAGAAATGAGGATTGCACTTATTTCAGGAGCCAGACAGAAAACAAGAATTTTTTTAAATGTATTTATGTTCACCAACTCTGCCTTTATTTGATAAAAAAATACAGTAAAAACAGTAATATTGTGAAATATCATTTCAATTTTAAATATCTGTTTTCTTTGTGCATAATATAGTGAAATGTAATTTATTCCTGTGATCAAAGATGAATTTTCAGCATCATTACTCCAGTAACTGCAGTTTATTAATGTCAAATAAATGATAAAGAAAAAGATTTTGTAACTTTATTAATGTCTTTACTGTCACTTTTGATTAATTGAATGCATCCTTACTGAATGAAAGTATTAATTTCTTTCAGGAAATACCTGACCCCAAGCTTTTGAACTGTGGTGGAACTGAAATAAGTGTAAAACTGCCATAGATATTTCTCTCAATCCATGAACGGTATTTTGCATTTATCACATAATCCGTGTGACAGTGTAATTATTGAGCCAGTTTTCCTGATTTGCTGTAATGCAGGGGTGCCAAACTGCTCCTGGAGGGCAGTGAGTTATCAACTTGAGTTTAAGTAATCCTGAAGACCTTGATTAATGTTTAATTAGGGTTGAAGCTAATTCTGCGTTCCAGACAACTCGGAAATCAGATTTTTCCTCCTACTTGAAAATAACGTCTGGAACGCCTCTCGAAGTCGGACATCCGACCTGTGAACTTGTGGCAGATCGATCAACCCCGACCCCAGTGAAACACGTTATTTGACGTCATTACCAAGATGGCTGCAAGTCCTGCTTCCAACAGCCATTGTGTGGATACATTTGTCTAAAGCAAACATTGACATTATATTTGGGACATTTCAACGCAGATTTTCCCACTTCTGACCTCGACTCGAACGCGGTATAACTCTGCAGGATCTGAGTTTGGCACCCCTGCTTTAATACAACACAATGACGAGTAAAGGATACTCATTAAAGGAATAGTTCACTTTAAAATGAAAATTAGCCCATGATTTACTCGCCCTCAAGCCATCCTAGGTGTATATAACTTTGTTCTTTCAGACGAATACAATCGAGTTATATCAAAAATGTCCTGGCTCTTCCAAGCTTTATAATGGCAGTGAATTGCAAACAACAGTGCATTTGATAAAAGTGCATCTATCCATCATAAAAGTGCATCTATCCATGATAAAAGTGCATCTATCCATCATAAAAGTGCATCTATCCATCATAAAAGTGCATCTATCCATGATAAAAGTGCATCTATCCATGATAAAAGTGCATCTATCCATGATAAAAGTGCATCTATCCATGATAAAAGTGCATCTATCCATCAGATAAAAGTGCATCTATCATCAGATAAAAGTGCATCTACCATGATAAAAGTGCATCTATCCATGATAAAAGTGCATCTATCATCAGATAAAAGTGCATCTATCCATGATAAAAGTGCATCAATCCATGATAAAAGTGCATCTATCCATCATAAAAGTGCATCTATCCATGATAAAAGTGCATCTATCCATCATAAAAGTGCATCTATCCATGATAAAAGTGCATCTATCCATCATAAAAGTGCATCTATCCATGATAAAAGTGCATCTATCCATCATAAAAGTGCATCTACCATCATAAAAGTGCATCTATCCATCATAAAAGTGCATCTATCCATGATAAAAGTGCATCTATCATCAGATAAAAGTGCATCTATCCATGATAAGTGCATCTATCCATGATAAGTGCATCTATCCATGATAAAAGTGCATCTATCCATGATAAGTGCATCTATCCATGATAAAAGTGCATCTAACCATCATAAAAGTGCATCTATCATCAGATAAAAGTGCATCTATCATCAGATAAAAGTGCATCTATCCATGATAAAAGTGCATCTATCCATCATAAAAGTGCATCTATCCATCATAAAAGTGCATCTATCATCATAAAAGTGCATCTATCCATCATAAAAGTGCATCTATCCATCAGATAAAAGTGCATCTATCCATCATAAAAGTGCATCTATCCATCATAAAAGTGCATCTATTCATGATAAAAGTGCATCTATTCATGATAAAAGTGCATCTATCCATGATAAACGAACTCTACACGGCTCCTGGGGGTTAATAAAGGTCTTCTGAAGCGAAGCAATGCGTTTGTGTGAGAAAAATATTAATATTTAAAACTTTTTAAAGTAAAATAACTAGCTTCCGGCCGAACGAACATGCGGATTCCACTTAAGTCTAAAGCACAACTTATGCGAGTAATGCGACGCACTGCTGATATTTACGCTACGCCATGACGCACTAAAGCTACTTCTGACGTCATGAGTTGTGTAAGTTGTGCTTTAGGTGCAAGTAGAGACTGCGTTTGGCTGGAAGCTGGAATTTTATTTTGTAACGTGTTAAATATGAATATTTTTCTTACACAATCTTTATTAACCCACAGGAGCCATGTGGAGCACTTTTATCATAGTAAAATTAAATAATTTAAATTTTAAAGTGAACTATCCCTTTAAGTGTGTAATTGATGCTTTATTTCTGTATTGACTCATTCTTATGCTGCCACAGAGAATTATGGGATGTTTTGTTGCATCCGACATTCAACAAACTGACTAAATGAGTAATGTTTAAACCACTAGTTCGTCATCATCAAAATCACAGCAAATGTGTAGACAAATTGTATAATCAACATTCACAATTGAAGCATAATTATGATCAATAGCAATGTGCTTCTGCCAGGTGAGGACATAGAGAAGAATCTTATCTGATGTATTTGTGTAATTCTGTGTGGTGCCACTAGTGTTGTGGAAATTACAAGCTTCATCTTTAAAGTCGGAATGAAATCAAAATGGACCTCATTTATTTCCATAATGCATGTTACTAGTCTTATTGTGAATTATTCAGTCTGAATCATTCACTTTAATCAAACGGTCATGACTGGCTCCTCCTGTGACATGCTCTGTGATGTGTGCAAGGCAGCGTTGGGTTCAAGTTAGTTCAACTTTGAACCTGAATTCGCCTCAATTACCAATATCAAGATGCTAAATTTGGACAATGGAACTTCACTTTACAATAACATTAGTTGACATGAACTAAGAATGAACAATACTTCTACAGCATTTATTAATCTTAGTTAATATTAATTTCAACATTTACTAATACATTATTAAAATCAAAGGTATTTGTTAACATTAGTTAATGCGAACTGTGAACTAACATGAACAAACAATGAACAGCTGGATATTTATTAACTAACATTAACCAAGTTTTGAATACATACATCAAAAATGAATAAATACGGTAACATATGTATTTCTCATTGTTAGTTCATGTTAGTTAATACATTAACTAATGTTAACTAATGAACCTTATAGTAAAGTGTTACCAGTTTCGCTAATGTGACTGCGGCCTTGTAGTCTTTAGTAACATTTCACTGTTACTTAATCGTAACTTCCGTTTTATGGCATCTTCAAGTTTTGAAGTTCAGTCGTAAATAGAGGCATTACCTGATCTCTCTTTCAGCTGTTCTGGAGATTGTGGACTTGTGTAACTGTGACTATGATGTGTTTGTTCTTACAGAGTTTTAAGTGACATGACGCATGACCCCGACATGACAGGACGAGTATTAACGATGACACGACCTCATAACGACGGACACTGACTGCCGTACTGCCATTTCAGTTCTTTTATAACAATCAAAATGTTTTTGATTTCTCTCTCTTTTGTTTTCTTCTTTTTTTTTTTGGTTTACTTTTATCAAACTGCCAGTAATTCAGACACTTGAAGGGATGGTTCACCCAAAAATTTTAATTGTCATCATTTACTCATCCATGTCATTCTAAACGTGTGACCGACTAGATTATAAATATATAATATGTTTTGATATATTTTAAAGAATGTTTTCTGAAACAACATTGGACCCCATTGACTTTCTTTGTTGTGGCTCATACTGTATGACTGTCATACAGGCTTGGAATGACATGATGACGAGTAAATGATGTTGTTTATTTTATTATTTCTTTTTATTCTATTTTTGAGTGAACTATCCCAATTAACGAAGGTGACAGACAAATGTCAGATGAGTTTGAGCTAATGCATGGACTCTGTATGTGTTTGATCTGTATGGAATTACAAATAAAGCGTTTGACAAATTAAGCGGTCTTAAATGGTGTGTTTGTTTCTTCGTTCCTGTTAATTAAAGTCCCCCTGTGGTGAAAATGAAGCTTTTAATGTTGTTTATGTGTCTATGTGGTGTTTATAATATGCTTTAAGACAAACCATGTGTATATTCATAAGTCGACAGCATTGCTGAGTATTTTCTCCTTAAAACTGCAGTGAACCAAAGACAGTCTCAAATACACGCTTTGAAATCGCTGGTGTTTCTGATGTCACAAACTACCTTGTAACCAATCAGATCAACGTGTGATCGTCAACCAGTGGATCTCTGAGCTGAGTGAGTGAGTGGAGGCGGGGCTCATTTGCATATTCATAGTACCACGTATACTTAACGAGGCAAGGGTGAAGAGTTACATTCAAGATATTTTAAGACATGAAGAAAATAAAATTCGGGGAAAAAACATTTAAATTGGTCATTTTGGTGAGTTGAGTTTTATAGGTTTTAAAAAGATGAGTTTTATAGGATACAATTATTGACTACAGGGGGAATCAAACTCGTCAAACGGGGACTTTAAGACGTATAACAGCTATTTGTGAGGAACAGAATTACATTTCTGTCAGATCCTCTTACAAAGCTATTGTATGACTTGCGCACAAGTTTTATGGACCACCTTTATGGTGCTGCTTCGCTTTTTTTGGGGGGGGATAAAATTGAGAAAAGTTTAAACTGTATACAGGCTCTTATACAGAACCATAAAGTAACAGATCTGTACATGTAAAATGACAGTCTACACAGGGTATCGAATGTATTTAAAGGGATAGTTACCCATTCAACTAAAACCCATAAGACTTTCGTTCATCTTCGAAACACAAATGAAGATCTTTTTGATGAAATCTGAGAGCTTTCTGTCCCTCCATTGACAGATATGCAACTACCACTTAAAGACACTTAAAGGAGTGGTATAATGCCCTTTTCACAAGATGTAAAATAAGTCTCTGATGTCCCCAGAGTGTGTATGTGAAGTTTTAGCTCAAAATACCCCACAGATATTTTTATATAGCATGTTAAAGTTGTCACTTGTTGAGGGTGAGCAAAAACGCACTGTTTCTGTGTCTGTCCCTTTAAATGCAAATGAGCTGATGCTCCCGGCACAGGGGGCGGAGCTTCAGGAGCTCCTGTCCTTTTACCTCACACAGACATGCACTGGAAATTTCAAAAACGTTTAGCCTTTTATGTTCAAACCGGAGTCAGAAAGATGGAGAGACTCAAGAAGAAGTGACAACATGTAGAAGCAACAGGACATTTCTGAATGTTTAGTTGATGAGTTTATGTAGCTTATGTGTAGTTATCTTCTAGCCATTGATTAGCATATTCTCTCTTGATAATCTATAGATTGTGTTCAGGGGGCGGGGTTTATGTAAATTTAAGGGTTGGTGATGTCACTAACCCGGGAGGAATGTGGTGTAGTCTCTACCAGCCGTTTGTTGTAGTCCTTAAAAAGCAATGTCTTCAAAAGCAAATCTCTCCCTTTGCTTTAAACTTTGAGCATCGTAACTTTGCAGATGTTGTTTATGCTCAAACAGCAACATTACACACTAACTAATGTTAGAAAAGTGAAATCATAATCAACCACCCCTTTAAAACAAGTTCATAAAGAGATCAACAACATGAGAATGAGTAAAATATGACAGAATAGGGTAATCAATCCCTTTAAGAGAACTGGAAGTTAATGTGAAATTATGTTCTCAATCTGTTTTACTTCATGTCTGAGGGAAATAGGATATTTATTCTTTTATAGCATTTATTATTCATTTATCTATTTATTATTTAGGATATTCCTCTAATAGTAGTGGAGGGGTTTAAAAATGAAATGAGCTTGACATCAGCCAAAGCGTGAAGTGATTGCAGATGTTTGCAGATGTTCCTCTTCTCTGTCCCGCAGGCGGAGGCGTTCAGTGGCTTCAGCTTCAGGGATCAGCGGTGTCATTAGATGAATCTGATTGGATGTGCTGTTTGATCTGCTAATTGGAGGGAGATTAAATTCATGGCTTTCAAGACATTGCACAATAAGTCCCTCTATTTAATCATTTTAACTCAGCTCAGTTTTAAACACATTTCTGTGTGTTGCATTGTTATTACTATTTTATACAAAATTTTGACCATTTAATAACAACATTAAGTTAATACAATTTGATTAGATCATAATGTGTAGGATATTAACCGCATCCACGACACCCAGCGCAGAAGTAACTTGGGCTATTCAGAATAGCGTATTACATTGCCATATTACGGTGAATGTTTTCAGTGAATGAATTAAAGATGATCTACATTCACTGAAGAACCTCAATGACCCAATACTTCTTCAATATGAACATAAGCAGAGAGTGCTTGAGCTCGGTTGGCTACAGAAGCACAATGTAGTTCAAACGAGTTTACATTTCTTGTCTTCATTTTTGGCAGTCCAATCAAATAAGATGTTATTACACATGTGGACTAAATATACAAACACAGAATTTGAAACAATAGCTGCGGGATCATGTGACCAGAATGAACACTGTTGTTTATAATGTTGCATCCTGTTTCATACCATGTTATGCTGTACAGTATGTACTGTAAGTATGAACTAATATTGCAATCATTCATCAGGGTTCAAATCCAGTTCTTAAATCCTTGTTTTAATCCATAAGCTTATTATACTTTTTTTGGTAAAAAGTTACTGGTAGAAAATGTGATTTGCACACATTATTTTTATGATTGGATGTTTGCTAATGTAATAAGCTCTTCAGTTAGCATTCCTAAAAACTTTTTTTTTATGATTTAGAATGGCAAATAAATAGGTGTGAAACAATATGAGGTTTGCATGGTGATTGTCTGAGCATTGCCCTTATCCTATTGGAATCCTATTGGATTTTCATTTTGTATATTTTTTATTCTATCAAATATATATAAGTGTGTGTGTGTGTGTGTGTGTGTGTGTGTGTGTGTGTGTGTGTGTGTGTGTGTGTGTGTGTGTGTGTGTGTGTGTGTGTGTGTGTGTGTGTGTGTGTGCCGATAAAGTTCTACATTACATTCTTAAAACATGAGAAACTCCAGACGGAATCCATTATGCAGTAAATTAATATTCCAATCATTCATCAGGGTTCAAATAATATTGTTCAGTTCTTAAATCCATGAGGTTTCATTACTGTGTTACTCATTACTGATTTGCACAAATTTTTTTGTTTGCTAATTTAATAAGCTCTTCGGTTTGCAGCCCTAAAACCTTTTTAAATGATTTAGAATGGCAAATAAATAGGTGTGAAACAATATGAGGTTTGCATGTTGATTGTCTGAGCATTGCCCTTGACCTATTTCATTTTGTCCTGCAGAATATTTTTTATATGTGTATATACACACACACACATAAACACACTCCTTATCCTATTGGATTTTCATTTGGTCCATTTTGTATATTTTTTATTCTATCAATATATATATATATGTGTGTGTGTGTGTGTGTGTGTGTGTGTGTGTGTGTACCGATAACGTTTTACATTACTTCTTAAAACACATGAGAAACTCCAGCCGGAATCCGTCATGTGATCCAGGTCCTGGTTTTGCGTGTCTCCGGCGTCCAGCGTCTCTGGCTGTGATCCGCTCCGGGCTTTACCGCGGACCTGCAGTCCCCGTTACCGCAGCATCCGTCTAAACTGCCTTCAAATCCAGCCTCACACAGCACTTTTCCTCACTTTCATACACCTAACCTTGACAATACCCTCCAATATTACTGTGATTATCTGCGGGGACTGACCGCTGACCGACTGGGATAAAAAAAAAAAAAAACAACGGCGACTACAGCTTCGCTAATTCACAGCATCGGGTTTCTCGGTTTCTGCGCCAAGAGACGATGTGGACACCGAACCGCTGGTACGTACCGCTTCCGTTTCATGGTTTTTATTTTCTTCTCTCTGTCACACACACACACACACACACACACACACACACACACCAACGGCTAATTTCCTTCAGGATTGAGAGCTCCCGTCGCCAGTGTCCTCTAGATATTATTGATAAGCTGATTAAAATGGATGAATGGCAGCCACGCATCTTCATAGATGGGAAACTCTCCTCTGGAGTTATTCTGCTAATATATTTGAAGCCTGTGTGTATTCTTGAGTCTTATATGATGTGTTTCCTCAGACCATCTGCGAAGAACTGGACCTCATATGAGATGATTGAAACACAAACCCTTGTTTACCTAACCGTGCCGTCCTGAAGTGCTGCTATGCTTCTGCTGGTGTCGAACACCTGTGTGTGTGTGTGTGTGTGTGTGTGTGTGTGTGTGTGTGTGTGTGTGTGTGTGTGCTGGAGGTTTAATGCTCCGGGCTGGGTTTGGGGGTCTGGCCCTGATCTGGACCCTGTTGTCCAACACCCGGTGACTGTTTTCGGGTCAGAACACCCAAGGTCAGGCAGTGACATTGCGGTGTGTCTTTTAGAGACACTAATATTCCCCTGCTTTATGATATTATGATGATATTGACTTCATGAGCAGAGCTAAGTTCAGTCTAAGATGGCTAGTTTGACTTCACAGTCATTGACTCTAGTTTAACTCTCTGTGAACTACACAGTACAGCAGCAGAAACTCAACACACCTGTCCTTCCAATACAGTTCGTTTAATTAGTTTCTATCCTAAAGAAGGAGTAATAGCCTAGATCGAAAATAATTGTTTACTCACCCTCACGTTTTTCCAAACCAGGATGACTTTGTTTCTTCTGTGGGACACGAAAGGAGAAATTTATGGAAGCTTGTTTCCGCCACTGAATAATAATAATATACAAAATAATCTTATGTGATATAGCCTAAACTCACAATTGTCAGTTAGTCCTATTCTGAGGGAAAAAAGTTTATATATCACAATTCTGACTTTATAACTCGCAATTCTGACTTTATAACTTGCAATTTGGAGTTTAGCCTATATCTCGCAATTCTGACTTCATTTCACAGAATTAAGAGTATATTTCACAATTCTGACTTTATAACTTCCAATTGCGAGTTTATTATATCAGAATTGCGAGATGTAAACTCACAATTGCAGGAAAAGCCAGAATTTTCAAATAAAAGTTGTCTTATTTTTTTATTCAGTGGCGGTTCGAGCTTCGACAGAACTTTGATGGAGCGTCCCGGCTGCTCTCTTCCAATGAGAGGGAAAAACTATAAACATTTTTAATTGGCTTTTATTTTAATATGAATTTTAGTTTAGGTTTTAGTAATTTTTTTATGCGCTTTAGTTATTTTTATGAATGAATTAAATACTAAAATGATTATGAATTAACTCGTCGTTTACTGCAAGTCTTTTATTTCATGAGTGCGTCGTGTTGTTATAATGCTGTAATTAAGGCTGGTTCTGGATGTCGGTGGACCTCGCAGCTTGAGTCACTGAAGAAAGCACAGTTCTTCTGTCGTGTTGTAGAGTCGTGCCTCTCTGGACTATACAAAGACCCTCTAACGGTTGTAAACTGACCCAGTGCTTGATTACGCCAATTACTGGCTCCTTTAATTATGCAGGGCGCTGGGACAGGAATGCTGTCGTCATGGACATCGCCTGCGTGGCCAATCACAAGCAGAGTTTGTGGAGTCAGAAAAGCACCTGTAATGGAGACTGAGGAACGGCGTAACTCTAATCGTTTGGGGAAGTGGTCATAGACCGCTCCTCAACACCACACGTGGTTTCAGGCAGCACACACACACCGGGGAGAATGAGTCACACACACCAATGACTTGCTTTCTTCTGTGGGACACAAAAGAAGATATTTTGAAAAATTTCTACACAATGAAAGTCAATGGGGTCCAAAACTAAGTCAGACCCCATTGACTTTCATTAAATGGGAAACAATATATATATATTCCACATAATTTTTAATTCTCTCATATATTTTCATTTGAATTTAAGTTTGACTAATTTATGTGCTTTTGTAATTTTTATTAGTTTGTTTTTTTTGTTCTTTATTTTAGTTATAGTAAATTAGTAACCATTAGACTTTCATTGACTTTCATTAAATGGGCAAAAACACTTTACAGTTTTCACACAAAAAAAATCCAAAGAATTTTGAATTTTAATTTAAATGTAAGTTTTAGTCATTTATGTGCTTTTTTCATTTTTATGTTATTAGCTTATTTTTTTTTGTTCTTTGATTTGGTTTTGGTAAATTAGTACTACACCTATTTTAGATAGTTAGCAAGGCAAGGCAATCATGCAGGTTTGGAAGGACAATTAAAACTTTTGGGTGACCTTTCCCTCAGTTAGGGGTTTCAACACAGCCCACACACACACACACACACACACACACACACACACACACACACACACACACACACACACACACACACACACACACTTAGCCCGAGCATGTGTGTAGTAATAGTGGTGTTGTCTCAGTAAACACCACTAATGAGTGTGCTGTGTTGGAGTGGCCTTGCAGTGTTTGTTGTAGAAGCGCTGCTCCAGGATCCTGGCCGTCCCACGCTCAGCGTCCGGGCGAGGGTGTCCCACAAAAAAGAACAAAAGCTAGGCTACATCCCGATCAATAAAAGTAATGAGTTTTATCTCCAGTGCAGCGTGTGCTTGTGTGCCTCGCTCTAATCCCGAGTCTTCACGGAGCGGCTTGGTTCTTCGCGTGTCTTGGCGGGTGTCTTGCCCGGGACATTATCCTGCTTTAAAGGGTCTGGTCTGAGCCGGTGTGTCCATCTGTTCACTGTCTGCCTCTGTGTTTACTGGAGTTGTACATGCTCTGCCGGTGACGTCCTCACACAGGTCGAAGCAGCAAGTGGAGAAAAGCTCTGTTCACACACTTAGTTTAATGTGTATAGCGGATGTGACCTTATAAGCCCACTTGCTGTTAGTTGGGGAAAATTTTGAAGATAAATAATTTGTTTCACACCAAATGCACACTGTCATTTGTTATGGTCATTTTTGAGCCAATCAGATGTCCAGTTCTGTTGTTGTTGTTGTTGCTGTCTTGAGTCTTGACCAGGTGGAAGCAGCGAGTTCAAGAGAAGCTTTGAGAAGAGGTCAGATTTACTAACAGCTTGTGCCAGCGTAAACCCTGTGTTGGCGTTATAAAACTACTGTCAGGATTTGCTGAAGACACGCAGTGAAAAATTAGCGCTGAAAAGTCGTGGACAGGGTTATTTTTGCGGCTGATCTTAATGCATATTCATTTGTAGGAGTTTCCCTTTCAGAAGCAAATGTAGCCTATGGGAGGAGATTATTTAAATGAATCATGCAAGGGGATTTACTGACGTTTCCGCTAGTCAATTTACTGGTATTACTGGTATTCACACCATTGTTTACCGCCCAAAAAAGCACGTCTTGAACCAGACGACCTGGTAGATTGTGTTGGCCATTATTAGAGGTCGACCGATTCATTGGTTTTGCCGATAGTTGATTGACTGCCGGAGAGCGGCGAGAAACACATTTGATTTCTATTATAATACTATAACTACTATTGTCCTCTAGAGGACAAATAACCACTATCACTGGCTGAGTTGTTTACGTTAACACATCACATTATACGGAGAGCGCTGACACTTCAGGTGCAGCCTACACACACACACACACACACACACACACACACACACACACACACACACACACACACACACACACACACAGACAGCGGAACAGTATGAATACAGAACACTACAGTACATGTTGCCATATCATTATAAAGTAATTCATTTGTTGACTAGATGCTGCATTAGCAGAGAGAGAACAGAAGTGTGTGTGCCGTCGAGGGTGTGAGGACTAACATTAGTACCTCAAGCGGTTAAAACACACGCAAACCTCACGCAAATGTTATATGTTGCAGTTGTCACCATCTATTTGCATTAGTTTATATCCAGCTGGTCACTTTTATGCATTCATTAGCCGGGGAAGTTTCATATTTAAAGCTCGTGACGTGATTGCTTTCTCAACGTTGATGTGTTCATGTAGACGACAGAGACATAGGCTAAACCAATCAGAAACACTTTCAATTCAATTCTTTGTTTATCACTGCAATACATATTGTTATTTTGATTAGATAATCATCAAGTGTTCTAATAAGCAGCAAATAAAGTGAGAGACTACATGTAATATAGGTCTACATTTATGTAATATAGGTCTACATTTATGTAATATAGGTCTACATTTATGTAATATAGGTCTACATTTATGTAATTTTAATGCTCTTTAAGCATGACTCTTTGGATTTATATGAAGTGGTAACACTTTACAATAAGATTACAATTTTAGCATTAACTGAGGTTATTAAATGTTGTAGAAGTATTATTCACTGTTCGTTTATTAATTTCAACATTTACTAATACATTTTAAATTGAGTTTTAATTTTTATTTGATCTGTTATTACCTTAGTTAATGTACTATGAGCTGACATGAATGATCAAGGTGTAATTGAATTGCTCAAATATTAATACATGCTGTAAAAATGTTTTTTGCATAATGCATAATATAGTTGATGAAAGCTAGCTAATACATCCTTGTTAACAAATGGGACTTGCAAAGTGTTACCTAGGAAATTTACATAGGCTATGTTTCTAGGTTATAGGTAAAGAAACACACATTTGACCTGTAATATTTTAATGTTTAAATTATTTTCTTTCGTTCGTTCTCATTTTAATATATTCATATTTATATATTTATTTCATGTAGCACATTTCAGTTCAGCACTATTTTACTTGGAGTGTTATGTTTGTTTTTAATCCCAGTATCCATTAAAAAAAAATATCGGTTGAATAATCGGTTATCGACAAGAACGGTCAAACCTAAATATCGGTATCGTTTTTTTCTTTTTTTTCTTCTTCTTTTTTTATGTAAAAGAGATCGAGCTTTTTAATGTAGGGTATTGTTGGATTATACTGGCATAAGTTGTTGCATCTCAATAAACAAAGTATTAGAAAAAAAAAATATATATATATCGGTATCGGTAAAATCCACTATCGGTCGACCTCTAGTCATTATGGAAATGATCCGGCTGCGTCTGTGTTCATTAATGTGCGTGTCATCAGTAGATCACGCGCAGAACTTTACACTTCCACCTGTTTGTGAATTGCGCTCTCATGCTAATTTGCCCAGGAAAAATGTTTAATGTGTAGGGGATGTGACCTTAAAAGCCCATGGATCATATCAGCCCACTTGCTGTTTATTGGGAAAATTAAAAAGATAAATGATTTGTTTCACACCAAATGCACACTGTCATTTGTTACGGTCATTTTGGAGCCTATCAGATTTCCAGTTCTGTTGTTGTGTTGCCACTGTCTGACAGTCACTGTAAAAGTTGTGCCATTTTTGCCATTTGAGAAGACTGAAAAAATGCAATTTTTTTATAATATCCACAAAACTTTCTTCTATGGAGCATAAAAGAAGATATTTTGGGAAATGTCTCTCAGTGCCGCCGAAGTCACATACTTGTGCACTATTCTATGACTTATAAATATGAAGTATTAATAGTGCTAATAATCACACTGCAAATTCCAAAAAGAAAAAGTGCACTTATACCCAGATAATACACAAAATGAGTGGAAAGTGTGGAGGGTTGGACGCTTCATGCACTCGACTGTTGCAACTTTAATTTAATAAGCTTTAATCAAAATATAATCTATCATCGTATCAGGGAGGGAATAATGACAAAAAATATATTATTTTTTGGTTGAAGTATCTTCTAAAAATTCTTCTTCTTCTCTGTATTTGAAAGATGTATTTCATGAGTATTTGCAGCTAGCAGATCACACTGCCTGTGGCCACAAAAAACATAACAAATATTAGAATTAAGAATCTTCTTTAGCGTGAAAAGAACTAATGATGATAGTAAGTGTTAACTTAATTTTTTTGGTCAAATGATTTTATTAGGAATAGCCCTAATAAGCCCACTAAGCTTAAAAATCACCCTCATAATACATAACAGCATATAAAACTGATCTAATTGTGCTCAGAACATGTCATTTTAATTCATTGAACTTTACCCACTTACTTTATTTTTTATTGTGGGGACGAACCGCATGCTGAGCAAAACATAAATCAAATCCATAACAGCACTTTGCTGCACTTAAGGTGCGACTCAACTCCGGCGAATTATATTAGGACTCAACTTTGCTGATATATTAGGAATCCATGCAATCTGTATTTCTGCATGAGAGCTTGTTGCGTTGACCACCAGAAAAGCTGCTGGGTTTGACAGTGGCTTCTGTGTTAGCTGTGCTTCATGCATCGCTACGCTATTGACAATAGACAATAGAGCATTTTTTCTGATTATTTCGCTATTATGACCGAATCTTTACTCACAAGCTGCAGATTTGCTGTTGGGTGTCTTAAAGACTTTTCTGCTCGGTCCTTTAATAACATCAACTTAATAATCTTTGCAACACCTGCATTAGATTTGATTGTGACATTTACAAAAAAATATCTACTCTAACCTGTGACGGGCTGAGTTTCTGAACACGTATCAGGCATCATTGACATGTACTGTATGTGTGTGTGTTTGTGTGTTCAGGTGTACTGTGTTCAGAGTCACGTGAGTACAGCTCAGTTTCATTAGCTGGACTGGGGAGGAAGTTTGTGTTTTGAAAGTTGTGTCTCTTGTGTCTTGAATGACAAAGCAAATTTGGATTCCTTATATATCAGGAATCCATTATTTTTATTCTAGTTTGATGACCTCCAAATGGCACCTCATACATCATCTACAGTGTGTTGCTCATTTCCATTTTGTCTGCATGAAGCAGATGTTGTGATGGTCTTTTCTTCTCTATTTGTGACGTATATCCGAGTAAACGGGTTCTAGAACAAGAACAAATGTGGGGCGGGGCTTATTTTGTCTGTGGGGAATTGATTGGATGGTCGTGGTTTGCTATTGGTGGATCTCATGTGATTGACAGGTTGCTCCGCCTCTCGCGCAAGTAAACGCCTCGTCCAAAACACATAAACGCACATCCAGAGCAGATTCAGCAAAGCATCATGAAACGGCGTTAAAATAATAACGAAAGTAAAAACTTCCAGAGCTCGAGTTGTACCGCTTGACTCCTGCAGATTCATTTCAGCGTTGATGGGCATAAATCCGAGTCTGAGGACGTGAACAGCTCCGGGTAGAACGTCACAGGTTTCCATCTCGTAAGAGCGGTTATGACGTGGCGTGAACGCAGCGTAAGCTCGATGTTTTAGTTCAGGAGGAACTGTGAAAGGCGGCTGCTGTTTATTTGTGGCTCTCGGACCGAAGGCAGTGATTGGACGAAAATTTTTTGGGTCCTGAGACTTCCACAAAAGATGTACATGTTTTAATATTTATGCCACTTCTATTATTGATTGCTATCAGGATGTGAAGAGAGTTTCAACCTTAGTGAAAAATACATTTACTAAAATATATTTGAAATACATTTGTAAATGCTAAGTATACTACAAATACATTTACATATTTATTTAATGTAACTGCACTTGTACTGTTGGTATACTAAATTGATATACTTAAAGTCTGCTCAATTGAAACAACTAATGTTGTACTTAATGTATTTAATAATCCAGAAATAGTGTTGAAGTCCAACTAAAGATATACATAAGTGTATTTGATTGTGCTAAAGTGGAGCTTTTGCAAGTATATTTCAGGTACGCTTTACATATCTTGCATTTAACGACTGACGTTATACAGAGATCATACTAATATTAAAACACATTTAGGCTTAATATTAATAAATGTGCATTGTACAATAAAGAAGTACTCCAAATAAAGTTTAATTTTAATATTTATCAGTAAGTCTTAAGCGACATGTCAGTAAATGTGTTAATTGATTTGTACTATACTTAGAATGAAATAAATGTATTTTAAATAGATTTTGGTGTATAGGTTTTTTCCACTAGGGAAGCAGTATAGCACTAAGGGCCCTATCTTACACCTGGCGCAATGCAGCGCCAAGCGTGACGAAAGTGTGTTTTGCTAGTTTCAGCCCGACGCAGTTTTCATTTTCACGTCCTGCGCCACATTGTTTAAATAGCAAATGCATTTGCGCCCATTTGTGCGCCCATGGGCTGCTGGTCTGAAATCGAGGTGTGTTCTGGCGCATTGTTGGTGCGTTGCTATTTTGAGGAACTGAATTAGACTGAGCCATTGACCAACTGGAACCTGGTCTAAAGTCAATGGCGCAATATATATTTTTTGTTATTTAATGAGTGCGTTAGTAATGTGCGCCTATAGGCGGGTCCACAACGCGCGTCCACTCTGCTTATTAAACACACAGAGACGCACGTACAGCAGTACATAAACATGCCAAATATCTCAAATAAAAGGATTACAATGTAAAAGATTATTATTGTGTACATAAAGATATGGTGGAATCCGGCTTGTCCCGTAGATGTTCTGCTTGCGCACTTTAACCTCGCGCACGAGCAGATCCGTTTGCGCTCTGGAGATGCGTTTGGTCTTTCCACTATCAAATTCCGTCATGTAAATAGCGAATTCGCCATGGCGCGAGCGCAACTGGCATTTAAAGGGAATGGGAGATGAGACTCTGATTGGTTTAACGCACGTAAATCCCAGAACACACCCATTATATGACTCCCAAGATGGCGCCGCGGATGGCTGCCTCGGTGTTGAGCTCTCCAGTTGTTACACTGTTTTTGTTAGTTTGTCCTGTTTTATGTTTGTCATTCGCTATCAGTTATACCAGGGACGAACTGCTGAACATTCGGCAGTGCACACCAACTGATCGCCAACCAGTTTTTGATTCTTCTGGCGTTTTGCGGAACATTGTCGTCGGTTGCGCCGCTGCACTGTGGAAACAGTATAAGACGCGCAGGCGTGGGAAGCGAGCCGGCACACTCGTGAAGCTCAGGCAGCGCGGATTCAGAACGGCGCTGCCTAGCATCCATCTGGCGAATGTCCGCTCTCTCCCTAACAAAATGGACGAACTACTTCTGCTCTCACGCAAAAACAAGGACTTTACCAACTCTGCTGCTCTGTGTTTCACGGAAACCTGGCTGAACGAAGCCATTCCGGACAGCGCGTTACATCTACCGGACTTTCAGCTGTTCAGAGCGGATCGCGATATGGAGTCAACGGGGAAAACGCGCGGTGGTGGGACATGCTTTTACATCAACAGAAGGTGGTGTACTGATGTAACTGTGTTAAGGAAGATGTGCTGTCCTGATGTGGAAGTGCTTTTCATTAACTGTAAGCCGTTCTACTCGCCGCGGGAGTTTTCCTCGCTCGTTCTCATCAGTGTTTACATTCCACCGCAAGCACACGTGAGTACGGCGCTGCAACAGCTGGCTGATCTGATCACAGAAACAGAACAACGACACCCGGACTCTGTTCTTATCATTCTCGGAGACTTTAATCAGGCAAAACTCACACGTGAACTGCCTAAATTCAAACAGCACATTACATGCCCTACCAGAGACAATAATATTTTGGACCATTGCTACACCACAACAAAGGATGCATATCGCTCCGTCGCCAGAGCAGCTCTAGGACTTTCCGATCACTGCCTGGTTCATCTTCTACCAACTTACAGGCAAAAACTTAAAACTGCTAAGCCAGTAATAAGGACTGTAAAGAGATGGACCAACGACACAGAGCAGGTCTTACAAGCCTGTTTTGAATGCACTGACTGGAGTGTTTTTGAAGCTGCTGCCAGCGATCTGGACGAGCTCACAGAGACTGTAACATCATACATCAGTTTCTGTGAGGATTTATGCATCCCTACCAGGACTTACTTATCATTCAACAATGATAAACCATGGTTCACACCAAAACTCAGACAGCTTCGTCAGGTCAAAGAAGATGCCTACAGGAGTGGGGATAGGATCTTGTATAATCAGGCCAGGAACACATTGACAAAGGAGATTGAAGTGGCTAAGAAGAGCTATGCCAAAAAGCTGGAAAACCAGTTTTCCTCCAACGACCCTGCATCAGTGTGGAAAGGTCTGAAAGACATTACCAACTACAAGACACCATCCCCCAGCATCGACAGCAACAAGCATCTTGCGAACGAGCTGAATGTCTTTTACTGTAGATTTGAGACCCCCGATCAGACACCCCATACCCACCCTGACCATCTCTCTACACAGCCATCAACACCTCCAGCCATCCCTCTCCCCTCCCCCCCTGCACTTCAGATCAGTGAGGATAATGTGCGTCAGATCTTCAGGAAACAGAAGAGAAGGAAAGCACCAGGCCCAGACGGTGTTTCACCAGCCTGTCTGAAAACCTGCGCTGACCAGCTGGCCTCTATCTTCTCACTGATCTTCAACAGATCACTGGAGCAGTGCAAAGTCCCTTTCTGCTTTAAACGCTCCACCATCATCCCAATCCCGAAGAAACCAAAGATCACAGGACTCAATGACTACAGACCTGTTGCCTTAACATCTGTGGCCATGAAGTCATTCGAAAGACTGGTGTTAGCATATCTGAAGGACATCACTGGACCCTTGCTGGACCCCCTGCAGTTTGCCTACAGAGCAAACCGGTCTGTGGATGATGTGGTCAATATGGGACTGCATTACACCCTACAACATCTGGACAAACCAGGGACCTATGCAAGGATTCTGTTCGTGGACTTTAGTTCTGCCTTCAACACCATCGTCCCATCACTGCTCCAGACCAAACTGACCCAGCTCTCTGTCCCTAGCTCCATCTGTCAATGGATCACCAGCTTTCTGACAGACAGACAACAGCTAGTCAGAATGGGCAAAATCACGTCCGACAGCCGCACCATCAGCACCGGTGCTCCACAGGGATGTGTTCTCTCACCACTGCTCTTCTCCCTGTACACAAATGACTGCACCTCTAAAGACACCTCTGTCAAGCTCCTGAAGTTTGCGGACGACACTACTGTTATCGGACTCATCCGGAACGGTGACGAGTCTGCGTACAGACAGGAGGTGGAGCAGCTGGCTCTTTGGTGCAGTTATAACAACCTGGAGCTGAACACGCTCAAAACAGTGGAGATGATCGTGGACTTCAGGAGAAACCCCCCTGCACTCCCTTCACTCACCATCATGGACAGCACTGTGACTGCAGTAGAGTCATTCAGGTTCCTGGGCACCACCATCTCTCAGGATCTGAAGTGGGACACTCACATAGACTCTATTGTGAAGAAAGCCCAACAGAGACTGTACTTCCTGCGTCAGCTGAGGAAATTCAACCTGCCACAGGAGCTGCTCGTACAGTTCTACTCAGCTGTCATCCAGTCCATCCTCTGCACTTCCATCACCGTCTGGTTCGGCTCTGCTACCAAAACCGACCTCCGTAGACTACAGCGGATAGTTCGGACTGCTGAGCGAATCACTGGCACTACCCTTCCCACACTCAAAGTACTGCACTCATCCAGAGTGAGTAAAAGGGCTCGCAAAATCACTCTGGACCCGTCACACCCAGCACACTTTCTGTTTGAACTGTTACCGTCTGGTCGACGCTACAGAGCACCGAGCACAAAAACAACCAGACACAGGAAAAGTTTCTTTCCCCAGGCCATCTACCTCATGAACACTTAAATGTTCCCCTACTGTGGAACAAACATGTGCAATACTTCCCTCAGACATTTCATTATAGCACCTTATAACTTTATATATATTTATAATTTATAATCTTTTATTTTTATTTTATTTTTATTTTTTCTAATTTTTATTTATACCTATGTTACTTGTCACTTGTCTTGTCACTTTATATTGTATGTGTACTGGAAGCTACTGTCACCAAGACAAATTCCTCGTATGCGCAAGCATACTTGGCAATAAAGCTCTTTCTGATTCTGATTCTGATTCTGATTCTGATTACTCATTATGAGAATAGGGACAACACTTTTAGACCAAGCGCCGGGAGCGCCGACCATTTTTCCCGTCGTTAAACTAGCAAAGGTGGATTTGGACTCGCCCTAAGTAAACTTGAACCATGCGCTTTAGACCGTGCGCTTAGATCGCTAAAATGTGTTTATGAAAAACACAAATTGCCCACCCAACCTTTAACATCAGGTGTAAATGACACCTAAAGCGACTCCTAATCAGTCCCTGCCTTGGGATTTAGTAGGCAACTTGATAAAGGGCACAACTGTGTCTTTGCTCCGGGATGCAGATGAAGCAGCGTGAGATCTCAACCTCCTGTCGAGAGGATTTTACATATCTCCCAATGCAACATACCTCACACATCTGTGCTCTTCGTCTAACAAATCAGATAAAACCCTGTTATTGATCCAAATAAGCAAGGACCTTCCATTTTCTAACCTTTCCATGTTTCTTTCACAGTGGATTAGCCATGTAAAACAATTCCTGATCAACAATGCGGATCAGTTTGACAGAGAAACTACATTTTTATATTTTCAGATGAAAATGTGATTAGTGCTAATAGTGGTTGTAAGGGAATTGTTTGCTAAGGGATTCTGAATGTTATATTGTTGCTAAAATCATGTTCATCTTGAACTTTTTTTCATAAAGAAGCCATTGTTATAATGGCCATTGTAATAATAATCCATACATTTGTGTCTTTTATTTTGGTTAGTATCTCCTTTCGGCCTGAAGCGTGTGTGGGAGAGGTTTGCTGACAGGAGAGGGAGTCCACACAGGCCTCACACAATCATGGGAGATTATAAGAAAGTGAACCACTAGAGAAGACGAAACGTAGACTGCCTATATTCTCATGCACCTTTGTGGGATTTCACTGGAAGAGTGCAGTTCATCTCATTCAAACAGAAATGAGCATCAGTCAAAAAAAAAAAAAAAAGAGAGGCCGAACTTCCTGTCCGCCATCTTGATTTCCATTCAATACCTACTTTTTCGAACTCCTAGACCTTTTGTCCGATTTTCACCAAAATCGAATCGTATTATCTCCATCTTCCATAGACTGACATCATGGGTTTTTGAGAGAACCAAATACATTCCCAAAAGAGACCCAGGTTGGATACATGATAAAACTTTCTTCTGTAAAACACAAAATGTGATGTTTGGCTTGGGACGGACACTCTTGAGCTTGAGGAGTGACAAAAGGTCACCATAAAAGTATCTTAAAGTCCCCCTGTGCTGAAAATCAAGCTTTTAATGTTGTTTATGTGTTTATCTGGAGGTCAGTACGGGTTTAAAGATGTCAAATTTATCATGGTTCAGTTTATATATTGGCTTTATGGTCACGGTTTCAGTTCACTAAAGATTTTATGTCGCAGTCTCTGATACACCAGTTAGGAAACATGATGCGATAACACTGCATTCAATTTCTTTAGCTTCAATTATAATAGAATTATAAAACAAATTTAAAGTCCCCCTGTGGTGAAAATCTAGTTTTTAATGTTGTTTATATGTCTATGTTGTGCTTTTAATATGCTTTAAGACGAACCATTGCTGAGTATTTTCTCCTTAAAACTGCAGTGAACCAAAGACAGTCTCAAAGACACGCTTTGAAATCGCTGGTGTTTCTGACGTCACAAACTACCTTGTAACCAATCAGATCAACGTGTGATCGTCAACCAGTGGATCTCTGAGCTTTAAGTGGAGGTGGGGCTCATTTGCATATTCATAGAACTGCGTATACTAAATGAGGCAAGAGTGTCAAGTTACATTCAAGATATTTTATGGCATGATGGGTTTTTTTTTCAAGGAAAAAACATAAAAAATGCCATTTTGGTGATCAAAGATGAGTTTTAAGGGATAAAATAAAATTTCTGTCAGATCCTCACACAAAGCTATTGTATGACTAAATAGCACACAGGTTTTATGGACCACTTTTATGGTGCTATTTTTATTTTTGATGCTGCTGTAATTGGAGCTTGTGAAGGTGAGCACAGTATATGAAGTCAAACAGCCTTGGAAAAAGAGGAGTGAAGTTCCTCAACTGCTCAGCTATGAATAAACTGAAGATGGGAATCAACTTTCCATGGGAATCTGTTTTCAGCTGACGGCCGTTGAGAAGAGACACTTCCTAACTGACAGGAAACCTGGTGAGGCTGAGATGGCACTTCTCTAATCTCTCTGCAGAAATGACTGCACCTCGGTTGACCCTCGGTGAAGCTTGGGAAGTGGCAGTGATGAACACAACGGTGATTGGCTTCATAAGCTCCGCTGACTAATCTGCATGAACACTGGAGGAGGAACAGCTGGTGAGATCCAGCAAACATAACAGCCTGGAACTGATCAAACGATGGTGCCGAGGAGAGGCTTCAGAAGGCCTCTGCAACCCACAGCTTCCCTCAACATCGGGGACTCTTAAAAACAAGCATTTCTCAGAAATTATCGACTGAAAATGAAAATGTACTCCCCTTCATCTCATTCCCAAAGGAAGTTCTTTCATCTGTGCAACACAAAAGAAGATTAGATATAATTATCAACACACTTGTTTCCTGTACAATGAAAGTGACCACAAGGTGACAATCTCCAAAGAGGACAAGCACAGCACCATGAGGCAATCATAGAAGTCGTCCATAAATTGTGCATTATGTTTAAAGTATTCCTAAGCCATACAGTCCAATTAAAATAACGCTATTCGCTGAAAAATGTTGCATCCATGTTTCAATATGTTGAAAATGTGCATGTTATGATCCGTTGTGAGTTTGAGATAAACACACGCCAACAAAACCATGTACTTACACTATTAACAAGTAACCTATTATACTCTAATATTAGTGTATATTTATTATATTAACATCCTATTTAAAAATAACCACAATATTACTTTAAAAAGTGTATTCATTATGTTTTGTAACTTATTAATAGTCACGTTTTGGACCGTTAATAAACAAATCTTAGGTAAACACGATCACTATACCCAGTGATAGTGTGTTTACCTAAGATTTGTTCATTAACGGTCCAAAACGTGACAATTAATAAGTTACAAAACATAATGAATACACTTTTTAGTGTAATATTTCACAATATTTCAGTAATATTTTCATGTCAGATTTCACAAATCGATTCGATTCTGTTTTATAAGCTTGTTTCGATGTAATATTGGTTTATAAGGCACAGCACATGTCAATATTTCATATTAAGGATAACGATCTCTCAACTAATGCTGTAATCTACTCAGGGCACCCTGTCAGTTTGTGTATTATTGTAATATTTAAGGTTAAACTCAACAACAGAGTCCATGATGTTGTGCTGTAACTGAAGAGGAAGATATGATTGGTTAGCTGTTTGATCCGAGGCGGCCGAAGCAATCCGTCACGCTGTTTTGATAGAGTTTGAAAGCTGAGACTTTGTTTCATATCAAAATAGCACAAAGCTTATTGCGATTAATGGATGCCAGGCTCTACAAATAATGTTTAGTGACATTACTGAAAACAGCATAGACTAGATCAGTCGATCTTGGTTCGTCAAATGAAGATTGATTCAGATTGATTAATCAATAGTGTCAGGCCAGCCCTAGCAAACACAGCAGGTGTCATGATGATCACAGAGATTCAGCTTTAATTGCCAGATCACTCACAGATCGCACTGAGCGTGACGGAGGCATTGCCTTCTGTCTCATGACTTAACTAGGGGTTGTTTTTATGAATAGGAAAACATTTAAATGGCTGGTAAAAGCTTGGCGTGACGCGTCTTAATGAGCAAAAACATATATTTTCCTTTTCCAAGGAGGAAAGTCATACAAGTTTGAAATGACATTACTAAATTGTGATCTGTGAAGAGATTTTTGTTTTGTTTTTTGGTGTACATTTGTCTTTAAAAAGCTTTATTATATGCTGGACAAATCCACAAACAATCAATGGATATAGTCTGTGATTTTCTAGGTCTTTATCCTACAAAAGAAGCAATTTAGACTCAATAAAGAGAGGAAGGCACAGAAACAGATTTCCTCCCCAGGCGCTGGCCCCTTCTGAACCACTGAACTACATAACTGCAGAAGAACAACTTTAATAATTAAATATGCTGTTGACATTCAGCATCTGAAACACACCACACAGTTTAATCTACACTCACTGCACAGAGATGCTTTCATATGCTGTGAATATAGTCACGGCTGAAGACAGTGCAGGGGGAAAGGGGCCATTCAAGATACTTTATACAAGCCATACGTCACTTTATTTTGTAAAAGATTGTGTTTAATAGTCAAAGTCCCAAAGAACAGAAGAGTTCAGATGCAAAAGCCTCTAAGTGCCATCTGAAATTTGCTTCTAGAATGATCATTTTTATCAAGCTCGTATATTTAAGTTCAATAATTTCACTTAAATGGCAATGCAAATTACCTATTAATTGTCATTTAAGTGAAATTACTTATCTTAAATATACAAGCTTTATAAAAATGATCATTCTAGAAGAAATTTTCAGATGGCACTTAGAGGCTTTTGCATCTGAACTCTTCAACTACACTAACCATAATCCATCACCAATCAGAGAATGTTCCTGTTTCCATGGAAATGAAAATGATAGCATACCCTTGAAGCCAATAAAACATATTGTTTTCATACATTCATAATCATGTCTTTGTCATGGAATATCAGTGGTTTTATAAGTGAATAGTTTTGCATTGCACCATTGTCTTATTCCAAATCAAGTCTTGTAGCTTTGTATTTGTTGGATAATGTGATTTATCTTAGAGCTAGTTGGTTGTATTCATGGCTAAAATATTTTTTTCAATTTCTATGGAGAAAATCAATGCGAATCCTCTGAAAAAGTGTGCAGCCACTATTGCACTTTATTGCTTTTTTTTTTTTTTGACCTTGGGAGCGTCTGATTTCTGACATCTGATCGGCTTATTTTCTGACATGCTTGCAGAGAGAGGCTCACCAAAACAAAGTTACTGGGTTTTTTACTTTTTCTGGGTTGGTAGAAGCACTGGGGACCCCGATTATAGCCCCTTTAACTGAACATCACTGAGTCACAGTGTGGTTTCAGGAAGTGCTGGACATGATTTTCACAGTTAGACAGCTGCAAGAAAAATGTAGTGAACAACATCAGGACCTTTTCATGGCATTTTTTGTTCTCTCCAAAGCATTTGACACTGTGGATCGAGAGCTGCTCAGGGCAATCCTTACAAAATGTGGCTGTCCAAAAACATTTGAGGACAGGACAGGGACAGGAATCTGAACCCTTTAGTGAGTAAGACACACGAGTAAGACAAGGATTGACTCTGACTTCCATAATATGAAAAAAATAAATAAATACTATGGACCATGACCTGTTTGGTTGCTGACATTCTTCAAATCACTGTATGTGTTTCTTTCTTCAAAATGTGTTCAGCTGAAGAAATAAATTCATACAGGTTTGGAACAACTTGAGTTTGAGTAAATTAATTCATTTTTGGGTGAACTATCCCTTTAAACGGTCGAATACAAACAAAACTATGTCAAAATGCCGTCTTGGGAAGTATTCACACAAACACAGTCAGTTTGGGAACTTAAATAAATGTGTATCAGTATATTGGATCGGTGCATTCGCTCTTAAAGTGACAGGAGCCTCATAAACCTGCTATCATCTGTCATGTTAATCAGAGGACAAAAAACAAGAGACAAAAACACTTTAATTGTAAGCATTAATCGGTATTTAATTTTTACAGTGAAAATGATCCACTGCTATACATTTGATAATTTAATTTAATTTCTCTAGTATTTCTCACCTGAATACTGTTAGACCCACCTGAAAAACTATAGTCATGTTAATTTAATTTGTCTATTTATTCTATTGTATTTATACGTGCTGTTGTTTGCAATTTGTTTATTTGTTCTGATTTTATCACTGAATGTTTACTTGTCTTTTTTTTATATATATTTAGTTCAAAGTTTTAAATGAAGCCTCCCTGTGCGTGTGAAAACTATTTCAATAAAATTACCCAAATTAACATATGTCTATATGGCCGTTTTCCCTGTGGTATTGAATATGAATATTCTTCAGGGTATATCAAAGTTATAAATACACTAGTAAGTGACACACTTATTGAGTCCTGTACTGTGGATAGATGCTAGAGCTGACTCACAATGACATTTGTGAGGTCTTAAATGGCTGTAACGCGCAGTGAAGCTGATCTGTGCACAGTATGGGGCACGTGGGCCCGCACACACACCTCACACCAACAGTCACCCAGGCATTGTGTGGGGGGTTCGCTTAGTACAACAACATTCTCTGAAGCTCTTCATCAATCTCCATTGTGCTGAGGGATGGTTTACGGAAAACCTGTAGTCAAATGTTTGACATGAATGGAAGAATGAACCCAATTTCCCGTTAACAGTGTCAGTGGAAGGAAGGTTTTTCCGTTATTCCTGGCTGGCAGGATTGTGCTGAGTCAAGGGGAATTAAACATCAGATGCTGTGATGAGAGAAGCTTAAAGACTTTAAATGTTACTGATGCATCTCATGGAAAACGTTAACAACAACAACAAAAAAAGGAATATTGAGACATTTTCTTTATTCCATTTGGGGAATTTCTTAGAGGGTTAGGTATCAAGTTGCTAATTATCACAAGTAATTATACAAATCAAAATTTGTATAAATAAAATGGCATTTATATAAAATGTGTTTCTTCTCCATAAATTAGGTTAATGATTAGAAATTAGCCTGAAAAGGATTAGTTCACCCCAAAATGAAAATGTCCTAATAATTTACTCACCCCAATGCCATCCAAGATATCCATGTCTTTCTTTCCTCAGTGGGAGAGAAATGATGTTTTTTGAGGAAAACATTTCTGGATTTTTCTTCTAACAATGGACTTCATTGGTTACCATCGTTTTTAAGTCCAAAGCAATGCAGTTTCAAAAGTCTTTGAAGTGTTTAAACGGGCTGTACGCGATCACAGCTGAAGAAGAGGTTGTTATCTAGCGAAATGATAGGACATTTAAAAAAAAATATATAATTTATAGAGCTGATCAACAAATGGACAGGGAACTACGTCATCACGTTGTAAGGTCACGCCGGCGCCGGCAATACTATTTGAACTACTAGCCTATTCATATTCATATTCACTGAATACTATTACTATATATAAAATAGCAAACAATACTATTTGAACTATCCTCCTACGTACGGTCGCATTGGAAACAGTGGGGCGGTACTTCTGCCGGCGCCGGCGTGACCTTTCAATGTGATGACGTAGTTCCCTGTCCGTTTGTTGATCAGCTCAATCCGAACTATTGAAGGTAAAAAGTCTATAAATTATATATATATATTTTTAAATGTCCTATCGTTTCGCTAGATAACAACCTCTTCTTCAGCTGTGATCGCGTACAGCCCGTTTAAACACTTCAAAGACTTTTGAAACTGCATTGATTTGGACTTAAAAACGATGGCAACCAATGAAGTCCATTGTTAGAAGAAAAATCCAGAAACTGAGGAAAGAAAGACATGGATATCTTGGATGGCATTGGGGTGAATAAATTATTAGGACATTTTCATTTTGGGGTGAACTAATCCTTTAATAAATGTGATTGGTCAACAGGAGGGATCTTGTTTTTGCTTTCATGGCTCAGGATATGTTCTTCTCTTCTCCATTTTATTGTTGTTAAATAAGTCTGTGTTTTTGAGCGGCTCAGTTCACATTAAATGTTGCGAAACCAAATTCACTGAGCAGTTCCTGAGGAACATCCGCAGATGAAACACATCTGGAGAGCCTCACTTGAACAGGAATTCATTTGAAAAAGCTCTGAAAATGATCGCAGCACCTTGTTGAATCCCAACGGGAAATCTCCCAGGATACGCTTCTGAATCACACCATACCTTATTCGTAGGATAGTCCTGGAACATTAATATTTAACACTGGCTGTGAGTCCAGTGTGTTACTCTACCTGAGCTACTCTTGGGTTACTGGATTTTAGATATATTACTCTGAATTATAATCTGTGTGAATATGTATAGGTCTTAGATTGATTTCCGAAAGGCTTCTTATTGGCTTATTAGAGCTTGTGTTTAGTGAGTAATTACTCCTCTTGTTAACTGTTGCATTAGTTATAGGCTAGAGGTTTCTGATTGTTGCTTGTGGAGAAGAGGCTGTATCAGATGTAATCGAACACTTGTGTGTTTGAGAAGGAGCTTTGTGTTGGGTCAGTTTGATAGACAGGTCATATGTGTATGTATGTATGTGTGTGTGTGTGTGTGTGTGTAGAGGCAGTGGGATCCGTGTGAGAGCTCAGTTACGGTGGTGTCTGATAGGCTTGGCTGTTCTGTTCCTGTCCTCAGGTAACCACACGCCAACCATTTCAATGACTGACACTCTCATCTAAACAGTTTCAAGCATGAATATATATTTCAAACGGTTATGGGGAGCTCGATCATACAGACAAAAAGAACAGCATTATTTACTTCTTTTTGTTGAATTTGGTGCTTTATTATAAATTATATAAGTTTGTTTTATGGTATGTATATTAGGGGTGTAACAATAAATCGTGTCACAATATATCGCAATACAAAAATGCAACAATATGTATTGTGTTATAAGTTCACCCAAAATACCAAAATGACTGTCGTTACACCCCTAATGTTTAGACTTAGTCCTAATCCTGACAAAATCATGTTCGGCATGATGATGTTTAATGCCCCCGACAACCTCTGTAGTCCCATTTAGACGCTTGTTAACGACCGCCTTAAAAATTGCTGATGTATTTTATTTCAAAGTCCCATTTCAAAAAAACCTATTGACTTCAGGACGATGAAACTGGAAGTGCTAAAATGCTAACTCATCCTGCAGCTCTCCATTCTTCAGGGTGAAACGAGTCCAACCAATAGAAAACATTCAGGAAACCTGTTTGAAAACAGTCAGTTCATGCTTATATAAGTAGTGCAGCTGGCTGAGTGTGTATTTCTGAAGTGTACCAGATTTCTACCAAATATGATTATAAATGGAACACTTCTCGTTTTTCTCTTCCACTTTTCCTGTTTCTGCATTAGCCACAGTAGTGTCTTCCTCTTTCTGTTGGTGTGTGGCTTCATCAGGAGCCCATCTGAAGAGGATCTAAGCACAGTGTATTTTTGTGTTTGGCTAATGTACAGTCACAGAGATGGAGCTTTGTGTGTGAGCAACTTCTTCATTTATCATCTGCTGCTGCTGGGAAGATGACACTGTTCTGGGCTAATGCGCATTGTGTCCTTGCTTATCATAATCTACTTCGTAAAATGTTCGCTCATTTCTCTTCTGACTGACAGTGGGATATTCCAGTGCTCGTTCTGGCTTTAGATCTAGTGTTTGCTACTTTGATCTGCTTGATCCAGAGCAACTAAATGGCACAAAAGCATGACATATTTGCACACTTTTTTCTTTGCACCAATATTATATTTTTCATTTAAAAAAACCCCCAACAGATTATCATGGTGCAATATTGTATATTGACAGTTGTTGTATTCAAAGTCAAAGTGTCTGTACAGATGCACTCAAAACAAGTTCATGAATAAAGACTAATTGGAGATGTTAGATATTTATTCACGCTTTAATAGTTTGAATAATAGTTTAACTGTCTAATGATGCATACGCACATCTGATGTGACAGTGTTGTAAATCAAAGTGATTTGATATTATTTTTTTGGAAATGTAAAAATTAAGCAACATTTTGAATATCAGGCCAATTTTTTGTCCACTTCTTGTCTGGTCTTATGAGTATGAGAGCAGAAATATAATAGATAATATGAGATAAAAGAGATGTTCATTTTACACCTCAGATTAGGACGTTAATTTGTTCAGTTCTTTCAAACTGTCCATTTATTACTGCAGTGAAGGTGAGTAAAATAAGTCCTGAGACCAGCTTCATTAGTGTCATGTGTGCTGGTTGCAGAAAAAAAGAAAGTTGACATGATCTAGATGCAGCAGATACTTGTATACTTTTATTAGAAACAAACTCAAATCTTCACAAAACACTCTAGAATCTCAGGAACATGAACAGAACAACCAACTTAGTTCTGATGAGGACTGAAAATGAACTGGAAAGACACAGGGCTTCAATACAAGAGCAAACTAATCAACTAAATGAACATCAGGTGCAAACGATAATCAAACAATGAGTAACCTAGGAGACTAAAGGCCAATTTATACTTCTGCGTCGAGTGTACGCCGTAGTGTACGTCGTAGGCTACGCACGTAGGCGATGCCGTCGTGAGCATTTATACTTCTGCGTTATGTCTGTGTTGCTCTGCAGTTACACCGCCGAAACGCTAGTTGGCGGGGGTGGGTTTTAATGTTCCACTATGTTTAGATTCCTCGCAGCTGTTTTGAGTTTAGGCTACTAAGCGACTGAAAGAGAGCGGATCATGTTGGAGTTGGAGCTTATCGAGGTGGAAAAACAGTTAAATTTAGTGAAATTACTAAAACTAAAAGGCAGAAACGAGAGAAGGCGTCGGAGATGGTACGTGCAACCCGTGAATCTGTGTGCGACGGTTGAACCGAATTTAAAAATGACGGGCGGTGCAGAAGAACCTGGAAATGCGTAGGAGGAAATGCGATGCTACCAAGCCGACCAATCACAGATCTTGCGGTCTGCGTCGTCGCGACGTGTAGTTACATTTTTGAGGAGGTGCGCGTCAGGGTACGGCGAAGGGTACGACCTATGATACACGTCTATGCGTATGCTACGCCGTACCTTCTGCGCGCAACCGACGCAGAAGTATAAATTGGCCTTAAGCAGGAAACAGAAAACAGCAAAAACCAACTCATTGTAAAACTCAAACACATAAAACAGGACATAACCCTGATAATGAGCTTCAGGCAGCTTTACTGTACCAGAGAGTCTGCGACAATATCCGATGTGTTTCACACATTCACTCTGTGTGTGTGTGACTGTTTCTTCTCACTGCTGTAAAGTGTGATAAGACCTAAAAGCGAAGAGGAAAACCGATCAATAAACTAGTTTGTGCGTTCAATTCAGTGTATCAGTCAAATCATTAAGATTGTAGCTGAGCTCAGTGCAGGTTTCATTCATCAGCGTGTGAAGCTGCTGTTGAGGGAACATGGCGAATATAAATTTGTTGAGGGAAACATTATCACTTCATGTGGCGGGTTGAGCATGTGATGCGTGTTTCCCCGCGTCTCCCCCCCGGGCTCCCGCGGCTCAGTTAATGTGCTGGAGGAGGGGGTGGAAGCCCTTAAATTATAGATGTGTGTGTTCATGTACTGTTTGTGTTTTCCCCAGAGTGCTTGCTAAGCATGTTTGGGTTGGGAAGGCCAGCACAGATGTATCCTGTTATCTCACTTGTAACTGTGCCCACTATTGAAACAGCTTTTCTTAAATTGTAGCTATCAGGATGACTGTGTGTTTGTGTGTGTGTGTGTGTGTGTGTGTGTGTGTGTGTTCCTTTGGGTCTAATTAGGCTGGTCAAAGTCTCTCCATACTGCATGACTAATCAATACTGCTGCATGAAGACACATGCAGAGACTAAAACACATACACACATCGACGGTTACACACTGTACTCACAGATTGTCCTAAACCACAAAACATTATACTTTCCTCCTCGAAACACCTGCACATTTATACAGTGCGTCTCTTGAAGAAGCCTGGAGTTGCCAGTACTATTATTAACCGAAACAGTTCTTTCTAGGAGCACTTGACTAATTACCTTTGTGGAAAAGAGGTGCTCTTAATTGTATTGAATGTGCATTTGTAGTGTACTTCAAATGTACTTGCAGACAATATAATATTCATTAAATAAAAGGCCACTTAAGTGTACTTAAAGCTACACTGTGTAATTTAAACACTGTGATTCTTAGCAAAACACTCTTTGTTCTTTCAAAATGATATGTGCTTATTAATGTGTAATTACTTCTACCAACTAATCAAGTATTCTCGTAAGCGTAGAATCTGCCATTTAGAATATACGAGCGAGTCGCTCGAATGGCGGCAGCCATGTTGCGCCTCCATCTTGAAAATACATTCGCCAAAGAGGGACATACCTGGAAATTCAAGCTTCGCCTTTCGCGTTTTGACACTCAGTGGCACCGTGACGAATGCGAGGGGGAGATTACTCGCGACTGCTGGCAGATTTGAAATAATACGACCACCGTAGGAGTTAAAACGCCCTCGGAATGGGAGGGGCTAGAAAGTAATATTCAGTTGGTAGTCATAAACAATTTCACCGCTAGATGGGAGAAAATCCTACACAGTGTAGCTTTAAAGAGAGCACTTTCATGACTGTTCCTTAACAGACTTAAGTAGACTATAAAATAATATAAAATACTGTCAGATTAAAAGCTTTTCCTTAAGGTCATTAAGTCAATCAAGTCATTAAGTCTTCATAATATTTCAGGGGTGCGGCAGCATTTGAAATATAATACATTTTAATTTAATTGCTTTAAACAATCAATTAAGTGTCCTAAAACATTCACACTTAAGTATATTCTTTTAAAGTGTATTATATCCGTAACAAATACTCTCTTTAAAAGTATGCTAAAGTGTACTTTTTTTCAGAAGGTTATAACTAATGTTTAGAAAACAAATTCCACTTCTATTCTATCATTGAAATTGTAATTTGGTATTTGGTATTCTCATCTATTAGTCACTTTGGACTGCCGTCAACATTGTGAGTAAATCACTAAAAATTTTGTGCTAGGCGAAAGTTATTAATTTCTTGTTTTTTGTAAAATCATAAGGTAAGACCTGACTTTAATTTGTTAATATATCAGCAGTTTCCAGGTTGTATCCAAAGCTACAGTGCATGATTATTTTTAATTTGATGCTGTTGGTTAATTTTTAACTGCACTGTTTTTGTCTTTCTCTCTTCTGTCACTCTTCACCTAATTTAATTGATATTGCCACATGATATTGTTAGATTGGATGATGTCATCTGACCTTGCCATGCCTTGACTTTAAGTGAATTGGCGCCATGGATTTTGAACACGATTTCATTGTAATAAATGGCATTTTAATAATAATTATTAAAAAAAGAAACAATAAAACAATGAAACTAAAATGTCATTGTTTTTGTTTTGCATGAAGACTGGAGCATAGGTCTGCTTAAAGAATCAATAATGGAATAATGAAGTAGAAATGTAATCGTTAAATTCTTTGTGATCCCCAACCCTAGTGAAGCCTGTAACTCAAGGACTGTCGTACGGTCCATAGACCGTCTCTTAATGACACCGACAGGGCGAAAAACATGATGAGTCGTGCTCGATGCAGATTGGATGAGATCTCTGATCAATGATCATCGAATTTCCAACCCTTATTCATAAGCTGTGCAATTCATTGCTGTGGCAATATGAACTTCCTGACATTGAAGAGACTAGACGAGCTGCTTGATTTATTAATAAATGACAGAAAAGGCCAATAAGTCGTTATGATAATATGGAAGTCATCATTAGTTATTTCATATTCAAGAATTAACATTTTGAGAATAAAACACACAAATGCTTCTTATGGGTGAAGTTTAGTTGTTGTTTTTTTAAATATATTTTTAAATAATTCACTTGTAATATAAGTAATTTAGATCACCAAGCCCTCTTAAATGTATTTCATTTAGAGTCCCCCTGTAGTCAATCATTGTATCCCTTAAAACTCATCTTTGATCACCAAAATTACATATTTTAATCCTTTTATTTGTAAAAAAAAATATCTTAAAATGTAACTCGACACCCTTGCCTCATTTAGTATACGGGATTCTATGGATATGCAAATGAGCCCCGCCTCCACTCACTCGTTGACGATCACACGTTGATCTGATTGGTTGCAAGGTAGTTTGTGACGTCAGAAACACCAGCGATTTCAAACCGTGTTTTTGAGACTGTCTTTGGTTCACTGCAGTTTTAAGGAGAAAATACTCAGCAATGGTGTCGACTTATGAATTTACACATGGTTTGTCTTAAAGCATATTAAAAGCACAACATAGACACATAAACAACATTAAAAACTAGATTTTCACCACAGGGGGACTTTAAATTTGTTTTATAATTCTATTATAATTGTAGCTAAAGAAATTGAATACAGTGTTATCGCGTCATATTTCCTAACTGGTGTATCAGAGACTGCGACATAAAATCTTTAGTGAACTGAAACCGTGACCATAAAACCAATATATAAACTGAACCATGATAAATTTGACATCTTTAAACCCGTAATGACCTCTTTGACCTCTCTGTCACCATGTTTCTGACTCTCATTTCCTCCACCGTTTGTGTTTCAGGTGAAAGCGCTCAATCGTTTGGCTGCACAAGGATTCAAAGGTCATGCTGTGCTTTGGAGGGACAAGAAGAGACACTAAATAAAAAGGTTGAGAGAGAGCAGAAGGTGGACAGCAGCCGCTATCATGTCTCGTCATCACAGCCGAGCCACCAGCCTGGAGGAGAAGGGAGCCACGCCCATCCACAAGAGCTCCACCCCTTTACACAAAAGCTCCACCCCCACCCACAAGAGCGCGTCCTCCTCCTCTTCGTCTCAGAGAGACAGTCGACAGGTGAGACCGACTTCGCTTCGAGACAGAGGAAGACAAAAGCTGTGGCTGTGCAACAGTAGGGGCTTTCGCACCGGGTAGTATGACCATAGAGCACCAGAGGGTTAAGCCGCTTCCGTGTTGGTTTCAAGAGAGGGAAACACTTTCCCTTTGAAACATCACTTATCAGGCTTATGCTACTCTGAATAATACCTGAACTTCGTATTTTGAGCACTTCTTGCGTTGTTGTTGCTTTTGCCTCTTTATGATGACTCGCTGAATTTTGTCCTAATTTGTAAGTCGCTTTGGACAAAGGCGTCTGCTAAATGACTAAATGTAAATGTAAGAGAGAGATCGGAAGGCTGCCGTTATAGGTACTTAAAATGAACCTCAAAATGAAAATTTCCTGATAATTTACTCACCCCAATGCCATCTAAGATGTTTATGTCTTTCTTTCTTCAGTGGAAAAGAAATTAAGTTTTTTGAGGAAAACATTTCAGGATTTTTCTACACACAATGGACTTCAATGGCAACCAGAATGTTGAAGTTCAAATCAATGCCGTTTCAAAGGGCTCTGCATGATCTCAGCTGAGGAATGGGGTCTTATCTAGCGAAACGATTGGTCATTTTCTAAAAATGTTTTACATTTATATACTTTTTAACCACAATTGTTCGTCTTGTGCTGATCTGCGACGCACCACGCATTACGTCATCACATTGGAAAGGTGATTTCAACATTCTGGTTGCCATTGAAGTCCATTGTGTGTAGAAAAATCCTGAAATGTTTTCCTCAAAATAATTTATTTTCCACTGAAGAAAGAAAGACATGAACATCTTGGATGGCATTGGGGTGAGTAAATTATCAGGAAATTTTCATTTTGAGGTGAACTAATCCTTTAAGCCGCCTTTCCACTGCACATGACATCCGCATTCGCACATGATTGTCGCATTTCACCCCCTAGCGGCAGTCGCACGGATCTTTGAAATTGACCGTTCGCAAAGACTTTAGTCACTGTTGCTGTGTCCGACAACTCAACTTAGAGCCTCAGTTAAAGCTGCTTGTGAACCGATCATCTCTTCCTTCTAAGTTAATTTAGGATTAATTAACGGAAAGACATCAGTACACAGTGTTTTTCAAGTTTCAAGGCCACAACGTTATAACTACTAACTCTCCTGACTGTTTTGTCGGACTAAATGCCAGATTCGGCGGATTATGATAGGTCAGATCGCCTGTCAATCAAACTCCCAGTGAAGGGTGAATTGGTCGTGAAGCAACCGTTACCCTCGGCTTATTCACCATGGTAAAATTAATGATTTTAATGAATGTAATGCATGGATGAATATGTCCACACAAAACAAATTACCCTCAATACATCCAAAATAAAAACATAGTAGATTTTATAGAGCTAATCAACAAAAATATTGATTTAGTAATTATAAAATAATTATTTCTGCCATAATTATTAATAACCGGCATTTTAAAGGAATAGTGTCTACAGAATAACGTTAAAGTGTTAAAATATTGGTAATTCTAGCTTCACGCTCATAGTTTTGATTAGAATCCATCACATCCGGTCGGCCGGTCGCAAAAGTTCACATATTTCAACGCATCCGAAGCTCAAATCGGATCCCAAATGTCCGCATAAGCATATGATGGGAACTCAACGCAGCTCCCGTACGACTCTCCATTGGAAATGAATGACTTCTGGTCCGATGGCTGTCGTTTGTCGTGTGCAGTGGAAAGGCGGCTTTAGTTATAGGAACTAGCCACCAGGATGGTTCCCAGAGAACTAATGGTTCCCTCAGGTTGCATTCTGCACCATAGAAAGTATATCACGTACATAGAAAGTAGACAGTAATGTCGCTAGCTGAGCAGGAATACATACTCATGTTTGTCTTGGCCCCCTCAAAGTTGCATTGGATTTTCTCCTCAGCGTAAAGGTTAAGAGGTCCATCTATCACTGTTTCCCATGTTTGTAGAGTTAGTTTGTGGAGTGAATATATAGGCTATAATCTGTGCGTTTACACAGCTTTTTTCAAAATGGCGGGTGCTGGTGTTTCACGTGCGTTCGGCCGATCAAACTAACGTCACTGGTAGTTCCTATAGTGCTGGTTTATACCCGACTCTGAAGTAGGAGCTCAATTATTTCCTCCAAAAGAAGTTCCTGGAACTAAAATCGTTCCCAGTTCCTGTGGACACACCAAAATCCGGGAACTTCCGCCAATAGTTGTAGGAACTATGAAAAGGTTCCTCCGGTGCGAAAGCCCCTAGTGACCGCTCACTTTTTCAGAGTTGTTCAGGAAATATTTTTTCCCATTCTTTTGTCCATTTGGATTGAAAAACACATCAACAAAGCTCCAATATGAATCACATGATGGTCACATTCCTCTCAGCTGACTTGGTTGTTTAAAGCAAGGCTGTTGACAATGACCTTAAGGTGTGTTAAAGCCAGTTACAGACGAGAACTGCACACTTAGACAGAAAAGGGCTGCTAAATCAGTGAAATTACTATAATAGATCGACTTTCAACAAAGCAGGAGCTCATTCAAGTCTTCACTGACTCTGCAGGAGCTACTGAAGAAATTTGTATACATTCGGTATAGACTTTGTAGTCGTCATTTACGTTTATTTTATCTTATTCGCCTATTATCCAATACTTTTGCTTACAGAATAAAATAAATAAATGGTTTTGAATTGATAGAAAGAGTAGTCGCTACAAAATGTGACACAACTGGTCAATACAGATGAGTACTGATTATTACACTTCAGGAAGAGTGCAAATAAACCTCTCTGTCACTGTGGCGACAGTAGGAGCTGAATATCAGACATCATTAACATGAACTAATGAGCGTTGTGTCTAAAGCAGC
>NC_138731.1:8904131-9079131 GCF_965113295.1 Leuciscus leuciscus | reverse complement strand
GACTTTAAAAGCAACAGAAAATTAAGTTGAGCTTCATTCAGACAGCTAAACGTGTGTGTATTTATGTGCCCGGTCTACTGTACCTGTCTGTAAATGTGTGTGTGTGTGTGTGTGTGTGTGTGTGTTCAGCAGGGTAAACCCAGCAGTCTGCCCTGGCACCTGCCCCCGTCCTGCAGTAATGGACAGAGTAAAGTGGCGGCCTGGTTAAAGGAGTCAGAGGAGATGGACAAGTGTGCAGAGGGTAACACACAATTCATTCTGAATAATTAGGGTTTCATTATATGGCTCATCTCACTAAACCTGTCAAGAAGATGTGTCACATTTTACCACAAAATAAATAAATGCAAATATTTTTTTATTGCATATAATTATAATTTGTAGTGGTGGGCCGTTATCGGCGTTAACGTGCTGCGTTAACGCGAGACTCTTATCGCGCGATAAAAAAAATATCGCCGTTAATCTATTCTCCAAGTTGGGTTGGGAGATGGCTCTATATACTACACAAGCTATGATGACGCAATCTACCCGCGGCCGCGAGGTAAACCCGGCTGCAACGCATATTCGTCGTCATCTTAAGTAAACACGGCTGAAAGTGAAAGCTGGTGAAAAAGATCGGTGCAACATCCATTATTTGGACTTGGTTCGGGTTTAAGCCGTCAGACGAGCAGCAGCAAACTATATACAGAGTGTGTGGGGTAACAGTTCGGTAAGTTAACACACGACTAATCCGTTCGACCACCTCAAATTCAAAACGAAACATGATATCACTGAATACCAGCGCGCGCGAATTATTCCCATTCCAATATATCTTAGTGGTGTAGCACATAATCTCGATTTTAAGAATCGTTGTTGTGTTTCTTTTTAACTGAAAAGACATCAGTTAGACAACAATATTCTAATTTTAAATTTGGGGTTTCATAAACTCCAAGCCATAATAAACATTAGACCTACTTAAGTCTCTGCAGCTAGTGTACTTAAATTTTATTTATCTGCAAAATGATGTTGTATACTTACAGTTTTGCACAATATATGTTCTCAAAACTACATACACCCTTTAAAAAAAAATACATTTAGCAGTTGTTTAGCATGGGTCTGTGTAATCTGTTCTGAAATGGTTTTATTATAATATACTGTATATCGTTATCGCAAGAGGCTGCAATGTATATCACAATATAGATTTTAGGCCATATCGCCCATCCCTAATTGATAGCCTATAGTAGTTGATAATAACATAGGCCTACCTAATGTTGCCTACGGACGGTAACAGTACAGTAGTAACCTTTTACAGTCTATGAGTAGAACAGCTTTCTCAAGCAGTTTGTGATGCATTTTGGAAACAGGAGATGAGCCCCTGGTCTAATGCGCCACCTGGCTTGAGAAACCCGTTTTCAAAGACTTACTTTTATAGTCATTATTTGGGTAGCACACATATTCTGAATGCCTTCGGCAGAATTCAAATGAGCCATTTTAATCTAGATTAATCTAGATTAATTTCAAGATTAATCTAGATTAATCTTGATTAAAAAAATTAATCTATGCCCACCTCTAATAATTTGTATGTTGTATATAATTATTAATACATTTAGAGCTGCAAGTTTAATTGTAAAAATCAATTCAAACACCCACTTGATTTTATTCCTTAATGACAGTGATTCAGATCTGTGTTTATTAAAGGGTTAGTTCACCCAAAAATGAAAGTTCTGTCAGTAATTTACAGACTCAAGTCTAATGCGCATGCGTCGCGTCTGAACGCGTTGTTGTTTTTGGAGCTCTATCGCTTTGATTTATAATTCTTGATTTTTCTCTTTAAACTCACTTACAACTAGGGGTTGCACGACTACTGATTTCTGCGAGTCGATTCCTTATCAAAACAATACTCGAGTTACTCGACTACTCGTGGTTCATGCTACTTTAAATGAAAAGACATGAAATAGCTAGATCTTATCAATAAACATTTATTAATTCATAGCCTAATGCAACAATTACATAAGTAAACTCTCAAAACATTATAATTATGACATTTCATTTTTAAATTTTCATGTAACAGTCTAAAGCCAAATAAATAGCCGTTCTTGCCTTTCATTTCAGACGTCTGCTTCTAGGGGCCGTTCACATATCGCGTCTTTTTCGCGCTCAAGGTCGTTATTTCAAATGTAGGCGCGGCGAGCGCGCTCATATGGAAACAACGTGGTGCGCTAGTTTTTCCAGGCGGGTTTTTCCTTCTCATCTCCAGAAATATATCTAGTAGTAAAGCTAATGCAAGGGCTAGAAATCAATTAATCCTTTGCTGATACTTCTTCATCGTCATCATGGAGAGCGCAGTTCACTCACGGTTGCATAGCACCGACAGACGCCATGGGAGCGCGAGCGCTTGTAGGAGACAGCGGCCGCGCTTTCCACACGTTTTTAGACGCAATATGTGAACGGCCTCTTGCAGAGTTGGCCAATTACAATATTTTTGTCATCCTTGATGAAATACTTCCACACATCTGACGTGTTGCGTCTGTTGGTGACGTTCGCCATTTTTAATTCATTTATGGTTAATGGACGCTCGAGTAGTCGATTGTTTCCGACAGCGTCGACTAGTGGTTGAAGTAGTCGATCTATCGACTACTCGACTAGTCTATGCAAGCCCTACTTACAACGAACATTTTCTACTTTTCCTCACTGAGAAGCACTACTGCTCAAACCTCATAGTTACAACGCGGATTGTTGAGCAGACGCCGGATACTCTTAAAGGTTACGTCCGTGGATCACGGCTGAACGCGTCTTCTCCACACTCACTTACAAACAAACATTTTTCTGCCTATCGTGCGTCTACTCTACACCCCTACCACTAAAAAATAAAACGGATTATATCCAAGACTTCAGTCATAAATTAGTATTAATATTGATAGCATCACTGGTAGCTTCGTTGCTAACTCACTGTCCATCTGTTAAAATGGCGAATATATCAGATGTAAGTAGTCTACCGCTTGGTGCAGGTGAGGACACATTTGAGCTGCACGCACTGCAGTCTGAGCTGGAAGCTGTTGAGAAACAGATCCACAACCTTTTATTGAGACAGGCCGAGCTGAGAGACCGGTGTTTGGCTCTTGAAACATCACGCGCCGATGCACACAAATCAGTGTTTAACGTTACTAACCCGCTGACTCCGACCGCGTCTACTCCGTGCGTTCCTCAGCATCGGTCACGATCAGCCATGGTCTCGCTCAATCCGGCTCCAACACGCCACCACGAAGCCTGGGTGGTTCCGCAGCGGAAGACGCGAGTCAGGTTTAGACCAAGACTTTCTCCGACCCTCCCGGTTTTCGAGTTATCCACACAAAACCGCTTCTCCCCTCTTCGCGAAACAGAACGCGATGCTGTGATCATCGGCGATTCCATCGTTCGGCACGTACACGCTACGTTGGGTAAAAGTAAGGTGCACAGTCACTGCTTTCCTGGTGCTCGTGTTTCTGAAATTGCTGCTCGCGTTCCCGAGATCCTGAACGGTGACGAGCGCGTCGGAACTGTGGTTCATATTGTAAATGAAATATTCACAGATAATAGCTTCGATGTACTTTGCCTTACTGAAACCTGGCTTAAACCAAATTATTATTTCGGTCTAAATGAGTCTACTCCATCTGTATACTGTTATAAGCATGAGCCCCGTCTGATTGGTCGTGGCGGCGGTGTTGCAACCATCTATAGAGATATTCTCAATGTTACTCAGAAAACGGGTTATACGTTTATTTCATTTGAAGTACTTGTACTAAATGTTACGCTCTTAGATGTTAGAAAAACATCCCTATTATCTCTAGCCTTGGCTACCGCATATAGACCGCCAGGGCCTTACGCTGATTTCCTAAAAGAGTTTGCAGATTTTCTCTCAGATTAGTCAATGTCGATAAAGCATTAATTGTTGGAGATTTTAACATACACGTAGATAATCCAAATGATGCGTTAGGGGCTGCGTTTACAGATTTATTAAATTCATTTGGGGTCAAGCAAAACGTCACCGGACCAACTCATCGTCTTAATCATACACTCGATTTAATTATATCACATGGAACCGATCCAACCGATATAGATATCATTCCACAAAGTGATGATGTCACTGATCACTACATGGTAACTTGCATATTACGTACTGCTGTAATATGTCATGCGGCGTCGCGTTATCAACCAGGCAGAACAATCCTCCCATCCACCATAGATAATTTCTCAAATTGCTTATCTAATCTGTCTCAGCTGCTGCCTGAACCCAAACAAACAGATGAACTAGAAGAACTAACTAGCACTATGAGCACCATTCTCTCTAGAACATTGGATGTGGTTTCACCTATTAAATTAAAAAAGGTCAGAGAGAAAATTAAAGCACCATGGTACAACAATACTACGCATGTTTTAAAGAGAGAAACGCGTATTTTAGAGCGTAAATGGAAACAAAGTAATTTAGAGGTCTTTAGAATCGCGTGGAAAGACAGTATGTCACGTTATAAAAAGGCCCTAAAAGCGGCCAGGGCTGAGCACCTCCGCAAACTAATAGAAAACAACCAAAACAATCCAAGGTTTTTATTTAACACCGTGGCTAGACTAACAAATAAACAGACGTCACCCGAACAAAATATCCCGTTACAGTTCAATAGTAATGATTTCATGAATCATTATAATTCAGCCTTATAATTCAGCTTCAATTATCACCCCGCAAGAACAATTACAGTGCTTTACAACTATAGAACAAAAAGAGTTAAATAAACTTATCACTTCATCTAAAACAACAACATGTTTATTAGATCCTATACCAACTAAACTACTGAAAGAAGTGTTACCTGTAGTGGAAGAGCCTCTCCTCAATATTATTAACTCGTCTTTATCTTTAGGTCATGTTCCAAGAACATTTAAACTGGCAGTTATAAAACCTCTCATTAAGAAACCACAATTAGATCATAATAATCTAGCAAATTATAGACCCATTTCAAATCTTCCATTTATGTCTAAAATATTAGAAAAAGTGGTGTCCGCTCAACTGGGCTCTTTCTTGCAACAAAATGATATCTATGAAAAGTTTCAGTCTGGATTCAGACCGCATCATAGCACTGAAACTGCGCTCGTTAAAATCACAAATGATTTACTTTTAGCTTCTGACCAAGGCTGTATCTCAATACTAGTTTTACTTGATCTTAGTGCTGCGTTCGATACTATAGATCACACAATACTCTTAGATCGACTACAAAATTATACTGGTGTTCAAGGACAAGAACTAAGCTGGTTCAAATCATACCTATCTGACCGCTACCATTTTGTCTATTTAAATGGAGAAAAATCGATCATAACTCCAGTAAACTATGGAGTGCCGCAGGGATCTGTATTAGGCCCTCTGTTATTTTCAATATATATGATGCCACTTGGAAATATTATAAGGAAACATGGAATTAGTTTCCATTGTTATGCTGATGACACTCAAATATATATTTCATCACGGCCGGATGAAAACGCTACATTTTCCAAATTGACAGAGTGTGTTAAAGATATAAAAGTTTGGATGACGTGTAATTTTCTTTTATTAAATCCAGACAAGACAGAGGTAATACTTATCGGTTCAAAAAACCGCCCACAAAACCTCGCACAATACAACTTTAACATCATAGGATGTCCTGTTACTTTATCCTCTACAGTAAAAGACCTGGGTGTTATACTCGATTGCAACCTGTCTTTTGAAAATCATATTTCATATGTTACAAAAACAGCCTTTTTCCACCTTAGAAACATTGCTAAGCTACGTAATATGCTATCAGTTTCTGATGCAGAAAAGTTAGTTCATGCATTCATGACCTCGAGACTGGATTACTGTAATGCTTTATTAGCTGGTTGTCCTGCATCCTCAATAAACAAGCTACAGTTAGTCCAAAATGCCGCCGCTAGAGTTCTTACAAGATCAAGAAAATATGATCATATAACACCGATTTTATCATCACTGCATTGGTTACCTATAAAGCTCCGTATTAATTATAAGGTATTGCTACTGACTTATAAAGCCCTAAACGGCTTAGCTCCAGTCTATTTAACGGATCTTCTATCACCCTATAATCCATCGCGCTCTTTAAGATCACTAAATTCAAGGCTTTTGGTCATACCTAGGATATCCAGAACCACCAAAGGAGGGAGAGCATTTTCACATTTGGCTCCAAAACTCTGGAATAGTCTTCCTGATACTGTTCGTTGCTCAGACTCGCTCTCCCAGTTTAAAACTAGATTAAAGTCGCATCTCTTCAGCCAGGCATTCATATAATCCCACAGTTCAAACTACAATCCGGCCTCTAGCTCATAAATGCCAGAGGAGAACTGGCCCCCGACTGAGCCTGGGTTCTCCGAAGGTTTTTTTTTCTCCATTAGGTCTCCTGATGGAGTTTTGGGACTCCATTATGTCACTTGATGGAGTTTTTCGGTTCCTTGCCACTGTTGCCTTTGGCTTGCTCAGTTGGGGATATTTTGGGGATATTTAATTTTATTTTGTCAATCAATAAATTCCTCTTGAAACAAACTTTGTTGTATTATTTTAATTTAATACTGTGAAGCTGCTTTGATACAATCTGTATTGTGAAAAGCGCTATACAAATAAACTTGACTTGACTTGACTTAATTACTCTCCCTCATGTTGTTCCAACCCCGTAAGACTTTCGTTCATCTTCGGAACACAAATTAAGATATTTTTGATTAAATCTGAGAGCTGTCTCACTCCTCCATAGGCTGCTATGTTATTGAAACTTGCCGGCCCAGAAAAGTTAGTAAAGACATTGTTAAAATAGTCCAAGTGACTACAGTGGCTCAACCTTAAGTTTATCAAGCGACGAGAATACTTTTTGTGCCTAAAACAAACAAACATAACGACTTTATTCAACTATTCATTTTCTTCTGTGTGGGGCTCTGAGTGAGTTCACGTAGTGTAACAGCACAGCACTTCTGGGTTGTACGTCAGAACATAGGCTCACTATAGGAGGATCTTTGTTGACATCTTTGTACGCATGCGCGAGTGGTTGTGTGGCAACAAAACAAACAGTATTGCGGGCAGTAAAGACGCGACGAGCATTTTCAAGAGAGTTAGCGGGCGAAATCCACAATATATAAGCACTTTAACATCTGAAGACCGGAGGAGGTTTGGAGAGAAGCTCAAAATTTGTATTGGTGACAAAATCGAAGTTATTCAAAGCCCATATGAGATCTGGGATGACAAAAAACGTTGGTCCGACTTGCCCGTGTCTTGGCCACCAATCTGCTGGGGAGACATTTATTCTTATTTAATAGAAACCCCTGGACCCTTCACTCATGAAAGATTAAAGGCTTTCAAAAGTCTGGAGGCCTATGATTATTTTGTTTTTTCGAAAAGTTGGGCCGATCTTTTCTGCCAAACAGAAAGCAGTGATCGTGCTAAAAGCAGAGGTTAGAACAGCCTTTTCTTTTGCTTTTAAGTTTTGCGATCCAGAATAGCCCATTTTGATGTGAGGAACATAGTCTGGGTGCTGTGGATCGCGGTTTGGGACACCTGAATCAGAACGCGAAAACATATGACTCGGTTGATTTGACTCAGTTTTATTATTTTGTTTATTCAATCTTCCATAAATACATAGTCACTAAGACTTAGGCCTACCATGAACAAAATGAGCCTCACAAACTCGATCAGTAACGTTAGCTGCAGGAATCCAGGCTTTCTTCGGAGCGTCCAGGTTCAATCGCCTAATTGCACGCAACCATTTCTTTCGTTTTTCGCGATCCTTTTCGGAGGGAATTCGAAAAAACTTTTTATCAGGCCCCCAACGAGCCGTACTCGACCACACAGCAAGAGTGAACAATCCTCTTCTCTAAATCCTCCTCCAAATGTGCAAAACAATCAAATTAGAGGTATCTAGCGGTGTTTCCTGCCACACGATTCCCATGATGCAACGCGACAAACATAAACAATGACGTCACAAAAGATCCGCCTATTGGCCGACGCTGGTCATGTGTGATGCGTGTGATGCTGGCCAATAGTGAGCCTACGATCTGATGTACAACCTCTGTTTGAAACACACACAAATCCAGAATCCAGAATCGTGCAGCTCAATTTTGATAAGCCCATTTTCTATTTTCACTGTATTGCATAAAAAATAATATATAATTTATACATCATGATACTATTTCTACTTTATACTGATTTTAATAAACTATGAGTGAATCACAAAATAATGAAAACATTCAGATAGATTACAGTAATGAGAATTTAAGGGGAAAAGTACAATGACATTATTTTAATGCTTAATTTGAATTAAAATAATGACAGTGTTAGACATCCTATCAGTACACTAAATTAAGTCATTTTCTTTACAAAAAATATAAATATATATATTTTTTACTTTTGTGCAAGATAGTTCCTGAAGACTGATCCTCTGTGTCTTTACACACACTCCACTGTCTGAGTCTGAACAGTGTGTGTTTGTGTGTTTCAGAGCTCGCCTACTGCCAGTCGAGTCTATTAGAGTTGAATCAACTCCTGCAAAGTCTGGAGATCTTACAAAGGACACAGTCAGCTCCCAATTTCACTGACATGCAGGTACACCCACACACTCATTAGCCCAGTTCTCCGTATTAAACAGCTTCCTTATGGTGTACGAGGATATTTGTTCAGATTGTGTTGCATATTGCAGAGTGTGTTTGTGCATTTACACTGCTAACCCTAATGCACAGGTTTGATATCCTGACACGAATCTGATGTTTTGTCCTGTCTGTCTGAATTCACTTAGCATATATCCAGCTGTGTTAATATCAATACCCTGCTGGACAGTTTGGCACTAGTGTTGCTCAAGCAGTGCTGTGGGTTGTACAAGTAAAGGAATCGCTCATCATAACACACTGTGAATCATACGCTAAATATTGACAAGTTGACTTGTCGGCTAGAGTAGAGTAGTCTTGCAAACCCTTGTAATATTACATTTAACATGCAGATGCAAGATATTTTTCAGACCAAGCCAAGACTTTCTCATATGATGATGAAACATTCAGAATTAAGAATCTATATAATCTTGAATCTCCGATCTGTGCCAGATATCGGATGAAATATGGGAATTTGTTGAGAGTTGTTATATTTGTTGTAAATGCAGCTCTTTATCATAATATATATAGTATTTTTTACATAAGTAAACCTCAAACCAAATTCAACTCCTCAAACACAACATTGTGATTCTTCCTTCAGTTATTTTCACTGATGTCATTCCCATTACTTCTGCATATGAAGACCCAGCCTGCTCGTCACTCATTTACAGCATCTCATCTTCTTTTGCCACAGCGATGGAGTCATTGCTTCAGTTTTCTGCTATTAACCCTCTCACCCCTTTGCTGTGTGTGTGTGTGTGTGTGTCCATGTAATTTAGAGTAACTGTGTAGATTTGACAAAGAAAGAAAAGCGTGTCAGCAGAAGATGGAGGACTAAAAGTGTCAGCAAAGATGCAAAATTGCAACAGCAGGTACATCTTCAACACACACACACACACACACACACACACACACACACACACACACACACACACACACACACACACACACACACAATAAACACTGAGGCTAATTTATTATTTATTGCACTGTCTTAGAGCTGCACGATTAATCCCGTTCTCAATTCAAGAGCCAACGAGAGTAGTTGCACATGTTTAGGTATTAAAAAGTTTCGCAAACAGTGTTTTCAACCACACAGAATCATTATATCTGTGTTACAAATGTTTAAATGATCACAGAAGTACTGGGATAAAAGTTTATAGTTCGGATATAAACACTGATGGTAGCGATCAAAATAGTGCAAATCACCTTTTGAAGTATCTTGGCGCGTCGAATAAAGATTGTCTCAATTACATCATTACTAGGTGGCGACAAGTGGCTGTTAAAAATGTATTTGTCACTGAATCATTCATTCAAGAATTTCGTTCAAAAACGCTGATTGATTCATTAATGAAACAAGTCAAGTCTTAATGAGTGACTCATTGAATCATTCACTCAAACCGAGGTTTTTTTAAATAATTAATTCAGATAATTAAACTTTTTAAAATAGACTGCAGCAAACTCTTGTAAATTACATGTTATTTTGTTTAGTTGTCTGTTCAAAATTGTGGAAGATTCACAATCTCTTTTTGAAACAAAAAAATCGTGATTCTCAGTTTATCCAGAATCGTGCAGCTCTACACTAGCCGTGTTTCCATTACCATTCAGATTGCACAAACTGAAATTGTGAATTGAAAATACGCCCAATAGAAACACGTCAATTTCACAAAAACTCCCATATTTCGCAAAAAAGGTCACATGACGTACGTAACATTCGATCATTCTTTAAAGAACGCACTGTATGTTTTGACAGAGGATGAAACCGAGTTCTTTATTACACTCATAAAAGACAAAAGTATTACAGGAATTACACAATTTATCAAGAGCTTGAAGCAGACAGGAGGGAGAAACGCCTCATATGCGTCGCTCACAAGTATAAGGGGCTTTTCTTGCCATTAATGCTTGGATACAGGCCTACGGCTCCTTCCATTATAAAATAATGGATAGTGCGGTGGCTGCGATATACATAAACCTACTAACATCCATTGCCATGATTTTTAGAATGACTTTCTAAAACAAATTATGTTTTTAGTCGCATAACATCGACTAACATTGACTTTTGCAATCGTTTTTGATCAACATTTAGAAAATATCGCAAAAGTTTTGCGCAAATCTATAATGGAAACGTGGCTATTGTCTAGCATTCATTTCACTGGAATTACACAAATCAGGTAACGGTGCCATCACAGCCAAAACATCTGTGCTAAATGCAGTTTGCTTGAAATTACTAATCTTACAATAACTGAGTTATAGAGGACATAGCGGACTACCACAGTCTGGCATACTTTACTGAGACTACAGCATTGCTCCACCATTTCAATGTAGGCTCCTGAATCAGTTTAAAACCTCAAAAGAGTGGTGGTTGCATGCATGCACAAGTAGCTCAGTTGTTAAGTGAGTTTGCCACACAGTTTTAATGCAGCTGAGAGAGAGTGTGTATACGTTTCTTCAACCTTCACACACACACGCATGACCACTTGCCCTCTGAACAACCTCATTATCGCAGTCCTTAACCTGAGCCATCGCATCGCAGGGGACCGTCTGCCGAAGCGCTCTGAAGGCCTGACATTTGACTCAGTGGATCCATTATAAACCATTTAAACTCTTTCCGAGCCTTTAACAGCATATCGGCCGTAGTTTAAAGGTCTTTGTACATTTATAATGGATCTCTATAGATGAGAGAAGCATGTGAGTGAATGGGACAGGCCATTTCTGTTTATGCCCTCATAAATGTTGCTTTTGTTGGAATAGGTCATTTATTTGGATCATTAATTAAGACGAACAAACACAGGTTAAATGTAAGATACACGACATTCAATTCTGCATCAAACTCCCATTGTAAGTGCATTACCAATTTTAATTTTAATTTTAATTTTTTTAAACTGAGGGACAAGACAAAATAATTTTCTAATATATAATCAACAAATCCACAGATGCTCTTTTTCATTCCTTAGTAAGGTCAGCAGCAATGAATTGGAAATGGTTTTTGGTGATGTTGGCATGCTTATCTGTTCATGAGGCGTGTGTGTGAGTAACTCTTGTGGTGTGTTTGGTTAAATATGTGTCTGGCTCTTGTGTTCACCCCCAGGTCCAGTCACTTCCCCAGTCACACAGTGCTAAAGTAAGCAGAAACCTCACTTTGGTGTTATCTTCGTATTACACCATGACATAACCATGCTGTAGTCTCTCCAACCCTTGCATGCAGTGCTGCTTTACATTCTCTCTGCAAAACATCATGTCAGTGTGACCTTTTAGAAATAACTCAACGTTATGGTTGTAACCCAAGTTCTCTGAGGGAGACGAGTGCGGTATGGGACTGTGTAGACTCTCATGGGACACACATCTGTGTGGTAGTTCATGACGCCCTCAATTCAAACATCAGGCCACTGACTCAACTCATTCAAAACCTGCTCTCCTGTAAGCCGATGACAAGGAGGCCATTTTGTGTGACGTTTCTCAGTGAAGTGGGGTTACAATTGTAACTAACCAGTAGTTCTCATTTAGTCAACTTGCTAAGGTCACCAACACATGGTAAGAAAGTCATGCAGGTATGGAACAACAAGAGGGTGAGTATTTTTCTTTTTTGGGATGAACTATCGATTAATTTCAAGACACTGCTTCTAGCACCGTATAGGCTTTAATGATTTCACCAACATGAAGGCCAGTGAACAGGTCGTCTATTGAGATTGCTCTAAAAGGGACTGAGTGAAAGGGACCTCTGACTCCTGGATGCCTCTTAATGAATAGTACATCCTGATGGCTTCCCCTAACCCAAACTTTTTTTAAATGGGGCCATATATATAAATATTAGGGCTGCCCCCTAATAGTCGACTAGAAGAGGCTTCGTCGACCTACATTTTATCAGTCGTTTAGTCGCAGAAAAAACTTGAAAAAGTGGCTTTCATTTTTTTGAATGAACAGATTCCAATGGAAAATAAATGTTCTCCGATTATGTAATCCGTATGAAACGAGCATATAGGCGGAGATGACGCGTCAGCATCGTTGAGTTAATCTCTGCAGCCAAAAACACAGAAAACATTACCAATAAATTATTATAATGTTTAGACAGCCTCTTTCTGTTTTTTTTACACGACACATTCATAATTATTACTTTTACCGGTGCGCTGTGGCAAGCTTTATGTTTGAATTTGTGCACTGATTAGGCTATACGTATTTTATATAGGCAATTAAAGGCACATTATTATGATTTATGGCTTATTAATATAAACGTGCAATTAGTCGACTAATGTATGACTACTAGTCGACTAGAATAATCTTTAGTCGAGGGCAACCCTAATATAGATACACACACAGCTTGAGTTGACAGCAGTAGCTTGAGTTTGGATGCAGATGTAAATATATTTCCATCAACACAAACTGTAACATCTGTAAAAATGATACCAACCTCATTTAAATATTCTTAGTTAGAACTCTTAGTTTACTCTTATTAAAAATAACTATTTGTCTTCCATAGCATCATACATTTATATCATGATAAACACAGGTAAAAGCACACATGGCACCTCACTACCATGATCAAAAGTAACAATATTGTTTCTATCTAGAATCACTATGGTATTTAGTCTATTAACACATTTAGTATAAATACAAATGCACAAAACTTGTAACAAAAATGTCTTTAATTTGACCTATATTTCATGACTCCTTTAAAGGAACACTCCACCGTTTTTTGAAATAGGGCTTATTCATCTTCTTTCCTACATTTAGATAGGTGGGCAAATGCATTTTTGTCTCAGTGCATGCATTGTTTTAGTTTGACAGGGTTGGCGCTAGCTTAGCTTAGCATAATGAATGGAATCCTTTGTTGCCAGCTAGCATGTCCTGAGTAAAAGTGATATAAAAAAAACAAAAAAACCCACCTAATTACTTCTTGTGGCCTGCGTATTCACAACGAGTACAAATAGCGATGCAGATTAACACTAGGCGATTTCCTATGCAGATTTTGACTTGGGACTATATTAGGGGGAAGCACAGGCAAAGCACTGCTACTTGGGCGCAGAGATATCACGCCCAAGTAGCAGTGCTTCGCCTGTGCTTCCCCCTAATATAGTCCTTAATATATAAGTCAATATCTGCCTAGGAAATCGCCTAGTGTTAATCTGCATCGCTATTTGTACTTGTTGTGAATACGCAGGCCACACGAAGTAATTAGGTAGGGTTTTTTTTTTTTTTTATATCACTTTTATTCAGGACATGCTAGCTGGCAACAAAGGATTCCATTCATTATGCTAAGCTAAGCTCACGCCGACCCTGTCAAACTAAAACAATGCATGCACTGAGACAAAAATGCATTTGCCCACCTATCTAAATGTGGGAAAGAAGGTGAATAAGCCCTATTTCAAAAAACGGTGGAGTGTTCCTTTAATACATTTAATATGTCTACATTAATAATATAATAAAATTCAATATGAATAGCTCACATTGCTGCCACGGACGGTAGTGTTACTTCAGTAAATCCACGGTAAATGTTGATGATTTGTGGATTGAAAAGTATTCTAACTCAATGTTTCTCCTGTTTTCCTCATTAGTGTTGTTTAGAATGTGAGCGCGGTTTCATCTGGCTTTAAACTAGTTTCAATTACCGAGACATTTGTGCCAAACCTGAACGCTTCTCACTGGATCTCACTGAGATCCCTTTTAGTGGTCCCTTCGGTCAGCGAGTAAAACGGGCCATATACAACAGAAATATGCAGTGCTTATCAGTTACCAAATTGTTGTCACTCATGGTTTGACTAGACCTAAAATCTAGTGCTTTCACCTTGTGTTGACATTGTGAAACTGCATGATTTTTAAATGATGCCTTGTGGGCAACATATATTTTAATAGACTAGCTGCGGGCCAGAGTTTGGACACCCCTGCCCTAACCAGCAGGACAAGTGTTTTTTTACTTTGCTCTACCTCTTGCTGGATCTGCAAAACAAAGGACTGCTCACAGTGCACTAGCCATATCTCTACAGCATATCTCTCCTCCTCCCCAGACCTGAATGGGGAATGATGAAAAGCTGGGATTTCAAATTCCTGACTAGCAAAAACCAGTTTGATGCAGTAGGTATTAGATATTTGGGATGAAACAATTCCAATCATACCAGAGAAATGAAATCTCTTTTAACATTCATACATTTTGCCGATAACCATAGATTCCCTGGCCATAGCGGAGCCACTCTCCTCCAACTCAATATGATCTTTTCAGAGTGGGAGGATAAGATCTGACAGTTTGAAATGTATAAAGCAGACTGGACTCAGGTGTGCCAGTGTGTCTATGCCTAGTAGCATGTCTGGTTCTCTCAGTAAAGTGGAAAGCAGACACTGTGCATTTTCTTTTGAGGTGAACATATCTACGACAGTTATAAGCCTTATCTTTTTCAAATCTATGCCTGTGCCATCGACCGGCCCAGAAATATGAATCAATCTCAGGAAGAGAATTCAACCATTGGAAAATCCCAACTACCAGCACAGAGTTAGAAGTAGCTGATATGCACACTTCCGAGAGAAAGATGTCATGTCCCAGTTACTGTCCGATCCTTAATGACTGCTCACCATTCATGCAGAACTGTGTCTGTACAGTGAAGAACCCTGTGGTTTATCCCATCATTGAACCACCCATCAAGAGACTTTTTGTTCCTCTAGATGTGCAGTACTGTTGGCATCAAGCTGACACTCAGATTTATCTGCATAAATTGTCTGGAGAGATTCATCTTCAAAGAACTCACCCATCTCTGAAAATCTATCTGAAAAGGAGTAACAATTCCACTGCCATTGCCAGTATTTAACAGCCTCAGACAAAGACAAAAGGACTCAGTGTCCTCAGACTGAACTGGTTCAAGCTATTCTGAAATCTTATCCTCTGTTGCAATGCTGATGCTTGATGAGGATCCAAGTGCAGCCCCATGAACACAATTTACTTTGAGCAAGAGAAGTTTTTCTAGGTTCATGACCATCAGTGTTGTTTTTGGCAGCCCTTTTAGTCTTAAGCCCTCATTATGCTTCTGCGTCAACTCCACGGCGTAGCTACGCCGTCACTCCAACGGCGTCGTGACCGTTTTATGGTTCTGCGTCGGGTTGCGTTGCATCGCGGTGCATTTCACCGCCAGAACGCTAGGGGGGTGGTGTGGTTCGCGAATCTCTTTCCTAGTTTGTTTTGGTTCCATGCGCCGGTTCCGCTTTTTCATTTCCGACAATGGCGAGCGAAAGAGAGAGAGTGTTGTCGCAGCTGGAGCTAATCAACGTTGAACAACAAATGATTTTATTGCAAATGTTTAATCGTAGAAGAAAAAGAAGACGTCAGCGAAGGTGGTCTGTACGACCAGTGCACGAAGACAGGGGAAGGATTGGCGAATTTGTTACGGTTGTTCGACCGCTGAGGGACTTGGACGAAGAAATGCACTTTAAGTATTTTCGGATGTCGAAAGGTCGATTTGACGATCTTGTTCATCGTTTAAAGCCGTTAATACAGCATCAGACTACACACAGTATGCCTATTGACCTCGCTCAGAGACTGGCAGTGACTTTAAAGATTTTATCTTCGGGTGCAAACCAACAGATCACCGGGTTGGGCTACAAAATGGGTTCGACCACGGTGCCATGGCAGGATAATGTAGTGTCCCGTGGCAGACTTGGTTAATTACTTGATATCCATGATGTACCCGTGAACATTGTATTGTAAATAAACAACAAACTTTTTTTCAAAACAAACATTGATTTGATTGATTGAAGTTTATTTCTAGCAACAACAAAAAAAGAAAAGAATATATATAAATATATACATATACACTACCGGTCAAAAGTTTTAGATCGGTAAGATTTTTAATGTTTTTAAAAGAAGTCTCTTCTGCTCACCAAGGCTGTGTTTAGTATATAAAAAACAATAAAACAAAACATATTTTATGACAATTTAAAATGACTGTTTTCTATTTTAATATATTTTACTCCGGAAATGATGTATAATCTGACCAATCACAGCCCCTGCGGTCTGCGTCACCGCGACGCGTAGTTACAATTTTTTGGAGGTGCACGTCAAGCTACGGCGGAGGGGTCGCGTCGAGGTTCGCGTCGACGCAGAGGGGTCCGCGGGGGTACGCCGTCGATTCGACGCAGAAGCATAAAACAGGCTTTAGTCTTAGTCTTTTGGACGAAAATGCTTTTTAGTTTTAGTCACATTTTAGTCACTTATGAACTTGATAGTTTTAGTCAAGTTTTAATCGACGAAAACGCAAAAAGGTTTTAGTCAAGTTTTAGTCAATTTTAGTAAAAAAAAAAAAAAAAAAAGTAACTTAGTCTTTAAAAAATTAATTTAGGTTAAAAAGTATTGGACATGGGCTTAGGTTTGACAGGTTGTAGCAAGTGTTGCAATTCATAATTTTTTTTTTTTTTTTTTGAAAAATAACCCCTGAAATGATGACTTCTGGTGAATATTGTGGAAACTAATTGATACATTTAGATAAATATATTTCATACCTTATAGCATATTATAATACAACTTATTAGGACTAGCCTATATATTTATAGAATAGCAAAGTAGGCCTAATCAATAACGTTATAAGTTACAAGACTGAACCACATAGATGTGAATATATATAAGGGCTATTTTGCTAACAATGAACCATGGATTTGTTTCGTTTATAATACGTTTTATTTTTTAACTTAAACAAATACAACATATAACATTCAAAACTCACCGGCTTAGACTGCATTTGAAGAAAAATAAACACAACAGTTTTCTGTAGCCTTGTGTGCGAACTTATTCAATAGAATTATTAGATTATCTCCTGATGCGTGCTGCACACGTATCACACACTCCGCCGTGACAAACAGAAAAAACGCGACGGCATATGGTACAATTGGCCTTGTATTCATTGTCCCTCACGCATTCCAGCCACGGGTAGTCATTTTCCCATTCAATTTTACATTTCTGTGCTCTTTTCTTTTTCGCCGGCTGCTCGGAGGTAATCATTTTTACATTTCCCGCTGTTGTCACTTGTCGTCATCGTTGCTACGATACGTGACTCACAATGCGAAACGACCAATTAAAAGGGCATTCTCTGATGATGTTCCAAGATGTTAAAAACGCTACGCTGATCATAGACAAACAGGGGGAGAAATTTGCCGTCTCGTCTCGTCAACGAAAACTCGAAAACGTCTCGTCATGTTTTAGTCATCTTAGAGACATTTTTAGCTAGTCATCGTCGCGTTATCGTCATAAAAAAAAGGTGCGTCAACGAAATCATTTCGTTATCGTCATCGTTGACGAAAACAACACTGATTGACCATCTATAGTGCTTGTAAGTGTGCCCTTAAAAAACAGTGTGAAAGAGTCAAACACATCTGGTAAAGATGCATGGGGCTAGAGGTAGTCCGAATGGAAAGACTAGGAATTCGTAAAATCTGAGATAGGACACTTTGTGTGAGTGGGCCCCTTTGTCTCTTGAACCAATGAGTTGGCTATGCCAAAGAGGACCTTAGTGGACCCAGGGTCCGGGACAATGTTCCCAGTTGTCCCCCCCGATAACGACCCTGGTTCTTGGTCCTCCAAAGAAGTGAAGACCTCACATCAATGCAAGCATTCCTCCTCCCTGTTAGCGGTCTCGCCATAAATCCTGCATAAAGATTGCTGTCCCGTGAAGCACCCTTGGAGAGAGTTTGTGTTAATGAAAGCATATAATCAACAGTGGCTTTAGTATGTTTGGTGCTTAAGCACACTGAATAGATGACATGTGGGTCAAGATGAGATGCCATTTGGACAAAGCCTTCAATGCAGGAGCCATGTGTATTCGACTGGTCAATTAAATATAATCTTCGCATAGTCTTCCACTGTCCTGCAGAATTTTGTTCCAACCCTGATAAAACTCCCATATCTGTTTCTTTCTAGTAATCCTGAAGACCTTGATTAGTTTGTTCTTATGGTTGAACAGGGTTGGTGGTGATTAGGATTGTAGATCCACAGAACTTTTGGTAAAGTGGTAAAAACCACTACAAAATAATATTTTTATTACCTAGTCATCAAGCTTGAGAGCCAAATACATGGTAACTATATTTCTCTCTCTCTGCTGGGTTAATCTAGCTTGACAAACAAAGAAAATGTGTAGATGCCACAAGTGGAACAATGCTAAATGATGTGCCGGGTCTATGCAGGGGCTTCCAACCCTGGTACTTGATGACCCCCAATACTACACATCTTAGATCTCCCTTGTTTGCCAAACCAGTTTGAAGTTTTGGAGTCTACTAGCAAGCTGAAGAGTTGATACAGATGTGCTTCATTTAGATAACCATACAGTATGTCCAGAGATGTGGGGTCCAGGGGGACCAGGGTTGGAAACCACTGACCTAGTGCACTGACCAATGACCTAAAGGCATTGTAGTATACGCTTGTTTACGCTTGTTTACCGAAATCTCAGCGTAAGCCCGTAGACTGTAGTGTACACCATGAGTTTTTAAAAGCTTGGCTTGAAGTTTTGCAGTAAATGAATAGGCCTAGTGCTCATGAACCGTTGTTGAGATAATATTCTCTCTTGAAACGGAGTCGAGGCTTGGACCCAGAAACAGTATTCATGGCGTCACAACATGGCCACACAGTTGCATGTTCCATTATGAGTCAACCCAAAACAGTGCAGACTGTGTGCTTACAGTGTGTATCTGCATCCTCAAATTCAAAGCATACATTTTCTACAGTAAAAAATTATAATATTTTGTTCTTAACAATGCTTTAAAAAAATAAAATCAGCAGCTCTGAATAATGGGGTTTTGCTCTGACTCAATCCAACTTTCAACTAAGCTCTTTAAACACACTCATTCATATGCCTGTGTTGACCTAGTGTGACTTTATGATTGTTGTTTTGATTATTTGAGCTCATGGTAACACATTAACGCATGCTGATGGTTCATATGTCATCATGTTTTGATGGTTCAGATGTTTTGATGCATGACCTAACCTCATTTCACCGTTGACCTTTACACTGCTTGGCATGTGTGTTTTTGTGTCTGTGAACTCTCTACTGAAATCTAACTCAACTATACTCATCCACACTGGACTACGTCTGACAGCCCCGGTCGGGTTTGTCATCGGGCGGAGGAATTGCTCAGCTCTGAGAGGGAGGCTGTTGGCCTGCCTGCTGGTTATCCTGAGACCGTGTCTGGGATCACTTCTGTCTCACTGTAGTTTGTGTGTGTGTTTCAGGTTCCCCTGAGTGCAAGTATGTCTCAAGTGCGTCTCCACTCCTCTAATCCTAACCTATGTGCGGAGTTGGCGGATTTTCAAACCCCTGTCACGCGTCTGACTGACAGTATCGACAACGCCAGTGACTACATCAAACTGCAGGAAGATTTCTGCGTCATTGCACAGAAAGGTGAACAAAACCTTCATGCCAGTGTTTCCTGCGCAGCAAGTCACCGAATATACATCATGTTTAAAACTATTTCAAAGAAAACATGTTTTTTTGCTGGAATGGACCAATCTTATGAGTTGGTTCTTTTAGTGAATTGTTCATAAAGAATCACAAGTCTGAAGAGAAAGTCTAATGAATTTACTGGCAATGAACTTTCTACACCTGTGAGCTCATTAACTGTTTACTGTTATGTATATTTGAGTTTGTAAGACTAAAGTTAGTGTAATTAAAGATAAAAACAGTATTATAATTATGAGCATTAAAAGGATTGTTTTGATTACTATGTAGTCAGGACCAATTATAAATATATTATATATATTTTCTTGTTTCTGGAGGTTCACTGGGTTCTGCTGGAAACACTGCTTCAGGCAGTCAGTTAAGTCAGAAATGTTTGCACGTTAAAAATTAAATAAGTTGTGTCAATCACGTTTACACACTGCCTCCGAAACTTTCGTCCGTCATTAAAAATTCGGATCAGTTTCGATTTTCTGCGTTTTTTCGCATCCGTATCAAGCATTTTGAGAGGTGTTTTGACAATTCAGAGCCACCGAATGACAAATACAAAAAAACACTTACGTTACATTTCGGACTCAGTCTGCAAGGACCTTTACTTACCGAGAAACAAAAGATGCACAGCTGTTCTTGAGTGATACTGCAGGTTTTGACCCAGAGACAAAGCCTGGCGGAGTTTGCAAGCACTCAGCATGATCTTGTGTGTACACGTGTGTGTGTGTGTTTGTTGCAGTGCACTCTCTTCTGAAGTCTGCCTTCAACACCGTGGCCATAGAGAAAGAGAAGATTAAACAGGTGCTGTCGGAACAGGAGCAAACCGGCCAATCAAATCAGATTCTGACCCTCCGCCGCTCCCTGTCACAGGTTTGCTCCGCCCACCGCTACACTGTCACTGCTATAATCAACCAAAACAGCAAGAAGACGCACTGACTAACACTTTTATTTGTGTAGGATATATTTTAACACCAACATGTGACTTCATCATTGCTTTGTTTTTGTAAAACTTCATGTCATGCCATTATTTAACACCACCGTTTAAAAGTTTGGGGTCAGTAAGACTTTTTTTTAAAGTAGTTAATACTTGTATTCAGCAAGGATGTATTAAATTGATTAGAAATGATGGTAAAGACATATGTTACAAAAGTTATTTTGAACTTTCTCTTAATTTAAGAGTTTCCACAAAAATATGAAGCAGCACAACTGTTTTCAACATTAGTAATCATAAATATTTTTTGAGCATCAAATCATCATATTAGAATGATTTCTGAAGGATCATGTGACACTGAAGACTGGAGTAATGATGCTGAAAATTCAGCTTTGATCACAGGAATAAACTACACTTTATTATATATTCACATAGAAAACTGATATTTTAAATGGTAATAATAATTCATAATTTTTACTGTATTTTAGTCAATTTTAAATCAGGTTCACATTTCCATCCTCTAAACCAGTGGTCGGCAACAGGTAGCGGCTAGTCATGACAGCAACAGTTACTCACACAATCACTTCGTCTTTAGTGATTTTGCCTTCAAAATAAAAGTAAGAGAACGTTTTTGCAGCAATGTTTTATTTTGAGAGCTTTTAATTTGAAAAGTTCTGAAAGAACTTGAACCGCTTCGTTGCAAGACCAGACACACCGGCTTTGCATTGACAAAACTTGGTAGGAGAAACGCATAGTTGTCTTTCCATTCTTCTTTGTCTGCTCTGTGTTTGCTGTCAACTTTCGTCTTTAGACTCTTTGATAGTGCCATTATCTCTCACCAGCTAGCTTAAATGTTAACATCATCTGCACACAACGTAATATCGTACCTCCAGCAAGCAAACAATTAAAAAAAATGCAGTTTAGTACGTGAGGATGCCAAGAAATTATTCTGAGTGTCAAATAATTATTACAGTTAGTTAGGCTCCATTGCGTAACAAGCAAATTAAAATGATACACATGTGTTATTCACAATATGGAAAGAGGAAATAAAACAGTTTGTTTAGAGCATGACTCAAACGTCCCATTAATGGTCTTAGTTATTTTTATCCATTCCGCATCTCCCACATATGTGTGTTTTGGCAAGGCGGTCTGAGTTGCAAGTTGGTGAATGAAGATACTTGCCAGGTTACGTGTCACTACTGCTTTATTCATTTATCCAGTGTAAAACCCGGACAGCGCCAAACAAATGTGGCTTTTTGTTAATGACTGTCCTTCTACAGTAACAGCTCACGACCAGTTATAAAAGACTCTGTAACAGTCTGAGTTGCATTTTTCATCAATTCATTTCTTAAATTATCCTTTGAGAGTGTTCTGGCATAGTCAACAAAAAATTATTTAACTTACTTGCCGAACCCTGCTCTAAACCATAAGAAGAAGCAGATTTTTTATAAAAACAATTTTTTTAATTTATTGTAAATGTATGTCTCAAAACCCAGCTTTTTTTCCACCCGTCATACACTGATCTGCTCATATGTTGTGAATGACTCTGTTGTTTAGGCCATATCCCAGAATGCCGAGCTGAAGACCCGTCTGAACCGGATCCACTCGGAGTCGGTTCTGTCTGAGCAGGTCGTCAGTGTGAACATCATCAGCAGTCCCGACGAGGTCAGATATTACTCTGTTCACAACACTGAAAGGCATTTCATGTGAAAGACACTGGGGCTCGGAAATTGTTTAGTCATTGGACAAATGTGACCCTGGACCACAAAACCATTCTTATGGGTAAATGTTTTTAAATTGAGATTTATACATCATTTGAAAGCTGAATTAATAAGCTTTCCATTGATGTATGATTTGTCATATTTGTCTGAGATACAACTATTTGAAAATCTGGAATCTGAGGGTGCAAAAGAATCGAAATATTGAGAAAATCGTTCCCTTAACGAAGATTGTCCCTTAAAGTTGGTGATTGTGCTGCATTCACTCACAAAAATAATTTTTTGATATATTCAAGGTTGGAAATTTACAAAAATATCTTCATGGAACATGATCTTTACTTAATATCCTAATTATTTTTGCCATAAAAGAAAAATCTATAATTTTGACCCATAGAATGTATTGTTGGCTATTGCCCCGTGTGACTTGTGACTGGTTTTGTGATCCAGGGTCACAAGTGGCTGGTCAGGATAGAAAAAAAATCCACTTTTTTCGATTAAGAAGACTGTTAATTATAAGGTTAAAAAGCTAATCGAATTTTTCTGAACACCGAGTCACTCTTTAAGCTGGAAATGTGGCGTTTTCTTTAAAGGATGAATCAGATGGAAAGTGACTCTGTTCTCTGGCCTTCGTACACATTGGCTGCAACTCAAGCAAACAGAGCAATCATTGGACCTAATGAGTCCCACGAGATGCTGCCCGTGCCGATCAACCATGTGTTTAACTATTGGCACCAGACATTGTGTTTCAAGGCTTTCGCTTTACACAAGACTTAAATCCTTCAGGCGTTCGAGTTCCTTACATCAGGTCGTATGTCTTTGTGCGTTGGCCTTGAGCACTAGTGTGTGTCTGTGATAAATGTCAGATCTGTGAAGCAGTGCGATTCTGTCATCATTATAAATGACCATGACACATAATCATTGTGTGGTAGAAGTTTATTCTACAGTCCTGTTCCCCATGCTCATACTACAGTATGTACTTGTTACAGTAATTACAGTAACTGGGTAATTACTAGGTACTAACCCTGAACATACACCTAAATCTAACCTGAGCCCATGTGATGCCTTATATTATTACCCAGTACTTCCGTAGGTAAGGACACTGTCAGTACACGTACTGTAAAATAAAGTGTAACCGATTTTGTAGTTTCTGTCACCAATGCAGCAACAAGTTTATTTACCTAAATATAGTTATGTTTGGTTTTATATAACTTGGACTTGGAGCTGAAACCCAAAGCACAGGACAATAGAGACGCCAGAATAACAATATTCATGAATTATTTTAGATGAATATGCTTGCACTCTTTCACTGACTAGATATATTTAAAATAATGTTGGCCACTTTTTACTGGTAACATCAGGCATTATCAGGACACACAGATATTCCCCCATTGCGTTATTATTATACATTATATTCAACATTATATGTAGTTGTTTAATGTAGTGCTGACACTAAAACTCTGTAAACTTGAATTTTTCTTGCACAGTAATATTTATTTTGGGTGAACTACACGCAATACAGATTGTCACTATCCACGAGACACATTTTTACACCCCTATCAGTAATAGATCCTTCCCCACGTTCATTACTCTGCCTGAAGAAAGCAGTCACTGCTTTAACTGCGTGTGTGTGTGTGTGTGTGTGTGTGTGTGTGTGTGTGTGTGTGTGTGTGTGTGTGTGTGTGTGTGTGTGTGTGTGTGTGTGTGTGTGTGTGTGTGTGTGTGTGTGTGTGTGTGTGTGTGTGTGTGTGTGTGTTGCAGCCAGGTGAGCCGCTGCACGTGGGCATCCCTCTCTCACAGCAAGTGTCCAACGAGAGCAGGCTCTCCATGTCGGAGTCGGTGTCCGAGTTTTTCGACGCTCAAGAGGTGCTTCTGTCCGCCAGTTCATCAGAGAACGAGGTGTGTGTGTGTGTGTGTGTTCATGTCAGAGACATCAGCTGCATGCTGCAGAAGGTGAAATACTATACAATTTACTTAGTAATGTGTACATTACTGTTCAAAAGTTTGGGGTCGGTAAGATTTTTTAATGTTTTTAAAAGAAGTCTCTTCTGCTCTCCAACGCTGGATTTAATTAATCAAAAATACAGTAAAAATTGTGACATATTATAAAAAAAATTCTATGTGAATATATAGTAAAGTGTAATTTATTCCTGTGATCAAAGCTGAATTATCAGCATCATCACTCAGTGATACTCTGATTCTTTGATGAATAGAAAGTTCAAAAGTACAGCATTTATTATAAATCTTTACTGTCACTTTTGATCAGTTTTTAATGAATCCTTGGTGAATAAAAGTATTAAATTCTTTCAAAGAAAAACATCTTATCGACCCCAACATTTTGAATGATAGTGTAAATTATAAGATTATTTTTCTCACTGTAACATTGATGACTTATATTATTATTAGTTTTGATGACTTATATTCTATTAATATATTATATATAAGATTATATTATTATTATTATTATTAATAAGAATGACTGATGTATCCAAACTTGGGTGTATCATTGCATTTATCAGTTATGTTTGTGATTTATCATCTGTGTGTGTCATCTGTGTGTGTCAGCATGATCTGTCTGTTGAAGTGTTTATTTGTATATTTGCACACTGCACTGCAGTAGGTCATCACACACACACACACACACACACACACACACACACAATTTACAGTTATTCAGCACTGCGCAAAATGAAAGACAGTGAGTAACATCACCTCCTCTCTCTCTCTCTCTCTCTCTCTCTCTCTCTCTCATCATCTCTCTCTCTCTCCCTCTCTCTCTCTCTCATCATCTCTCTCTCTCTCTCTCTCTGTCTCTCTCGCTCTCTCTCCCCTCTCTCTCTCCCCTCTCTCTCAGGCCTCTGATGACGAGTCTTACGTCAGCGATGTGAGTGATAATATTTCCGAGGACAACGCCAGCGTCACAGATAGCGTTTCCAGACAGAGTAAGATCAGCCTTCCTCCTCCTCCTTGTGTTCAGTAGAGCCGTCCTGATGGGACACATGACCTTTACACACACACACACACACACACACCTAAACATATACTCACACATACACATGAACGGAAAGACAAATGCTCTCACAAATATATTATCTACAGTATTTAATGTAAATGTCCAACTATTGAAATGTGAATATAAAAATATAAAATCTAACAGGGTTAATATCACAGAACACATCAAGAGCTGAGGTCATGTTTCACTCCAAAACCGAATGAAAAGCCAAACTCAAATTAAATATTTAAAAATCAAATAAATTAAATGATTTTTCTTGGACATTCTTGTATTGTACTGTGTTATCATTTTTACATTATTTTAAGGATAATTAATTATATTTCATATATATAAATGAAAGAAGTCGATAAGATGTTTTTCTTTTAAAGAATTTAATACTTTTATTATATATTTATATACACTGCCTGGCCAAAAACAGGTCACTGTTTGTATTTAAATAGGCAAATGCTTCAGAGTCTATGATTGGATCATTACTGCAGTGATCATTATGTTGTAATAACCCTGATGGTAGATAACCAGTATATGGTCCTGGTATCCCACGAGTAACGTGTTGTTTCTCCCCCAGTGCCTAACGGGGATCTGTCCAGTGGCGCTTCTCGTAACGGCAGGCGTTCGTGTCTCCCTGCTCCCGCTCCCGACACGTCCAACCTCAACCTGTGGAACATCCTGAAGAACAACATCGGGAAGGACCTGTCAAAGGTGTCCATGCCGGTGGAGCTGAACGAGCCCCTGAACACACTGCAGCACATGTGTGAGGAGCTTGAGTACACTGAGCTGCTGGACAAGGCTGCCCAAACCCACGACCCCTACGAACGCATGGTACGCTCCAGCTCTTAAAGGGACAGCGCACCCTAAAATAAAAAATCTGAGATCAACTACTCATCTTGATGTCATTCCTAACCGTTCATCTGTGAATCAAATGAAGGTATCTTTAATGAAACCTGAGATATTTCTGTCCCTCCGTTGAAAGTCCAGGTATCCAAATCTTTGATCCTTAAAAAGTACATAAAGACAAACCGACGACCCCTATAAATGCATGGTACACTCCAGCTCTTAAAGGGACAGCGCACCCTTAAAATAAAAAGGTTCCACATTATATTAAGTGGCTTTAAGTACTGTGTACTTACCTCGAAAAATAAGTACAATGTATTTATTGTGTTGATGTTGTATTGTAAAACACTTTAGCTGCTATTGAGGTGTGATACGGGTAAGGTTAGGGACAGGTGTAGTTTAAGGGTGGGTTAAGGTGTAAGGGAAGGGTCAACAGGGTAATTACATGCAGGTATTTTCAAAATATAAGTTCAATATAAAAACATTTATGTACACAATAAGTCCATTGAATCAAATTATTAATTTCAATGTGAGAACATAGTACTTAAAGCCACTTAATATAAAGTGGGACCAATAAAAACTCTGAGATCAACTACTCACCTTGATGTCATTCCTAACCGTTGAATCAAATGAAGGTATCTTTAATGAAACCTGAGATATTTCTGTCCCTCCGTTCAAAAAGTACATTGTAATTCATATGAATCGAGCAGTTTAAAGAGACATGATTGCTTTATATGAAGAATAGATTTAATTTAGTCTTTTATTCACATGTATACACTGATCAACACACATAGAGCACATCATATATGGTGAACGGAAGCCCAACCGTACCGAGGACAGAATTCTCTCAGGTTTCTTTAAAAATATTGCTAAAACTAATAACTAAATAACACTAATTAACACAATTAATATGGTTTAATTAGCTCATAGTAAAGGAATTGTTCATTAGTTGTTTGTAGTAAATTGTTCTCACTTTAGATTAGGTCACAGAAAATGGGAAAATTAAGTGCTTTAAAGCAAGCTTTATCAGACATAAATTACATTCATATGCAGTGTTTTATAATGTACAAACTGTGTATATATATATACATACACACACAGTATTAAGTATTTACAGTTAGTATTTGGTATTAAGTGTCCCTAATTTTTATATATATATATATACACTCACCTAAAGGATTATTAGGAACACCTGTTCAATTTCTCATTAATGCAATTATCTAATCAACCAATCACATGGCAGTTGCTTCAATGCATTTAGGGGTGTGGTCCTGGTCAAGACAATCTCCTGAACTCCAAACTGAATGTCAGAATGGGAAAGAAAGGTGATTTAAGCAATTTTGAGCGTGGCATGGCTGTTGGTGCCAGACGGGCCGGTCTGAGTATTTCACAATCTGCTCAGTTACTGGGATTTTCACGCACAACCATTTCTAGGGTTTACAAAGAATGGTGTGAAAAGGGAAAAACATCCAGTATGCGGCAGTCCTGTGGGCGAAAATGCCTTGTTGATGCTAGAGGTCAGAGGAGAATGGGCCGACTGATTCAAGCTGATAGAAGAGCAACTTTGACTGAAATAACCACTCGTTACAACTGAGGTATGCAGCAAAGCATTTGTGAAGCCACAACCTTGAGGCGGATGGGCTACAACAGCAGAAGACCCCACCGGGTACCACTCATCTCCACTACAAATAGGAAAAAGAGGCTACAATTTGCACGAGCTCACCAAAATTGGACAGTTGAAGACTGGAAAAATGTTGCCTGGTCTGATGAGTCTCGATTTCTGTTGAGACATTCAGATGGTAGAGTCAGAATTTGGCGTAAACAGAATGAGAACATGGATCCATCATGCCTTGTTACCACTGTGCAGGCTGGTGGTGGTGGTGAAATGGTGTGGGGGATGTTTTCTTGGCACACTTTAGGCCCCTTAGTGCCAATTGGGCATCGTTTAAATGCCACGGCCTACCTGAGCATTGTTTCTGACCATGTCCATCCCTTTATGACCACCATGTACCCATCCTCTGATGGCTACTTCCAGCTGGATAATGCACCATGTCACAAAGCTCGAATCATTTCAAATTGGTTTCTTGAACATGACAATGAGTTCACCAGATCTCAACCCAATAGAGCATCTTTGGGATGTGGTGGAACGGGAGCTTCGTGCCCTGGATGTGCATCCCACAAATCTCCATCAACTGCAAGATGCTATCCTATCAATATGGGCCAACATTTCTAAAGAATGCTTTCAGCACCTTGTTGAATCAATGCCACGTAGAATAAAGGCAGTTCTGAAGGCGAAAGGGGGTCAAACACAGTATTAGTATGGTGCTCCTAATAATCCTTTAGGTGAGTGTATATATATATATATAAATTAGGGACACTTCATACTGATGCAGGTAATGTCTAATAAATCTTGCATTAAAGCACTTAATTAATGACATTTTTCATGACCTAATCTAAAGTGAGAACAATTTACAGATAATACGTTGTTAACAAAGCATAAATATTGTGTCAATTACACTGACAATGAATGAAGAACTCTATTTATATATAGCCAATTACTATTAACAATGTAGAGATTACAATATATTAACCAGGAATTAACTATAAACTAATAGTTTGCGAATGATTTGAAAGTACTTTATTACTGTATAAAGTGCTACTAAAAAAGATACCATTAATTATCATTAGTCAATGCATTATCTAACAATGAACAATACATTTAGTAACTAAAAAGCTTGTTTTAACTCAGATTAAAATATTAACAGATATATCTTTTGACTTAATAATGTATTAGTAAATGTTGAAATTGACATTCACTAAGATTAATAAATGCTTTAGAAGTGTTTTTCATTAGTTCATATCTACTAATGTAGTTTCAACTAAAGTTAACTAATGGAATCTTGTTGTTGATAGTGTTTCCAAAATATTTTCACTTGTTCTTTAATATGAAAGTCTAATGGACGTGGAATGATATGAGGGTGAGTAAATGATGACAGAATGTGAACTATTGCTTTCTGAGAGCTAATGAATCTTCAGCGTCCCCCAAACAAGCAGTCGTGACCTGTTGAAACAAGCTTGACCACACTGGTCTACCGGGTCAGAGTCCGGTTCACCAGTCAGTGATCCAGTTCATCAACCATCAAGACCACACTATTGACTGAACAACCAGCCAAGTAAAATCAGCTTCAGATTTTCTTCCAGCAGGGAAAGGCTGTCCGAGGAGAGCCTCACACATACATAATGCCCACATACACAAGTGTTCACACACTCACCCATATATACATCTATATACACACACACACAGTGCTCTAACAGGAGCTGTGGAAGGGCGAGCAGGGCCTGAAGCAGGAACACATGTCCCTTGTGGGAGTTGACCTCTGACCTCATTAAGTCCTTTAAATGCAGCTCAGTTGTAGTGTATAGTGTCCACACACACACACTGACGCAGACTCTGACACACTCTGCTCACTGCAGCGATACTGAGAGCGCAGTGTAGGAGCACGACTCTGACTCTCTCGGACTCACTGAGACTATCTCATGAAACCTGGCAGGAACGTAAGAGTAAAAATCGGAAATTATATTTTCAATAAAGATATAATAATGAAGTCTATTGTTAGTGTTTTGTTGACATTATTTGCATGGCAGTTCATGAGACAACTCGATCGAGTTCGACCCCCTCGAAAATGAAATGGCTGAAGAGGGCTATCCTTTCAATACATTCAAATTCAACAATAATAATAATAATAATAAAAAATAAAAATACATATATACACATATATATATACATATATATATATATATATATATATGGAGAATTCAGGTTAAGAGGTCCAATCAACCTGAATTCACTCTCTCTATATATATATGTCTGTGTGTGTATATATTTATATTAGTATTAGTAATAAATCTTATTTTAATTGCAAAATACATCATTGTAAAAAATGTATCAGTAAAAGAATGTATTACAGTAAGGAGAATGTAATTAAAATCAGAGAATGAGAAACAAACAAACTCAAAATAAACATGTTAAACAGCAAATACTATAATAATATATTATATTATTATATAAAAGTACTTTGCAATTTAAATATGATTTATTAATAATCATATTTATTTATTTTTCCTGAAAATAATGCCACAATGCACATTTTGCACAAAAAAAATGACACAAAAAGGTCCCTAGAAATGTATTATTTATTATATTTGTTTTTTCTTTTGTTTTGGGGCTGAAATATGACCTTACTCTTCTGGTTTGGGGAGCAGGACCTGACCCGCTCTCGACAGATTTTGTGACATCAGCCCCTTCAGTTGTGACCCGAGACCATGTGACTGTGTGTTTCTGTGGAGTTAATGCTCTCTGACGGCACACACTGACTCGATGAGCACTGCTCAGTCGGTTTGAAGAGCACACAGTCTATCTGGACTCGTGGCTTCAGGAGTAATGAGTGGATTGACAGATGCTTTGTTTGTGTGTGCAGGCGATCATTGCAGCGTTCGCAGTTTCAGGATATTCATCCACCTATTACAGAGCGGGCAGCAAACCCTTTAACCCTCTTCTAGGGGAAACATACGAATGTGTCCGTGAAGACAAAGGATTCTGCTTCTTTTCTGAACAGGTACATTATTCAACACACACACACACACACACACACACACACACACACACACACACACACACACACACACACACACACACACACACACACACACATGCTGCAGTACCTGTTCCAGGTGAGTTCCTGTCCTTCACTGTAGCACTGCACCACTTTCACTGTGTTTGTGTGTTTGTGTGCGTGTGTGCGCGCGTGTGTGTGTGTGTGTGTGTGTGTGTGTGTGTGTGTGTGTGTGTGTGTGTGTGTGTGTGTGTGTGTGTGTGTGTGTGTGTGTGTGTGTGTGTGTGTGTGTTTTGCTGATAGAAAGGCCGTCAATAGTCCTCTAGCGAAGGTTCTTCCTGCTTGACTTGAAAAGGCTCTTTGTCAGCACTGAACTTTTACACTGCCTGTGTGTGTCGGACATAATGCAGTGTGTTCATAGAGGAAACACTAGCACAGGCTCATAGTGGTGTTATTCATCCTGTTATATGTCACATCCACACACACACTGATATAAACTGACCCTCCACTGGAGTCTGTTGATATGTGAGAATGAAAGAGAAACCACGGCATCCCTTCTTCATTTCTCCATTCAGACCATTGTTGTTTTCAGACTGAATCAGCAGAATAAGGACATCTAATTCCACTACTTTACTAAGGAAAGCATCTACAGTCAAACCAACATTTATTGAGACACCTTGCTATCCTCACTTACATAAATGGACTACATTGTCCTGCACCCACTAGTAAAACAAAATATTAAAAATGATATCCGGTGTCTGAATATTTTTTGGTTTAACTGTATACCAGAGGAATATTTTTGTGGCCACTTTTTTATAGCTCATGGAGACTTAACCCTTGTGCGTTAATTAAAAAAAAGTTACTCTGAGGTCCATAGAGGACAAAAATGTCTGTCAAAAAACCTGTCATAAAAAATTAAATCATGAATGGCGAAATCCTGTCATTTTAGAAGAAATACACGTGACAAGGAATTTCCCCACATTGGCCACGTGATCAACAGAAAGCTGCTGGGTTTGAAAGTGACATCTGTGTGAGCTGTGCTTCATACATCTCTACACTAATGGCAATGCACATTTTACCTTTAACCACATCTTTAGACCAGTAAGCAACTTCCTAGCTACTAGAAAACCCAGGGCTCCAGACCAAATGGTCGCATTTTGTGACTTATTTCATTGGTCACACTGTTGCCACCACCACATTGCCCAACTGAGAAGAGCTGCCATTTCTGTTGCATACGAGTTATATTAAATGGCAAACAAAACCGGAAAGAAACCGTGCTTCTCGTTTGAGCTGCGCCGCATGGACTCGAACGAATATTAGACATCGTGAACTCAGAAGAGGTTTACTCAATCACACGACACCGTTCCTACACGACAGAACTGATGTGGAAACCAGGAGAAACATTGTGCCATGAATGAACAAGTTAAAGAAGGCTTTTCAATCCACAAATCACCAACATTCACCATGGATTTAATGTAGTAACGCTCACTGTATCCATGGCATTGTAGCAGAAATAGTTGAATGTTTGTACACTTTTAATTTGCAGGGTTCGTACAACCTTTTGAGAGTGAAAGTCAAGTTTCAGGTGCTTCACACGTTTTCCAGCACTTCAAAGCTCTAAATATTATACAGTTTAAATGTTATTTTTAATGTGATGATCAAAAACATTATTTGTTCATCTATCAAAGATTGTCACAATGTAGGAAAACGTACACGTGGCAAACAAACGCTTGATTTTTAAATAAAAAATAAAATAAATTATTACTATAACCAGAAGATGGCGGCAGAGGTGCACTTAATGGCTTATTAGCCTATTCCACTCCCTAATATAGTTGTTTTTTTAACATGTTTTGCTTTTATATTTAGATATTGTAAAATCGCTATTATAAAATATGAAATCATCAAGAAATCCATTCATGTCAAAGTGCAACACTTTTTGAAAAAGTCACAAATTCTCATGAAAAACAAAAACTTCAAATTGCAAAGAATTTTGAACACAGAAAGTAAGTAAAGAGCGCTTCTTTTATAATCACTGAAGCTATAGCTATCTATAGACTTACAAGCTCTGGTATTTCTTGATCTAGTTATTATTCATTTCTCTGGATTTATTAATGCTAATTCCTGTGCTTATTTAATAAACTTGAGCAAGTGATTATGTTTCCCCATCTGTGTTCAGGTGAGCCACCATCCGCCCATCTCCGCCTGTCACTGCGAGTCGCAGAACTTCACCTTCTGGCAGGGTAAGCCTGATAACACTCCTATGCTTTTGCTCTCAAAGCCTTTTATCATCACACTCAAGTGTGTGTGTGTGTGTGTGTGTGTGTGCTTCAGACGTCAGATGGAAGAATAAGTTTTGGGGGAAGTCTATGGAGATTCTTCCCATCGGAACAGTGCATGTGATGCTGCCCAGGTACAGTCTCTCTCTGTTTCTCTCCATCATTTATCCATCTTGCATCAGTCCACCACCATCTATCAGTCGTTCTGTCTCCTCCTCGTATTTCATCACTGATTGGCTCCTGTAACTGACAGTGTGTTTTATCGTGTGTTAGTTATGGTGATCACTATGAGTGGAACAAGGTGACGACGTGCGTCCACAACATCCTGAGCGGGAGACGGTGGATCGAGCATTACGGAGAGGTCACGATCAAAAGCACTCGCAACACCACCTGCATCTGCAAGCTCACCTTTATTAAGGTATCATAATAAATACCATGTATCACAGATATATGCACCATATCTCAGCTAGGGGCCTCAGCGAATTTTCAGGAGGAAGTCTTACATAATTGTGCTTTGGAGACTCCTACATGCAGCTCAGGTCAAAAACACTTTAATTTTCTAATAATATACACTGCATCATCAGCTCTTTTTCAGTGTCTGAAACGGTTGGATAAAGGATTCAGTCTCTCTAAACCCCTCCTTTCTGTGTGTCTATTCTGCTCTGATTGGTCAGATGGCCCAGTCTGCTCTGATTGGTCAATGAAACCAAAAGTCCATTATCATATCTGAATCTCAGCTCTTGATACTCAGTGATATGAACAGTAATGATGGCGTCGGTTTTACCGTATCAATCTCATCACAGTGGATTTGCTTTGGCTGCAGAAAACAGCGTCTTCTCGACATGAACAACACGAACCAAACTCTTCCAGTCTCAGATAAACTACTGTGTTTGAGGGTCAAAGTAGATGTCGTTCACCAGCAGCCAATGAAGATCATAGACTGACATTATGCAAATGTGTTACAAACATGCGTAGATTCAGCTGGAAGTGAGACTGGAATTACTGACGACTCGTTTCAGTTCAGAATCACTTCTTTCTTTTATGAGACAATAACTTTATTATCTTTATGATCTTTGAAACTTTGCCGACCTTTTACATTCAATATAAGTATTACACACTTCATGAAAGGTAATATCACAAAAAGCATAATAGGAGAATTTTAAGTTTAGTTATATTAACAATCTTAATCAAAATGCTATAAAAAAAAAAAACTCTAGAACTAAAGATGCAGAACATTAAACTGACATAATCTTTCTGGGATTTTTATTACAACAGAAACACAAAAGGAACATAAACAGCTTAGAAAGCAGGGCCTTCAAATACAGACAAAGGGAGTCAGAACGGGTGGAAATGCTGAAATGAACAGAGCAATGTGTTGAAAGCTCAACAGACTGACAGTGTTGTACATCACCAGGGGAATAAACCTACCAATTACTAACTTCTGGTTGTCCCTGCATTTTCAAAAAAAAAAAAAAAATTATATATATATTTTTAAATGTAATTTAGTCCTGTGATGAAATTAGAAATCATTTAAAATGATTTAGACAAATTGAACAGCAGTTTCATTAACAGCTGTAAATAAAAGATCCCTGCAATAAGATCAGCCAATAGGGGGATGGACACTGCGTTGTCATGGTAACAGTACAGTTCCAGAAATCCCCACTTCACGCCCCAGGAGTCTTTCCCTTTGGATCTAGTGTAAGGCATTGGGATAATCACTTCCAGTCAGTATTCACTCTATATTTGCAACAGAAAACCATATGCGAATTGTTTCATCATCATATCATGACTATGAAATGTTTACATATTTCCCAACCCTAATCAGTGTGTGTGTGTGTGTGTGTGTGTGTGTGTGTGTGTGTGTGTGTGTGTGTGTGTGTCCAGGGAAACTACTGGAGCTCGAATGTGAATGAGGTGCAAGGATGTGTGATGGACCAGGAGGGGAAAGTCGTTCACAGACTGTTTGGGAAATGGCATGAGGGTCTGTACTGTGGAGTCCCACCTTCAGCTAAATGCATCTGGAGACCAGGTACACACACACACACACACACACACACACACACACACACACACACACACAGGCAATGATCCCTCAGATTGATTTTCTTGTTGAGCAAAGCTTTTCTCTATTTGGTGGACATTTTGGCCACCTGAGAAAAAACATTCTTTATACCAGACCTCTACCTGTACCTGTACCTGTACCTGTACCTGTACCTGTACCTGTACCTGTACTAACAGTGGTTACATCAACTTTTTAACTCTAATGTGCTGTTTCTATTTTATTTGACCCTTGATGTAACATAGCTAATATTAAATCATACCGTTGTGGAACAGTAACCGCTGTCACAGTTTCCACAGAAATATGAAGCAGCACAATCGTTTTCAACACTGATAATAATCATAAATGTTTGTTGATCATCAGATCATCATATTAGAATGATTTCTGAAGGATCATGTCATGTGACACTGAAGACTGGAGTAATGATGCTGAAAATTCAGCTTTGATCACAGGAATAAATTACACTTTACTATATATATACCATATATTCACTTATTCAGTTATTTAACATTGTAATTATATTTCACAATATTACTCTTTTATTGTATTTTTGATCAAATAAATGCAGCCTTGGTGAGCAGAAGAGACTTCTTGAATATTAATAAATCATACCGACCCCAAACTTTTGAACAATAGTGTATGTTTTTTGAGTTTTGAAAGAAAAAATATGGGCGTTTTGCCTAGGGTCAATAAATAACTACCCAGACACTGTGGCAAAAAGTCAATGGGTAAACACCACTCACCCCTCAAATCTGCTGTAATTTAATAAAGTACAGTGTAATGGCCAGAAGGAAATATTCACGAAGATTAAATGGCCTCATTTCAGCAGCTATTTGCAGTTATGGCCCTTCACAACACAACAGAGGACAGTAGTTCTGATGTCTGAGAGTGAGATGTGTCTCGGCTAATGCTCCTCTTACAGTGCTGATTCTGCTGGGTGTAAATGAGTGTTGTGTGTGTGTGTGTGTGTGTGTGTGTGTGTGTGTGTGTGTGTGTGTGTGTGTGTGTGTGTGTGTGTGTGTGTGTTCAGGATCCATGCCCACAGATTACGAGCTGTACTACGGCTTCAGCAGGTTTGCTGTCGAGCTCAATGAGCTCTTCCCTGAGCTGAAGGAGCTGCTGCCACCAACTGATGCTCGGTTCAGACCCGACCAGAGGTACACACACACACACACACACACACACACACACACACACACACACACACACACACACACACAGCCTCACAAGAAAAACTCACTCTAGAAATGATTTCAACCTTGTTTTGAAGGATTCCAGAAAGCTTTTCTTTGTGATTGTGTTGTAGGAAAACCTCAGCTTTTAAAGACTTGTGTGAAAAGTAAAAGGTTTGACGTTGTTGACGTATTTACTATTGAAACGCACATCAAAAAGAATGCATGTTTGAGCTGTTTTACCTTAAAGCAATATGTGACCCTGGATCACAAAACACATGGAGCAATTTTATAAAATTGGGATGTATGCATCATCTGAAAGCTGAATAAATAAGCTTTCCATTGATGTATGGTGTGTTAGGATGGGACAATATTTGGCCGAGATACAACTATTTGAAAATCTGGAATCTGAGGGTGCAAAAAAAATCAAAACATTGAGAAAATCTCCTTTAAAGTGTCCATTTATGTTCGTGATTTTGCTGCATTCACTCACAAAAATAAATGTTTTTTATATTTACGGTAGGAAATTTACAAAATATCTTCATGGAACATGATCTTTACTTAATATCCTCATGATTTTTGGCATAAAAGAAAAATCGATAATTTTGACCCATACAATGTATTGTTGGCTATTGCCACAAATATACCCGTGCGACTTGTGACTGGTTTTGTGATCCAGGGTCACATATATCCTAAAATATGTCAGTGTCATGGTTTTGTCTCAAAATGCTCACCAGTAATGTTTTTTTTTCTAAGGCACGTTTATAAATGTCACTTAAATGTCCTAAATGAACTAAGGCCTAGTCCTGGCTTAATCTAAACGCTGTCTGTGAAACCAGGCTCTAGTCTTTCATGTCACTTTGTAATTAAACTCTGTTTTTAAGTGTATTTTTCTGCTCCCTAAGAGAGTTTCTTGCTTAATTCAGCTCTTTCAACCCTCCTCGTAAACACTGGGACAAAGCTGAGTAATGATCTGTGGTCAAGCTGTGGGTTAATGTGTCTCACAGGTATCTGGAGGAGGGGAATGTGCAGATGGCGGCCGCTGAGAAGCAGAGGATCGAAGAGCAACAGAGAAACAAGAGGAAGTGGCTGGAGGAGAACAACATCAAATACCAGCCGCGCTTCTTCAAGTCAGTGCACTCTTTACACAGACCTTCTCTCTGAGTCGATCTGCTCCTGCTCTCAGGTTTAATGAGGAGTCACCGTTTCAGAGGCAAAACTCGTCAATTCAAATTTATGAAAAATTCCCTTTCAATAAGTGCTTCAGAAAGCCTTTATTAACCCCCGGAGTCATATTGATTACTTTTATGATGGATAGATGCACTTTTTTTGGGCTTCAAAATCTCATCCTCCATTCACTGCCATTATAAAGCTTATATTTTTTTATATAACTCTGATTGTATTCGTCTGAAAGAAGAATGTCATATACACCCAGGATGGGTTGAGGGCGAGTAAATCATGGGGTTATTTTCATTTTTAGGGGAACTGTCCCTTTAAATCGGATCACCCAAGATGGATAACACCAGGGGCCAATTGCATAACCATAAACATTATGTTAAGACTATGTCTAGTACGAACAACTAGCAGTTAGTTAGGGGTGGTCAGTCTTACTTTTCGTTATCAAATTAGACCAATCTACATGTTTATGTAACTAACTTAAAGGGGTGGTATAATGCCATTTTCACAAGATGTAAAATAAGTCTCTGATGTCCCCAGAGTGTGTCTGTGAAGTTTCAGCTCAAAATACCCCACAGATATTTTTATATAGCATGTTAAAGTTGTCACTTTTTTAGCGTGAGCAAAAACGCATTTTTGTGTCTGTTCCTTTAAATGCAAATGAGCTGATACTCCCGGCGCAGGGGGCGGAGCTTCAACAGCTTGTGTCCTTTTACCTCACACAGATATGCACTGAAAATGTCAAAAACTTTTAGCCTTTTATGTTCAAACCGGAGTCAGAAAGATGGAGAGACTCAAGAAGAAGTGACAACATATAGAAGCAACAGGACATTTCTGAATGTTTAGTTGATGAATTTATGTAGCTTATGTGTAGTTATTTTCTAGTCATTGCATATTCTGTCTTGATAATCTATAAATCGCATTCCCGGGGGCGGGATTTATGTAAATTTTAGGGTTGGTGATGTCACTAACCCGGGAGGAAGCTCGTGTAGTCCCTATCGGCCGTTTGTTGTAGTCCTTAAAAAGCAATTTCTTTAAAAGCAAATATCTCCCTTTGCTTTGAACTTTGAGCGTCGTAACTTTGCAGATGTTGTTTATGCTCAGACAGCAACATTACACACTAACTAAAGTTAGAAAAGTGAAATCATAATCAACCACCCCTTTAAAAAAGTGATGTACAGTCTTAAAGAAAAAAAATGTATGACTAACTTCTAAAACTAGTCTTAGCAATTTATGCAACTGGCGTCAGTTGTAAGTGCTCTCAGTCTGGTCTTTTTAACCTGTGCTTCCTCTGTGTAACAGGAAGGTAATGGACAGTAACCAGAGGGAGAGATGGGTGTCCAACAACACATACTGGGAGCTGCGCAAGGACCCTGGCTTCCTCAAACTGGAAAACCCTCAGCTGTGGTAGATCCCGATGCCTTCACTGCACATGCTCACTATGCAGGACAGGACTTCCCTCGAGATTTGGGATTTTATCTCCAGAAATGGACTGAAGGTCTGAGAAACAAAAGACTCTCCGCATCACTTCGCCAGGCTCCGCCTCCATGGCAACAGAGAGAGAGAGCTGTTGTCACGGCAACAGTGGGAGTCGGAGAGCTGTCCACACGAAGCCAGTTGTGCTTATGTTCTTGCCTTAAGAAGTCGCTTCTCAACAACAAAGTTTTACGCTTTTAGTGAAATTCCCTCAACTTCTTGGTTTAGATGGATTGAATTTGCTCTTGGTTACATTCTGCATGTGTAGACGCCGGCAGCTTTCTCCTGCAATATGTTACACAAACTCATCAGAGCTACATTTAGACCGTTTTAGTGGTATTTTTGTAAACGACCAAAAGAAGGGAATTGCTTTGGCAGTGAAAGCCGTGCCGTGATCGATGCGTTTCGTTGATGAAGTCAACCTGTCCCTCCTGATGTTCAAAGGCAGCCATCAGAGGGGCGTTTCAGTGTTCGTTTTATAACCCACCTCTCAAATCCATCCAAAGAATCAAGGCTGAAAGAGTTTCTGTACGCAAAACCACAAGAGGAACCGGCCCTCGCGCTCTCCTGTATCTCTGTAGCTGTAGTTGTACATTAGCACTTAAAGACGAAGCGTGACATCTAGCCAAACTCAAGAAGTGAGTTCTTTCCAGACAGGTTATCCACAGGTCAATGCCCTGCTAAACAGATTAACATAGGTTGTTTCGCCCCAAACTTGCGCCGTTGGTTGAGCCAACGAAAATGAAATTTCTGTCATCACGCTGAACCTGTACGACTGTCATTCATGAAAACTGAGAGGTTTCGTCCCTCCATTGAAAGCTTTCTGAACTTAAAGGCACAATATGTAAGATTTTTGGATAAAACATTTCCAAAAACCACTTGAACAATGTTATATATTTTGTTGATTTGTTTCTTGCATTATCCCAAATGTTTCTAAGAATGTTTAAATCCAGAGAAATAAGCAGTTTCAACCAGGACACAGACCGTGCGTCGCCTATCAGTGACACCAAAGACCCTTTAAAGGTGCAGTGTGTAGATTTTACCGTCACCTAGCGGTTCGGTTGTGAATTACAACCAAAGACTCAGCCCTTCCTTTCGAAGAAGCTACGGTGGCCATAACAGGACAAACATGTCGTCTGAGATAGCAGAGAGTGGCCCGTCAAGCAACGAGGTTTATTTACAAAGATAGAATAAGAAATTATATATATACTTAATTACTCAGTAAAACAATGTTATTGCGAATATTATTGTTACTTGTTCATCAATGTGTCAGTGTTTTATTCGCTGACTTTAGGGAGCTTTTTTGCATGCTAGTTAGTACAAGGTAAGAGTAGTGAAGCAGCTAAGTTAGCTAATAGTAAATAACTACGCTGTTCAAACACCAACGAAGAAGACAAAAAACAACGGAGTGACGAAACGCACTCTGTAGAGAAGTTTGTCCGTTTAGGGCCACTGTAGAAACATGGCGGCGCAAAATGGCGACTTAACGTGTAAGGGGACGCGCGGTGTGTAGATACAAATGGCTCATTCTAAGGTAATAAAAACATAACGGTTCATTAAGTAAGGTCTTTATACACCACTCAAAACATAGTTATGTTTATTATAATGCATTTCTGACAATAGATCCTCATACATTATACACACTGCACATTTTCTTGATTTACCGCGAGTACCATGTTTTACCATGTCTAATATCGATCTAGCTCACTGCAGTGTGCAACAAGTGTCTCATATAGTAGCATTATAACAACTTTCATCACACTCAAATGTGTCTAATAGGATAAAACAACGGCTTTCGTACCATTAATAAATGTTTAATACAGTACCGCTCATCCATGAATATGATTTCTGCCGTATTCTCCTCCGGCTGTAGAGGTGAAGACAACAAATCCCATGATCCCGCCAAATCAAGAGGTCATCAAGCTACGCCTTTGATTTGAATAAGAGACCTCTAGTGGAGAGAAATTACATATTGTGCCTTTAAAAGATCCAAAAAGGCATCATAAAATGAATCTATATGAATCGATCGCTTTATATGATGAACAGACTTGAGTCTTTTATTGCGAAGCTGATGCACGGGGACCAATGAGGTTTGTTCTAGCGGTAATCGAACATTAGGAAATCCAAAAAGGCTTTGATTGGTTAATCCAAGTCTTCTGACGGGATATGATCACTTTTTATGATGAACAGATTTAATTTAGGCATATGGATTATTTTGACGACGCCTTTATGACCTTTTTGGATCCCTGATTTTTGGTTACCTGAACTTTCAATGGACAGACAGAAAATCTCTCAGGTTTCATTAAAAATATCTGAATTTGTGTTTCGAACTTGAAGGTGAACCAAAGCCTTATGGGTTTGGAACAACATGAGGGTGAGTAAATGATGGCAGAATTTACATTTCTGGTTGCACTATCACTATAGAGCGGTGCAGGTGTGACGTCACTTTGTAGGACAACCGGCAGTTCATCACAAGAGGATTTTCCCATAGGCTTTTGGATTATTGCTGAAAACAAGCTCTGTGATCAACAAAACTTGATATTTACACGTTTTGTCCATCAAGATCATTTTTACAGATGAACACAACTTTAATGAATTCTGAAGCCTAAATGCAGTCGCCAGAAGTAAAAGCTAAAGGTAGGATATAACGAACTACACCACGGTCCCACGAATGCAGCATCACCATCACTAACTCTTTCAGTTTTAACATTTAACACCCAGAACGTTTGAGTTAGAATAGTTTATAAGAGCACAATTATAAGCATAACGATGCTGTAAAAGCCGACTGAGTTTATCTGTTGAGTGTGATGAAGTTTAATCTCCTCGACAGCCTCTGTAGTCACATTAGCAACCGCGTTATTCAAAACACGCAACAGCTTAAAAAAATCATGAGTGGGGTAATACTGATGTCTTTTATGTTGTAGAATAAAACATGAAAGTGTCTTGAACCTTGTTTCAGCCATTTAACCAAACCCACATTCAAAAAACCCATTGACTTCGGGACGATGTGCTAAAATGCAACTCGCTGATGCGTTTTGGCCTACAAAGTGATGTCATCTGCACAACTCTATTACACTTAAATGACCCTCAGACATAAACACTGCATATCTAATCATGAACTGCACAACAGAGGCCTCTGCTGGCCCTCCAGTGTTACATACTACATACTTCAGTGCTCCTACATACTACATCAGCGCTACTGCATACTACATACTTCAGCGCTCCTGCATATTACAAACTTCAGCGCTCGCTCCTGCATACTACATCAGCGCTACTGCATACTACATACTTAAGCGCTCGCTCCTGCATACTACATCAGCGCTACTGCATACTACATACTTAAGCGCTCACTCCTGCATACTACATACTTCAGTGCTCCTGCATACTACATCAGCGCTTCTGCATACTACATACTTAAGCGCTCCTGCATATTACAAACTTTAGTGCTCCTACATACTACATCAGCGCTACTGCATACTACATACTTAAGCGCTCCTGCATATTACAAACTTCAGCGCTCCTGCATACTACATACTACAGCGCTCGCTCCTGCATACTACATCAGTGCTCCTGCATACTACATACTTCAGTGCTCCTGCATACTACATACTTCAGTGCTCCTGCATACTACATCAGCGCTACTGCATACTACATACTTAAGCGCTCGCTCCTGCATACTACATACTTCAGTGCTCCTGCATACTACATCAGCGCTACTGCATACTACATACTTAAGCGCTCGCTCCTGCATACTACATACTTAAGCGCTCCTGCATATTACAAACTTTAGTGCTCCTGCATACTACATCAGCGCTACTGCATACTACATTCTTCTGTGCTCCTGCATACTACATTCTTCTGTGCTCCTGCATACTACATTCTTCTGTGCTCCTGCATACTACATCAGCGCTACTGCATACTACATTCTTCTGTGCTCCTGCATACTTCAGCGCTCCTGCATACTACATACTTCAGTGCTCCTGAATCTCAGACCGGAGCAGTGTGTGTCAAACATACTGCACACTATTATATATCATTTCATGTAGTGTGCTACATTTGCACATGACCTCACCTCTGGTTTAGTTCAGTTAAGTCCAGTTTTCATCTTGGATATAAATGTTATATTTTGGATTAAAATTTGGACTTTTGTATGTCTGAGTAAATACTGCGTCAAGATGGAGGTGTTCAAAATCTGGGTTGACGTTTGCAGTTAATCTGTCCCGGAAATGAAAAGTGAAGTCAGACGCAATGCATTGTGGGATATGTCCCATTCTGTGTGCTTGGGTTGCAATTGGGTTCTGAATTCAGAACTGCATACTACCATACCACTCTTACCATTCCAAGCATATAAAGACATGGTAGACTTGGTAAAAGTAGTACACTAGTATGTAGTTCTGAACTCATACTGAAAACTAGCATGCTGTGCTAACTGCAGAAGTGCGCTGCTTTAAGGCCAATTTATACTTCTGCGTCGGGTGCGCGTAGAAGGTACGGCGTAGCATACGCATTGACGTGTACCATACGTCGTACCCTTCGCCGTACCCTGACGCGCACCTCCTCAAAAATGTAACTACGCGTCGCGGCGACGCGGACCGCAAGATCTGTGATTGGTCGGCTGGATAGCATCGCGTTTCCTCCTACGCATTTCCGGAATGATCTTCTGCACTCTGCACCGCCCGCCCGCCATTTTTAAATTCCGAAGATCAGTGAAGAGCCATGGAAATAGACCAAGTGACCGAGAGATTGCTTGAAGAAGTGAGGAAATACAGCCATCTGTATGACTCCTTCAGTCGCCATTGCTCGTAGAAACCTAAACCCAAAACAGCCGCGAGGAATGTAAACACAGTGGAACATTAAAACCCACCCGCGCCAACTAGCGTTTCGGCGGTGTAACTGCAGAGCAACACAGACATTCGCAGAAGTATAAATGCTCACGACGGCATCGCCTACGTGCGTAGCCTACGACGTACACTCGACGCAGAAGTATAAATTGGCCTATAGTGTGCCACTCTGAATAACATACTACCAAATACTGTTTCTGCTGTATAATGGACTCATTAGTTCAGATAATCCTACACAGACTGCATTAAAAATAGAATTGTCATTGCCAAGATGAAAACTAGATACCACTTCCTGAATTTACCATACTAAGTTAAATCATGTGGGCAGAATATGTGTTTTCCACACTAGTTTTAAAATAGTATAGTATGCAGTATGTAGTACACTAGTATGAACGGCCATGTTTTTACATCTGATCTGGACTGGACCTCGTTCATCAAACACAAACATTCAAACAAATTCAATTTCAGCATTCAATTTGACGGAGTAGATATGAATGTTTTAATTTCTTAGATAATTGTAAAGAAAGATTGTTATCGAAATGTCAGTAGTTTTATTTATTTTTTTTGAAGTCGAAAAACAGTGTAGTGGCAGTGACCGAGATGGTCTCACTGTTCGAGGTCTTCACTGTGCCTTAACGCATATGAAACCATATCAACACACACACACACAGCTCCATTGAAGACTGTTGGATACGAGCGTCTGAGTTCTGTGACGAGTGTGCGTCTACAAGACTGTGTGTTGAGTTCATATATTGCAGATACTTCGTGATCCTTGTGTTTTCTGTTAAGACGCTTCTAGACTGTCGCCGAGAGCTCATCCGACTGAATGTGTCTGACCTGAAGCTCGCAGAGAAGATCATTTGAGACGTATCGAGGGGGAATAACAGCAGGTCCTCTGAGGGAAAGACACTGTAGTTTCCCACCGTTGCATGAAAACATGTCACCGCCTGCCAATGATCTCTGATGCCTTATTAAAATGTGCGTTTCATTTGTATCTCCTCCTCCTCATATCTCTGAGTCGTCCTGCACTGTGTGTGGGAGTCTCACTCGCGAGTCCAGCTTTCCGAAGAAGAAGAAGAAGAAGAAGAGCTCGTGTCATTAGGACACGCTCCAGACCTGCTGTTTCACATTAAATACATGCTAAGAAATACATATTTATGTTCCAAGCCGTGATGTGTGTCCCGTGTCCATTATTTATGATCAATCTCTTTAAAAAAGCTCAAATTAAAGAGGTAATGCGAGGACGGGCCATTCGTCACTCAGCGCTTTAATCAACAGCATTAATGCATTATTGATTGGACAAAGTCAATGCACTATTCTGCTAATTACTTTTTTTAATAATATTTTTAGTGCTGGGCATCGATTAATCGCATCCAAAATAAGTGTTTGTTTACATAATATATGTGTGTGTACTGTGTATAATTATTATATGCATGTATATATTTAAGAAATATTTGCATACACTTTACATATATTTATACATGACTTATATTACATATAAATATAAATGCTAAATATAAATACAGTTTTCTTATACATGCATGTGTGACAGTACACACTCATATATTATGTAAACAAAAACTTATTTTGGATGCAATTAATCGTTGCCCAGCAGCACTATTTATCATACATTGTGATTAAAACTCGTCCAGTCTCGGTCTCTAATGCATGTTGTCAAATATTTCAACGAAACATCAGGCATCTCCGGAAGGAATGCATGTCCACACTTAAAAAAAAATGGTTTTATTACTTACTACATAATTCCATAAAACGATTTGTGAAATATTAATGCCATAGACACCCACTAACCACATATTAAATTATAGGCCTACTTATATTTAGATCAATATTAGAGTCTGGTTACTTGTTTTTGCTACCATCTAAATCACACACAAATAACACACACACACACACACACACCAGCGGTGGGTCTTCCTCAGTTGTCGTCAGTTTTGGTTTATCTTGCACTGACCAATGTATGTTACACTTACTCACACTGACACCATGCAAACATAAAGGCTTACAAGTACCGGATTTAATGCAGTTTTCGTAGTGACACATGATTTATTCCATGTTTCCTAGAATGGGCAGTTTGTGTGATCATCAACATACAGTGGCACGTGCCACTCAAATACAGACGTGCCACAACATGACATGATTGAAAAATATTACTGATTTGTAAATAAGTTTGATATTAAAAAAAAAAAAAAAAAAAAAAACACACTAAATTAGGCTAATTATTTAGGATTTTGCGTCACAATTACGTCAGTATAGCTGCTGTCAGTCACTGCTGGAGGGGCCACAACATTCAGTAAAAAAAAAAGCCAATGCCAATATAAACCCAGATCTACACTAAACACAGAGCCAATGGCTTCCGTGCGGAAGATGCCACTCAACGCTAATATCGCGTATAGCGGCTAATGAATCAGGAAATAGCTGACTCCTGCTTTACAAAGTAAGGTGGAGACATTATTATGATCACTAGATGGCCACACCGTACTGAAGAACTTGTGATTATCAAACCCAACACTGCAAAGCTTCGTTTGGCCGTTATTAGCAGGTCTAAGCGTTCACCGCGGAAGATGCTGAGACTATTTTAGCAGTGCATTTCTTAAAGGGTTAGTTCACCCACAAATGAAAATGCTGTCTTCATTTACTCACCTTCATGTCGTTCCAAACCCGTGAGACTTTCGTTCATCTTCAGAACACAAATGAAGATTTTTTTTTAATGAAATCTAATCGATTTCTGTTCCTTCACTGTGTTCCTTTCAAGTGACACTTTGATGCTTCAAAAAGTTTATAGAGATCGTAAAACTATTCCATACGAATTGAGTGGTTTTGTCCAAATTTTCTGAAGAGACTCGATCACTTTATATGATGAAAAGATTGAATTTAAGCTTTTGTTCACATATAAACATTCATCAACTCACACATCAGTTGACGTTTGACGTGCAACAACCAATGAGGTTCATTCTCGTTACGCAGCACGTTTGAGCTTCAGCAAAAGCAATCATGACTTCAGAAAATTTAGACTAAACTGCTTAATTCATATGGATTAGTTTTACAATCTCTTTATGAACTTTTTGAAGCGTCAAAGTGGTAGTTGTATAGTTCAAATTTCATTAAAAATATCTTCATTTGTGTTTCGAAGATGAATGAAAGTCTTACAGGTTTGGAATGACACACTGTAAACCTATTAATATGATGTTTACAATTGATTTATTAAGCAAAAAAAAAAAAAAAAAAAAAAAAGAGACCTTGGTCAGGTTTGATGCAGTGGCGAACACTTTCAGTATTCAGTACATCTGACTGAATCCAGTTTGAGGTTTAGTGTAAATAAATTACCATTTGGATGTAAATGAAGCAACTTTGCCTCATCCAAAAATAAACTCAGGGTTGTGACCCAGAAATGGATTTATTTTCTGCATAGAGCCGCGTCTCTGACAGCAGAACGGCCCGGGTCAGCCGCTCCACACTTCAGAGTTCAGCATCTCCAACTCAGTGCGCACGCAGTCCTGCTGTTAGTGTTTATTAGCGACCATCTTGATGTACTGCAGGGCGTTGTGTGCGGCGGCGTTGTGGGCGTTACTGCTGGTCATGCCGGAGCCATGGCACACCGTCACCGGCCGGGTCGACAGCTCAACCAAACACTGGTACTGCCCGTTCACTGTCAGCTCATCTGCAGAACACACACATACAACACTTCCAGCTCTGAAAGGGATAGTTTACTTTAAAATTAAAATTAGCCCATGATTTACTCACCCTCAAGTCATCCTAGGTGTATATGACTTTGTTCTATCAGACGAATACAATCAGTTCGTTTATCATGGATAGATGCACTTTTATCATGGATAGATGCACTTTTATCATGGATAGATGCACTTTTATCATGGATAGATGCACTTTTATCATGGATAGATGCACTTTTATCATGGATAGATGCACTTTTATCATGGATAGATGCACTTTTATCATGGATAGATGCACTTTTATCATGGATAGATGCACTTTTATGAGCTTCAAGCTGTTGGTTGCAATGCACTGCCATTATAAAGCTTGGAAGAGCCAGGATATTTTTTTATATAACTAATATAAAAGAAGAAAGTCATATACACCTAGGATGACTTCAGGGTGAGTAAATCATGGGCTAATTTTCATTTTATAGTAAACTATCCCTTTAAGACACAAAACAACACACAGACAGTGAGGAACAGGAACGCACCAATGTCTATGTATGTGACCTGAAAGCCCAGCTCCAGCGAGACCTCCAGCAGCATCTGGATGTAGTCTGTGTTCGGGATGCTGAGAGGAGTCATCTTCAGAAGCGAGATCTTCTCCCCCGTCGACTGCCGGAAGCTCTCCACATACACACGAGCAGGAGGGCTCTGGGGAACACATGACACATGTGATCTAATTTACCAAATCATCTAAAGCACAAAGCTTATTGGCGAGAGTGGGCTCGATGGTGACTCAGTCAGCCATGATTCAATGGCAAAACAATTCCTCATGCTGAAATATTGATGCAACGGCTTGCAAATGCAAATCTCTTATGAATCAAGGTGACGTGTCCAATTCTTCAGGCATTGTTATGTTTCAGAGGCTGATTTTTCTTTGTTACATGAAGGTCACATTGAAACTGCATTGGAAACTTTTTACCATGTCTTTTTGTCATTTACATTTGCTATTTAAAAGCTACTTAAATGTGTAGATCTTATTGTTTTATTCTTGTCCCAGAGCCAGGCTTTCAATCCTAAACTATGAAAATTCATCATGAAGACATGAATTATGCTTGATGAAAAGCTGATTAATTACATGATAAAAATGTTCAATCAAAATAAAGTCATGTTTCAGAGTGAAGCATGGCACTGTTTTCTAGATTCATTGTTATTAATTATGGCTCGTTTCTACTGAGCGGTACGGTACGGTACAGTATGCAATTAGTTCTGTTTCCACTGTCAAAAGTTGTGAATGGTACCAAAATGCCGAACCGTACCGTACCACTTTTTGGGTACCCTTCCGTTGTGGTACCTAGCACAGTGGTACGGTACTAAAGGGTGGAGCTATACTCACTGCAGAACGTTGATTGGTTGACAGAGTATCGTCACTTGCGCGTGCTACAAAGGGGAATGACAACATAAGAAGCCGCAGCGCCATTTTTTAATATACATTTGAAATATAATACTACTGTTTTTGTGTCACAAAATGTAGTTTTAAGAGTTTTACAGGCGAGAATGTAGTTGTTTAAAGTTCAAATCTGTGGTTTATTTATAAAGATTTATGAAAATTTGATCCAGGTTGTGAGATCCAGGCAATCACCGGGCGCTCGGCGCTCATGTACCCCGCCTGGAACAGCCTTTCCTCGGCTAGTCGTTCTGACGTTTGCCGCTGACTCTGGCGTCTCTGTAGTGGTTAAACATGAGATATAATTCGTCTTGTGTATATCTAACGGGCGATATCTGGTCTCGTGAATCTATAATTTGTTCCCTGGCCAATCGTTTTGGCTGAGGGCTGAGTGAAGTTTCATAACTTTATATAAGCTATTTAACTTTACCGTTGTATGGTTAGACTAGAGCGCTGACTTTGTATGTATGACTGAATTGTTTGCTTTATTTGTATAGCTTCTTGTACCTTTTACTTATACTTTTATAATGGCTAATATTGATAAAACTGAAATTTAACAAAAAGAGACTGGGTTTAGTTTTGTCATTTTAAATTTTAATACAATGAAGATGATCTGTAATGTTGTTTACTGCAACATCTGTTGTTTAGTACAAATGCACATATTGCCTGGACCATATTAAAATGTTTAATATTTTTATATTATATTTAAAAGAAAAGAGGCAGGGTTGTGTTTTATATTTCGTTTTGTTATAAATAGGAAAACGTTATATGCAGTGAATATAATCAATACGCGTTGCCTGAACCACATTTGTGTGGCTATGTTTAAGATTTCTTTAAATGAAAACGAAAAGAGGCAGTGTCGTGTTTTATAACATATTTCGTTTTATTGTTGCCTAAAATGTACATATAGAGATAACCGGAGTAACGTTAGCAGAGCGAGCTGATCCATCAGCAGAATTACCGGACTCGCGTCCTCGGTAGTCATTCTCCTGAGTCAGACTTGGCAAGTCCGAACTTTGCTTACTTGCTATTGAGAAACGCCTAATGTCGGCGCTTGGCTTCTTGTGACAAACACGCCGAGAAGCAAGAACAAGATCTGCTGTATGTCATCCATTGTTGTTTATGTTGCTTTCTTCACGCGAAAATGACGTCGATCGCTTCTTTCCGGCATAGGCTACACCACGCCTATCAAGTAAGGGTACTGTTGGCAGTGGAAACACAAGCCGATTCATGGTTTACCGACCCGAACCGTACCGTACCACTCAGTGGAAACGAGCCATAAGTCACCATAATTTGCCAAGCAAGACACGTTCCTGGGTCAATATATTTAGTTGGTCCTGGAGCAACATTTCTGTCTGTAAATTTAGTCCTAACCCTATCCCAAACCTAACCCTAAACCCACTATAAGTTGTTCTTGATCTAAAATCAGACGGAAATGAAAGGTGAATAACACTGATGCAGAAGCACCTAACCCTGGTTTGTAAGCATTACCTTGACAAAAACTGTAAACTTGTCCCTCAAATCTGATTGGTTGATTAGAATGTTGATCCAGGATCAACTTGGTGAAATCACGTTCATTGGGATGAATTACAGAAATCCATGCAATTACTGAATGTTTTTTTTAGATGTGCACTCCTTAAAGGAATAGTTGACCCAAAAATGAAAATTAGCCCATGACTTACTCGCCCTCAAGCCATCCTAGGTGTAGATGACATTCTTCTTTCATACGAATACAATCGGAGTTAGATATAAAAAAAATGTCCTGACTCTTCCAAGCTTTATAATGGCAGTGAATAATTGGCCGGAAGCTAGTTATTTTAGTAGATAATTTAAATATGGATATTTTTCTTATACAAATGCATTGCTTCGCTTCAGAAGGCCTTTATTAACCCCCCAGAGCCGCGTGGAGCACTTTTATCATGGATAGATGCACTTTTATGATGGACAGATGCACTTTTATGATGGATAGAAGCACTTATGATGGATGGATGCACTTCTACCATGGATAGATCAACTTTTATGGACTTCAAAACAGAAACGGCCATTCACTCCCATTATAGAGCTTGGAAGAGACATTTTTTAATATAACTCTGATTGTATTCGTCTGAAATATCATATACACCTAGGATGGCTTGAGGCCGAGTAAATCATGGGCTAACTTTCATTTTTGGGTGGACTAACCCTTTAAACCTAAAGACCAATCAAGAATTTTCAATGAAAGGATCCCATCACATCTCTGAATGGATGAACGTCACTAACCCACGTGATCTCGGGAGACCCGGACAGACTCTGCAGTTTTCCCAGCATGCGTTCAGCGGCTGCTCGTCTGGCCAGCTTCTTGGAGCTGCCGGTTCCTGATGAGCAAAAGCACATGACATGGCATCAGTCCTCCTGCGCTCAGCCCGAGCCTGAGGTCTCTGTGTGAAAGAGCTGACGGCACCTGACTCCTCCAGGCCCTCCAGACGACAGGTCACGGTGAACTCCTTCATGTGATCCGGACCCGTCTCCATACACACCATGTACTCCGGCAGACACCACACCCGCTGCATGGCCAGTTCCTCACAAAACACACAACAGTTTAAACTCACCATGGAATCAAAACTGACTTTTTTTGTTGACAGAATATTGCACAGTATCTGTGCACATCATTATTATTATTTTAAATACATGTGCCTTTATAATCTTTAAAGTCTGCATGAAACGGAAGTTGTGCTCGTCTTTTCTTCCCTATTATGATATATATCCGAGTGAAACAGCTTCTCAAACAAGAACAAATGTGGGCGGGGCTTGATTTTGTATGTGTGGAATTGATCAAAATCGTGACTCATCCCTACTATTGGTGAGATTCTGAAGTGTGCATTCGATGGACACTTTACTATCCCATGAGGCCACAGGAGAGGATTTATGAATGACAGTGAAGTGACATAACTGACGCTGGTAGATCACATGATAATGACAACATGGTGGATGTAGTACGTCGAGATTACAATCATACTATATAGAACATTTTGAATACTATGCATTCAGACATACTACTCTTTGGCATACTGTTCGCACACTACCCAGACAGCAGCATAGTGTCGGCCCAGATCCGGTCCACATGTGGGCCCTGATGAATCCACGTGTACCAGATGTGGGGCGGACCTGGGCCGACACTATCCTGGCTGGATCCCAAGTGGCACACTCGAGCCTTGTGGACCTCCTTGAGTTCACAGCGCTGAAATGCCGAATGGGACACCCTACGGACTCGTACACTTGGCGAGCATGCGCAATTGAAGGTCACAAGACCGCGAGTCCACATGAAGCGTGCCATTTGGGATCCAGCCGTTGCTATCTGGGTATATAGTTGAGAAGTATGCGAACGCAGATGCAACAATACTGTTTCCCATAATAATAATAATAATAATAATAGTTGTGCTTCAAGATGTGAAAAGCTTGATCAGATACCTGCAGTATTCCCACAGGATTGGATCCGTCACCGCCTTCAGGAGAAAGACCATTGTCTCTCTGACCACTGTGAAAGATTCAGAACATTTGGATCAGTGTTAACTGAAATAATGGATCTATAATGGTTTATATCCCTCTGTACAGTGTGTATTTTACTTTGGCTGGGGGTCTCGTTTCAATAATTTCAAGGCGGCTTCTGCAGCGTCATGTTTAGCCGCCTTTTTAGTGGATCCTTGCCCTTTAAGAAAAGGGGGGGGAAAAAACGATTATTTATTAGAATACTAGTGAACACTTTATTATTACTTACTCATACTAGGTGCTATTATTATAATACTCATGTGAATAAAAGATGACCTTTGCATGAGACATCTCCTATGGTGACACTGAAGATGAAGGAGGAAGGCTGGTGCGCGTCTCCGTCAGCGAGAGCGTGTATGAGCTCGTACTGGGGCGCGCTGCCGATTTTGATGCCGTATTCGTGCAGGATCTGGATTGGCGTTTTATCCTGACAGCAGACTCGTTGATGAGCCATCGCGACACTGGGACTAGAACAATATGTGTGTTACCTCGTCAGAATAATGAGCAAACAAAACGCAAAGGACAAATACAGCCCAAAAACATATCAAATATATAGTGTTGATGTTGATGAGCACTGCGTAAGAGACACAAAACAATAACACATCCTGCCCATGTAAAACAGTCTAGCGCCCAACTCAGGTCAAACCGCTGCAGATATTACATTAAACAGACACGTATGTGTTGAAATACAACGATTGTTATATGCAGAAGAAAGAAGAAAAGGTTGTATGGGCTCCTTACTGAGAATCAGCCATTATTGCTATCCGTATGCCGCCGCCGCTTCTACTTTGATTGGCACAAGCACTGACCAATAGAATCCCTCTATACTGACTTTAAGCCCCGCCTTCCAAACTGTCCTCCGCCAGAGCCCCTCCCCTAGGGGAAGCCCCCAAGCTTAGCTCAAACGCATATCGGTGTGGAGGAGACTAGAATGTGCCTTTCTTGAGTGAAAGTCAATGGAGGAGATGCCTCAGCACGCGGAATAGACTGCTTGATCAGCTTTGTCTTTTATCTTCAACATTATTTGCATAAATATAAGGCAAAGTTTTCTTGAGAGCCATTCATGTTAGCCGTTTTGCGCAAAGGTTGCGATCTCTCTTTCTATTAGAATCTCGGGCACGGGCTCCGCCTCTCATACATGTTGGTTGTAACAACGGCTCTGGTTGTTGTAAACAATCTGATTCAGATTTAAAGAGACAGTTCACTCAAAAATTTAAATTTGGAACCAAAACCGAACAGTTATAATAATAATATTTATTTACATTTATATAGCGCTTTGAGTACTCAAAGCACTTCACATATGGAAGGGGGATGCTGAAATGCCATCAAGTGTCTGGTTACCAACATTCTTTAAAATATCTTCTTTTTTGTTCAACAAAGAAACCCACACAGGTTTGGAACAACACAAGGGTGAATAAATGATGACAAAAATTTCAATTTTGGGTGAACTGACCCTTTAAGATTTATTTTGGTACAGTAAAAGGAAGCTTCACATTGCTAATATAAACAAAAACAAAGTTTGTATTTAAAACAAATACAAAAGTATTTTGTACAATTATTTGTCATTGGCCTTGTGTGGTTTCTGGTGGAAGTCCTAATGTTGTGTGCAATTGTATTTCTGCGAGTCTGTACGTGCTTCCACCGGGGGACATTCTACCAGAAACGTACATTTCCACTTTAAAAAATCTTGGGGGAAAAAATATATTTTTCTTAAATCTGAACGTTGAGACATATGGAGGACATGTTAAACTATGAGAAACACATATCATCCCATCTCAGCATGTTTTTATGATTAAATAAAATACATTTTTATACGCATTTCACCCCTAAAATGTCAGGCCCTGTCACAGACAAATTTGTATATGTTAGAATGGTTTCCTAATGAATTTCTTTGATACAGATAGCATTTTCTTATTGATCACATGTCCCTGATTGTATCTAACATGGTTTTATAATTCCTTTAAGAAATATAAGTAACTTTTCGGTCAACTGTAGTACACAAAATCACAGAATACCCGCAGGCACTCATATAGTTGTAAAATAACTACCTTTACATAGGAGATTTTTATAAAAACATAGTAGTGGATATATACCCCCACCTTCATCTACACAGTTAAAGAGATTAATTAATTAATATTTCCTCAAATAGTACACTTTTATCATAATTTCCTGTGTGACAGGACTGACCATGGCGTGACAGGACTGACGGTACTGTGACAGGACTGACTTTATGGATTTTGATGATGCAGAAAAAGTTATGTTTTGTGTTCTTTATTTAAGTTTTGATTGGCATTTCTTTTTTAAATTATTATTATAATTTTAATGTTAAAGTAATATTAGACTATGGTAAAATTCAGCCAAGGACATACATAATATTGCCAAAAGTATTGGGACAGCCCTCCAAATAATTGAATTTAGGTGTTTAAATCACTTCCATGGCCACAGTTGTATAAAAATCAAGCACCTTGGCCTTCATTTTACTATTGCATGCGTTAAATACATAACATATGCAATAAATGTAATAAAAAAGAACAATAACATTAATTTGTAAGGCCGTGTCACACAGGAATGTGACAGGGCCTGATGTGACAGGGCCTGACGGTTGGCCATTGTAAACTGCCATTACTCAGCCTGCTAGCATGCTAGCATAAAAACTGTTAACATGCAAGCAAGGAATTTCAATAACCTTTTTAGACATGTTTTGGATTTAAAACATTTTCATTATTTTCTGGAATGTTTAACCGTGACAGGGCCTGACCCTTTAGCTCGTCTTCCTAAAAAAAACATACAAAAACAAGCTTAAAATCATACAATTCAATGAAACAATTCAGCCTTAATCAATGTAAGCTTCACCTGGGTCAAATGATGTCACTTCCTCTGAGTGATACCCTTAAAGGTGTATTTCACACATTTTATGTAGAGTTTTATGTAAACGTGACAGGACTGACCAAAACATGGGGACAGTTGTAAAATAGAATTTATTTGTAGAATTTATATATAATTTTATGTTTTTGATCAGTTGATGTGAATGATAACAGCTTAAACTTGTTATTGATGAGTTTTTTTTTTTTAAATAACAGTTTGTAGCATAACAAAACTATGAAAGCTGTAGCTCCAATTTGGCTGAGGACAAGGGCATGGACAGGATTTGTAATTTTCAAAAGTGTTTTTAATAAAGAAAAAAATATCTGAGAACCTAATGAATGACATATTCCTTTACAGAACAACTCACAGAAATCAACTATGAGCCAGTTTTAGAAATTTTTGGATGAAATACTTTTTTATTCACTGTAACAATTCAAGGACAGATAATGTACGTTTCTGGTAGAATGTCCCCGGGGCTTTTACAGTGTAGCCGATTTTTCCATCTTATTAATATTTAGTAGGTCGCCATTATTTATTAAAGGTGTGAATGACAATAAACAGCAGCAGCAGGCTTCCCGTTTACCTTAAAATGTCATTATTTGCCCACTGAATTGCGAGTTACAACACAGTACCCTCGTGTTGAAACACATTTCCACATTTAAAGTCCCCCTGTAGTAGTCAATTATTTTATCCCTTAAAACTCCTTTGACCAAAACGAAATATTTTAACGTTTTATTCTTGAAAAAAATTCTTCATGCCCTAAAATAGCTTGAATGTAACTCGACACCCTTGCCTCATTTAGTATACGCGGTTCTATGAATATGTAAATGAGCCCCGCCTCCACTCACTCACTCACTCAGCTCAGATATCCACTCGTTGACGATCACACGTTGATCTGATTGGTTAAGAGGTAGTTTGTGACGTCAGAAATTTGAGATTGTCTTTGGTTCACTGCAGTTTTAAAGGGTAACTAAACCCCTGGTCAGAGCCCGACTCCACCCACTGGCAATATTTGAAAAATGCTAGAAAAGAGGGCAGACACCAGCGGAGATAGAGGGGACGAACCGTGAGCGGGAGGGCGTGCACCTGAGAGTCCTGCTGTCAGACTCTCTAAAATGGAGAGTGACTCACAGGGTCGCAAGACGACGTAAAGTACATGCATCTGATGAGTTTTATCGAGTTGATGTCAATAGCGCGCGCTCTCTATAGGCATATTCATATTTTGCCGCTATGTGAAAAAATTCATCAAAATGCGCCGACGCGTTTGTCGACCCCAGAGGATTAACTTTAGCCTAACCATAAATTGTGATTAAAATATATATGATCACTCACATCAAGACGCCGCTGCGGTGGTGGAGTCCATGCAGGAGTAGCAGCGTTTGACACTGCGTCGCTTTTCAGCGCGAGCTGTGTGGAGAAGCCCATGTCCACCTCTATTGCGTTGGAGAAGCGATCACGCGTAAAATGCAGGTTTCACACTCACGGTCTTCCAGGCCAAGTGCATGCAAACACTGGCGCCTAATTTCCAAGTCTGCTGGAAAGCTATGCAGTCCAACAGTGCTGTTACAACCAGCAACACTACACCTACGTACCCTCCTGACCACTGTACAATACAGATAAATCTACGCTAGCTCATACCAAGGGCGTGGTGAGCTCGTACCAGGGGCGTGGTGAGCTGGAACCTGCTTACGTCACCTGCCACCGCTTACGTCACTTTCCACCGCAAACATCAAATAGGAAAATTCAACTGCAGTAGCCACCGTTCAACCTTAAGAGGGCAGCACTCAGACGTTTTTACACCATATATTGTAAAATTAAAATACTTTATACCCAAATGTCAAAAAAGTTACTCTAATCAATGAACAGCACTAATAAAGCCCCATTCTTACAGATCATTAACTAAAAAAAGTTGGTTTAGGGTTTAGTTACCCTTTAAGGAGAAAATACTTACTCAGTCGACTTATGAATTTGCACATGGTTTGCATTAAAGCATATTAAAAACTCCACATAGACATAAACTACATAAAAAGATTGATTTTCACCACATACACTCTTATCTAGAGCAACAAACGAAAAAGTGCTGTAGCATCAGACATGAGAGAATTGTAATTTGAAGTTCTTCCTAAACAAATACAAAGAAGTGCAAATAAACCTAATACATGTTTTCTCATCATACCCCTTTCCCAGCATGAATATACATAGCATTGTTTCAGTTCTTGGGTGAATTTGGAAATGTAATGTGCCACGTACAAATCATGATTGTGTAGGTGAGAAAGTAAGTGTTAGTGAAAGTTTTTCCAACAGCTTCTTACAAAAGATATTCACCAAGATATACATTTGTATGTACAGTAGCTGGCCGATCTATTGAACCACATCCTGCCTTAGGATGCATAGAAAAGTCCATTCAAGTTGTGCTGTAAATTGCATAGATGGTAATGATTGTAAAATTTACAGTGAGTATTTTCTGCAATCCCTAATTTGAAGTAAACAAGACGATATCACCACCCCAGCTCAACATGTAAACACTTGATGACTGGCAGGTAAACTGGAGGACTGCAGCATGACGTTATTGAAGGGGTGATGGAGTTTTAGGAGGGGGAGTTTTAGGAGGAGGGAAGACCACTCTCTTGGTGAGGGTGAACTCCGGCTGTGGCATCTGCTTCCTCGAGCCACTTCTGTCCGTCTTTTGGCTCACGTCACTGTTCACCTTCGTCAGAATGGAGAGTAGATCTATTCCCCTACATGCACATAAGACAGACACACAAAATCAGAGATCAAACTGAGTCAAATTTAGACAGTTAAACTTTCAGTTACTTCTCCAACTCAATCAGTGTTTCCGCAGTGGATAAAACCTCATCCACTAGTGTATGTTAGGAGTGGAATACTGCATACTGCAGTGTACCATACTAGTACAGAACAAACGGTAAATAAAATAATCAAAAATAGTATACTTTAAATATGTGACAGAAATAATAAGGTAGTATTTCAAATTCAGCCAATGATTTAAGAAATATACCAGTTCATCCACCAAACTGGAAGGGTATTACATGCATACAGAACAAATCTGCATACTGTGTGTAAAGCAAAGGCTACACACTATATACTTCAGCTATAATGTGTGACCCTGGATCACAAAGCCAGTCACGAGTCGCATGGGTTTATTTGTGGCAATAGCCAACAGTACATTGTATGGGTCAAAATTATCAATTTTTCTTTTATGCCAAAAATCATTCGGATATTAAGTAAAGATCATGTTCCCTGAAGATATTTTGTAAATGTATAAAACATTTATTTTTGAGCGTGAATGTAGCAAAATCGTGACCATAAATGGACAACTTTAATGGCAATTTTCTCAGTGTTTATATTTTTTTGCACCCTCAGATTCCAGATTTTCAATAGTTGTATCCCAGCCAAATATTGCCATATCCTAACAAACTCCTTATTTATTCAGCTTTCAGATGATGTATAAATCTCAATTTCAAAAAATGTACCCTTGTGACTGTTTTTGTGGTCCAGGGTCACATATGGTGTCGAGTATTGTTATTGACAATAAATGTGATATATTAACCTGATATGAATATTTAATGTTTTAAATATTGCATATACAATAATACTGTAAATAATTCAGTGCCAGGATCTGGTTTACTCCAGTATAAGATGCAATGTGTAGCCACTGCTACTGGACGAAAGAGAGACACTACCCGCACCTGAACAAAAGTTGTGACATTTGTATGTACTCTAAATAAAATATATAGATTGTACTGAATGTCAGTTTGCTTATTTGGCTCAAGATAAGGATTTATTGAGTCCACATGTCATGCAATCAAGAAACGCTGCTTCTAACCAAAGAGTGAAAAAAAGATGATGCATTACGATCAAATGCAAGTCTGGCATCAAAGATTACACTAAGGTTCCTCAATTTTCTTTTGAGACTGTAAAACAGTACCATCAACAAAGTCAGTAAACCAGCTTTGGAAAGTTGGTATGGAGAACAGAACTTTTACTATGCAAACAGAGAAAATTGTTATTCATCCATATCTTCAATCAGAAAGAAATCAAACATCCAGATTTTCACCAGGTTTAGTGTATGTAGATCTGAGTATCGTCGGCATAAAAGTGACAATGAAGGCTGAGCGATCGCAACAGATGCCCAAGTGGTGACAAGTAGATTTTAAAGAGTAAAGGGCCTAAAACTGAGCCTTGAGGAACACCAGTGAGTACCGAACTGATCTCAGACCTGTAACCACACAAGGCAATGAACTGGGAATGGTCAGTAAAACAGGATTCAGACCAGTTTAAAGCTGTCCCCGAAACACCAAAAGCACTTTCATGGCGAGTAAGTAAAAGCCTATGATCAACAGTATCGAAAGCGGCTCTAAGATCAAGAAGGATGAGAATGGAAATTGTGGGAGAATAAAAAGCCATCAAATCATTGGCAACCCTGACCAAAGCCGTTTCAGTACTGGGAAATTTACGAAAACCTGACTGAAGGGGTTCGAAGAGATTATTAACTGTACGGTGGTTATACAAATAAGGGGGGACCAATGCTTTCTAGTATTTTTGTCAAAAACTGAAAATTTGTCGTCCGGGGGGGAGTTTCCCGTACAATGCCGTAACTCGCTGCTTCACTGACAGAGTACGATGCATCGTTGAAGAAATCAACTAGTCACGACTGTTTCCCGAAAACCATGTCGTCACAAATTTGTCGTTCAACCACGTTGGTTAATGATGTCATGCAGGTGGTGGAGTAATAACTTCTTTTAATGAATCTGTTTGAGATCAAATGAATGCTAGATGTTATGCTATAAATTCTAGATATGGATCTGAGGAATAATAAATTTTCTCAGTTATTTTGCTTCATTTCCAGATTCAATCATAGACTCGTTCTTACATAATGTAGAATCGCACATGCGCACTCTTCAAAAATGATGCTTTAAATCTCTTGACAAACTAAAAGACGTAAATTACATTTGTATGTATTTTAAATAAAAGACACAGATTGTACTGAATGTCAGCTTGCTTATTTTACTTAAGACAAGGATTTATTGAGTCCACATGTCGTGCAAACTAGAAACTCTGCTTGTAACCACAGGCCGAGAGCTGTCGTTCCAACCACACAACTCTGCGATGCTGTTGGCTAATGTTTGTTAGAACTATGTTTTCGGGAAACACCGACTCGATGAACTACTGATAACGACAGAACTTGCGACCATAGTTGGCTAACGATACTTTTGGGAAACGCACCCCAGGGCCCGGTTTTTCAAAAGGTTTAATCCGGATAAAATTTATCTGGATTTAGTAATCCTTTTTTTTTTTTTGCGATCCGTGATCACGTAATCCAGCTTACTTTTGAGCCAGTTTTACAAAGCAACATCGGATTGGATCAATCTGATCCGGATAGGAACTTTTCAGGATCACCAAATCTGGATAACCAGTGCTCAAACAGGATAGGAAATCACAATGTAGAACTATAGATATGTAAAGAGCAACAAGTAGAATAGCCAGTGTGGGGTCAATATAAGTTTATTTTTATTTGAAATGAAAACACACACACATTTAAAAAAAACTAAAAACAAGAAAAACCCCACCCCATCCTCTTCCAGCAGTTCGCTCACCTGAGACCTACAACACAAACACTGTACATTGAGGATATTTATAACAAGTTTCAAATATAGATGTATTGAATAAAAAAAAAAAAGACAATGTCAAATACTCCACAATAATTTCAGACTTCCTCATCTGATGTGGAGAGACCAGCTTGTCTGAGCGTAGCCTTTAGGAGGCGGATCTCAAGTCTGGCCTTGGTTTGCTGCAGTTTGGTCAGAGTCAGTTGTTCCTCTGCCAGACGAAGCTGTGCTTCTGCCCTTTCAGTCTCTTTTTGCAGAAGTGCCTTGTAATCATCATCTTTGTTTGATGAAGGGCGCTTCAAGCCTTTCCTCTGAGATCCTGTGGCAACTACCACTGGCTCAACCAATGAGGATCCAGCTTCTTCCTCAGGAACAGAGCTGAGATTCAATATAAATACGCTCTCTGGATCAGCCTCAGGAGGAACTGGCAGATTATCCTCCTCCTCTTCCTCCTCAATCCAAGGCTCGCCATCCCCTACAACACCTTGAATACCATGGAGAGCTTGCGACTTCTCACCTCCAATGATGTCGAGGACCACATCTGTGTAATCTCCCCTCTTAAATGGCTTGTTGCCTGTTTGTGGGTTTTTGGCTTCAGCATGGTCCTTTGTTGCCCTGGCCTTAAGATTCTTCCACCGCAATTTGATTTGGTCTGTGGTCCTCCTCTGGCCAGACCCTATGGCATTCACATTTTCTGTGATTAAAATCCAAACATTATTTTTCTTTTTGTTGGTATCCTTAGCAGAATTAAATCTTCCCACTATTGTTCCATAATGGCACCGAACACCCTCTAGTAGTGCATTGGTTTCAGCAGCAGTGAAGTTACAGCTTCTTGAGTCCATGGTTCCGTTGCTTTACTATAGTGAACATTGTTCATCAATTATAGGCCTTGGGTCCAATTGCCTCAATTGAACACAAGCCAAAACTAATCAGTTGTAATAGGTGTGTTTGAAAAGACCAACTACACAGCCATATAAATCAGCCTTTCTCAGAGGATTCACAGAGAGACAGTGAAATGGCAGGTGCTGTCCACCGCCACCACCACTTTGCCAGGAGAGGATACCGTCAAAGGGTGTATGTTGAACGTACCAAGCCACTGGAGCAATACACCACTGAGGAGCTGTATGTCCGGTTTCGCTTTGGGAAGGCTGATATAGAGTACCTTGTGAACCTTCTCAGGCCAAAACTTCAACACAGAACCCAAAGAGTCACGGTCTGTCTGTGGAAGACCAGATCCTCATTGCTCTCCGATTTTATGCATGTGGGACTTTCTATCAAGTTGTTGGTGACTATATGGGAGTGGTGAAATCAGCTGTGTGTGATGTGTCAATCGCACTGGCCAGCCTGGTCAATGAATTTGTTTCTTTTCCAAAGGACAACCAGATTGCCCAGGCCAAGCGCAGCTTTTTTCTTTTGGGGAATATGCCCAATACTACTGGAGCAATCGACTGCACACATGTGCATATACAAGCACCTTGTGAGAATGAATGGGAGTTTATAAACAGAAAGGGGAGGCACAGCATCAATGTCCAACTTGTGTGTGATGCTGACCTCATCATCACCAACTGCGTTGTCAAGTGGCCTGGGTCTGTCCATGATGCACGCATCCTGAGGGAGAGCGCTCTATATAGAGACCGCCAAACCAACCGACTGGATGGCATAATATTAGGAGATATTTGCCTACCCACTCTTACCATGGCTGATGACTCCTTTTCTAACAGCAAATACACCGGCAAGATGTGCAATTGAGCGTTTAAATGGAGTTCTAAAGAGGCGCTTTGCATGCCTTAACTACCTGAGAGCGGAACCACAGAAAGCATGCAACATAACCCTTGCCTGTATTGTCCTGCACAACATCGCTACTAAGCGCAATGTCCCTCGTTGTGCTGACAATGATGCACCTGAGCCCCTTGGAGACCCTAACCAACCTCCTGCATTCTGCCAGAACGAGCAAACAGGACGTGCAACAAGGGACGCAATAGTTAGACACTATTTCTGATTTGGATTTGTTTTGGATTTCAAAAATCAGTTTTTTTGGTTATTCTGTAATCATTGCATGCATCACTAATAAATATTTTAAAAACAAAAATATTTTCGATTGTGATGAATATATATATATATATATAATCAATTAGTGACAGAATAAAATGTATTGTTTTTGGTCAATTTTGACAGCTGTTTGGGGGATTATTTTATGAGGCCAAACTCTTTCTACTTTGCTGTAGGCCTATACTGAAAGGCTGAATACGTTAAAGCCTACCTAATCACTGTAGCCTGACGGATGAACAAATAAAATTAAAACCTTATGAATAAATAGGATATTTTGTAAGATACTGCATGATCCAAATATAGTATTATTTGATACATTTTTAAAGTTTTTGGCCATGAAATCCACGCTGAAGCCACCCTTCTGATGGGATCAGTTTAATCCAGATTTTTTGGATCAAAGTGATCCAAATCCTACAAAAAAGTTCTGAAAAACCCAAACTAAAGGTTTGATCCGGATCTAAACCAAGATTGGATTACGTGATCTAATCCGATTATGTAATCCGTTTTTTCTTTTGAAAAACCCATTTTCAAGATTTGATCCAATCCGTTATCCAAAATCCTAGTGGATTACTTTTGAAAAACCGGGCCCAGGGCAGCATTTTCTTTTCTTTTTTTGGCACAGGAGTTACAGCAGCAGTGTTTAATGCTGCCTAAACAACCCCAGTCTGAGTTTTAAAGAGTTTTAAATAAACTTGTGTGCAGAGCTGTAAAGTGCAGGTTCAGAAAGTAAAAGTCCTCCTCAGTATTTAGTTCCAATCACCTGGATTTGCTAATTAGCACAGTTTTTCAGCCAGGAGATCGAACTAATTAGTGAAGTCAGCTGAGGTCATGGGTGGAAGAAACATATAGCAGGACTTTTACTCTCTGACCCCTGGACTTTCTCTGCCTATGTGAATAGCATTGTGTTGTCTTGGAGGTGTGCTCACCTTGGCACCAGCAGTTGTAGATTGTGGCAGAGGGACTGTATGAACCAGGTTCCCTTCCCTGTTTCCCTGTATGAGACACAGTCTGGTACAGTGGAGGTGGCTAACAGGTAGTCCGCCGCCTCAGGGATGGAGTCTCTGGGTACAGCTGCGTCGCTGACTGGCGTGTCCTCATCTTCTGGGAAAGTTTGACGAAACACTGCTCTCTGGTGCTTGGTCCCCCTGCAGGCCTGGATGAAGAACAGTTTGGGTTTCTGGAAGAGTGAGGAGCACTGATATGGACTCAGAGTCTCCATCATCTCTCTGAAGGTGACGGTCTTTCCATCGACCCCGACGATGCCATCCACACGTCCGTGGCTCAGCACGCAACACACCACGCAGTCCGCCGGTGTGTGGTCACGGGCAGCCAGGTCACTCAACGCCTGCAGCATACGCATGCGATCGCAGTTCTGCTCAACCACGACCTCAAAGCCCAACCACTGGAACACACCCTCCAGACTGGCTGTACAGACACACACACACACACACACACAAGTCACGCACAGTGAGGGACCGAAGTAACCACTTCAAAATAGTTAGTAATTAAAATAAGACAGAGTTCATGTAGTTTACTTGCTGTCATCGTCCTCCTGCCACATACTCTCTTTGGTCATGGCTCGCTGGTTTGCATTAAGAAAAACAAGCGCGTCGACATGTGAAGTTATGGTTATTGTGCGCTTGAGTACTCTATGGCTTCCGACTAGTGGTTAAAGAACTCGACTAGTCTACTATGGATTTTTAAAAGTCTTTGTTAAAGAGTTATAGCCTAACCATTGATCCAAACTAACCAACTACGAGGTGAATTGCAATGATACAAACTTGTTTCAAAGCAAAAAAGTATTTTAAAATTGAACGAAAAGACAAAGACTGTGTATTTAACGACTTTAATGAGGGAAAGAACTATCCATTCCATTAAGAATGAATTAATTCCATTAATAATGTCCATTAATTCCATTAAGCACTGCAGTAACAAAAAACCCAAGAAACCACATAGCAACACACTAAAAACCACTCCGCAACTAATGTTATGATGGTTATCAGGCTATTGGCATGATCATTGGTTTTAGATGTGTTTGTTACACTAACCTTTGTCAATGTCTGTTCCTTCTCTGTTTCCCAAATCGCATCCACTGAAGTCATAGTTGTTGATGATTAGACAGACTCCTCTCCAGTCCCCTTTCATCTCATACGTCTGGATCTAGCCATCAAAAGATGCAGTGTTAAGGCACGTGAATGTGAGGAACGTCAGGTTTGATTTAAGCAGGGGTGTCCAGTATAACACAATATAGTTTAAACGAATATAGTTAGCTTCACAGATCATGGCCAAATAGAGCAAAACTTGCTCTATTGTGTTTCCCAGAGAAACTTTGCGTTCTCTCGCAAAAGTATTGCTATTCTCTGAGAAACGTAGCAATCTCTCACAAAAGTATTGTGTTCCCTCAAGAAACTTATCAAAATAGAATCTAAATATTCTGAATAGAAAACTGTTCCAAAGAAAGACTTTAATGTGGCTTGATGTAATAAAGATAGCGGTGCCAAAAATATGTTTGCACGTGTTTGATTAAGCTTAATATGTTCTGAACCTAGTATAAAGATCTAATGTGTAAAAGGTCTTACCTCTTGATTTTCAGTCGAGGACAAGTTTGAGCTGATTTCCACATGCTGACTCTGATCTAAGACAAAGACATGACATTTTTTTTAGTATAGGATAAAAACAGAGATCAAACATGATGTTGTATTGGACATTTCCTACAGTACCTCCACTAATCTCAGAAGCCCCAGTCAGACTAAGTCTGTCCACCTGGTCCTCCATTGTGTCCTCTGCCAAGAAGAACAACGCCAAACAAATAAGCTTTGAGTTTGCTGCATTTATAATTTTTGTATATTTAAATTTGCATCAATTCCCATTTCTTGTATATCATTTTCTTGTAAATAATTATTGTTAAGTTTTACATGGAGTTTCTAAATTATTTCTGCAAGGCATGTAAAGTAACTTCACCTGATGTCAGCTGTGTGGGCTGTGGAACGAAGAGAGAAAGAGACAAAGTTTTACAGTAATAAGTAGTAAGTGCTATTTTAACAAGGTGAAACACAAAAGGAGATGCTTAGAATTATGTTTTTTATATGTTAAATGTCAATTTTATTTTACTTTTTTCAGAAAAGATACATTAAAATGATCAAAAGTGTCAGTAAGGACATTTATAATGTTACAAAAGATTTCTATTTCAAATGAATGCTGTTCTTTTAAACTTTCTATTCATCAAATTTCAACATTGTTAATAATCATGAATGTTTCTTGAGCATCAAATCATCATATGAGAATGATTTCTGAAGGATCATGTGACACTGAAGACTGGAGTAATGATGCTGAAAATTCAGCTTTGATCACAGGATTAGAAAACAGTTATTTTAAATAGTATTAACATTTCGCAATATTACAATTTTTACTCTATTTCTGATCAAATAAATGCAGCCTTGGTGAGCAGAAGAGACTTCTAGCAATATTGTATAATAATTAAAAAAAATTATAATTAAACATTTTTATAAACATAAAAAAAAAAATCACCCTCTTGCGTTCAACAGAAGAAAGATGATATGAGGATGAGTAAAATATGAACATTTATGCAAATTAGGCAAATGAAGTTATACCGGAGCTGTTGTGTATGACATGGAAGAGTTAGACCCGGTCTCTTGAGCAATAACCATTTCACCAGCTGCAATGGGACAGAAAACAATGCAATTATTCTAATTCTATAGAATGCAACCATAATAATTCTATGATTCACATTGTAGAGCATGCATAAAATCAATCAAAACATTTTGTAGCAAAAACTCTAGTCTACAAGATCAAAAAACACCTCAGACCCCAGAGGGTTAATCTCCTAGCAGTTTTGATTTACAGTATTTTAACTTATTTTACATAATAAGAGAGGCAAATTAATAAATCATAGACATCTATTTCACACATCACATCATTAAATAATAAAACAATCACACTCACAACTCTCTCTTTTGTATTGAACAATTCTTTTTTCTAATCCGGGATGGATCTTGGCTATAATTTCCTGCAGAACGTCCAAATTATCTTCACCCAAAAGGTCTTCCTTCTCCATCTCCAAAAACAACTGCAGCAGTGTCTAAAAGACGTGTTTAAAGCAGGTTTAGTCAAACATCACATGCAGAAATGTGACGTCAGGCTAAAAGACGTGTTTAAAGCAGGTTTAGTCAATCACCACATGCAGAAATGTGACGTCAGACTAAAAGACGTGTTTAAAGCAGGTTTAGTCAAACATCACATGCAGAAATGTGACGTCAGACTAAAAGACGTGTTTAAAGCAGGTTTAGTCAATCACCACATGCAGAAATGTGACGTCAGACTAAAAGACGTGTTTAAAGCAGGTTTAGTCAAACATCACATGCAGAAATGTGACGTCAGGCTAAAAGACGTGTTTAAAGCAGGTTTAATCAAACACCACATGCAGAAATGTGACGTCAGGCTAAAAGACGTGTTTAAAGCAGGTTTAGTCAAACACCACATGCAGAAATGTGACGTCAGGCTTAAAGACGTGTTTAAAGCAGGTTTAGTCAAACATCACATGCAGAAATGTGACGTCAGGCTAAAAGACGTGTTTAAAGCAGGTTTAGGCAAACACCACATGCAGAAATGTGACATCAGGCTAAAAGACGTGTGTTTAAAGCAGATTTTGTCAAACACCACATGCAGAAATGTGACGTCAGGCTAAAAGACGTGTGTTTAAAGCAGGTTTAGTCAAACACCACATGCAGAAATGTGACGTCAGGCTAAAAGACGTGTTTAAAGCAGGTTTAGTCAAACACCACATGCAGAAATGTGACGTCAGGCTAAAAGACGTGTGTTTAAAGCAAGTTTAGTCAAACACCACATGCAGAAATGTGACGTCAGGCTAAAAGACGTGTTTAAAGCAGGTTTAGTCAAACACCACATGCAGATATGTGACGTCAGGCTAAAAGACGTGTGTTTAAAGCAGGTTTAGTCAAACACCACATGCAGAAATGTGACGTCAGGCTAAAAGACGTGTTTAAAGCAGGTTTAGTCAAACACCACATGCAGAAATGTGACGTCAGACTAAAAGACGTTTAAAGCAGGTTTAGTCAAACACCACATGCAGAAATGTGACGTCAGACTAAGACGTGTTTAAAGCAAGTTTAGTCAAACACCACATGCAGAAATGTGACGTCAGACTAAAATACGTGTTTAAAGCAGGTTTAGTCAAACACCACATGCAGAAATGTGACGTCAGACTAAAAGACGTGTTTAAAGCAGGTTTAGTCAAACACCACATGCAGAAATGTGACGTCAGACTAAAAGACGTTTAAAGCAGGTTTAGTCAAACACCACATGCAGAAATGTGACGTCAGACTAAAAGACGTGTTTAAAGCAGGTTTAGTCAAACGCCACATGCAGAAATGTGACGTCAGACTAAAATACGTGTTTAAAGCAGGTTTAGTCAAACGCCACATGCAGAAATGTGACGTCAGGCTAAAAGACGTGTTTAAAGCAGGTTTAGTCAAACACCACATGCAGAAATGTGACGTCAGACTAAAAGACGTGTTTAAAGCAGGTTTAGTCAAACACCACATGCAGAAATGTGACGTCAGACTAAAAGACGTTTAAAGCAGGTTTAGTCAAACACCACATGCAGAAATGTGACGTCAGACTAAAAGACGTTTAAAGCAGGTTTAGTCAAACACCACATGCAGAAATGTGACGTCAGACTAAGACGCTTAAAGCAGGTTTAGTCAAACACCACATGCAGAAATGTGACGTCAGACTAAGACGCGTTTAAAGCAGGTTTAGTCAAAAACCACATGCAGAAATGTGACGTCAGACTAAGACGCGTTTAAAGCAGGTTTAGTCAAACACCACATGCAGAAATGTGACGTCAGACTAAAAGACGTGTTTAAAGCAGGTTTAGTCAAACGCCACATGCAGAAATGTGACGTCAGACTAAAAGACGTGTTTAAAGCAGGTTTAGTCAAACACCACATGCAGAAATGTGACGTCAGACTAAAAGACGTGTTTAAAGCAGGTTTAGTCAAACGCCACATGCAGAAATGTGACGTCAGGCTAAAAGACGTGTTTAAAGCAGGTTTAGTCAAACACCACATGCAGAAATGTGACGTCAGACTAAAAGACGTGTTTAAAGCAGGTTTAGTCAAACACCACATGCAGAAATGTGACGTCAGACTAAAAGACGTGTTTAAAGCAGGTTTAGTCAAACGCCACATGCAGAAATGTGACGTCAGACTAAGACGCGTTTAAAGCAGGTTTAGTCAAACACCACATGCAGAAATGTGACGTCAGACTAAAAGACGTGTTTAAAGCAGGTTTAGTCAAACGCCACATGCAGAAATGTGACGTCAGACTAAAAAACGTGTTTAAAGCAGGTTTAGTCAAACACCACATGCAGAAATGTGACGTCAGACTAAGACGCGTTTAAAGCAGGTTTAGTCAAACACCACATGCAGAAATGTGACGTCAGACTAAAATACGTGTTTAAAGCAGGTTTAGTCAAACACCACATGCAGAAATGTGACGTCAGACTAAAAGACGTGTTTAAAGCAGGTTTAGTCAAACACCACATGCAGAAATGTGACGTCAGGCTAAAAGACGTGTTTAAAGCAGGTTTAGTCAAACACCACATGCAGAAATGTGACGTCAGACTAAAAGACGTGTTTAAAGCAGGTTTAGTCAAACACCACATGCAGAAATGTGACGTCAGACTAAAATACGTGTTTAAAGCAGGTTTAGTCAAACACCACATGCAGAAATGTGACGTCAGACTAAAAGACGTGTTTAAAGCAGGTTTAGTCAAACACCACATGCAGAAATGTGACGTCAGGCTAAAAGACGTGTTTAAAGCAGGTTTAGTCAAACACCACATGCAGAAATGTCACGTCAGACTAAAAGACGTGTTTAAAGCAGGTTTAGTCAAACACCACATGCAGAAATGTGACGTCAGACTAAAATACATGTGTTTAAAGCAGGTTTAGTCAAACACCACATGCAGAAATGTCACGTCAGACTAAAAGACGTGTTTAAAGCAGGTTTAGTCAAACACCACATGCAGAAATGTGACGTCAGGCTAAAAGACGTGTTTAAAGCAGGTTTAGTCAAACACCACATGCAGAAATGTCACGTCAGACTAAAAGACGTGTTTAAAGCAGGTTTAGTCAAACACCACATGCAGAAATGTGACGTCAGACTAAAATACATGTGTTTAAAGCAGGTTTAGTCAAACACCACATGCAGAAATGTCACGTCAGACTAAAAGACGTGTTTAAAGCAGGTTTAGTCAAACACCACATGCAGAAATGTGACGTCAGACTAAAAGACGTGTTTAAAGCAGGTTTAGTCAAACACCACATGCAGAAATGTGACGTCAGACTAAAAGACATTTAAAGAAGGTTTAGTCAAACACCACACAGGGCTCCAGACTAACCTTTCCACTGGTTGCAGTGGTGCTACCAACTTTCTCAGTTGGTCGCACCAGCATATGATTTGGTCGCACCTTTTGTTTAATTTTTTTTTATACATGCCATGGAATTAATCAATGCATGCTGATGAATAGTGGTCTTAATCTGCATACCTTAGTTTTGCACTGATGTAAAAAGACTGACAGTGACACAAGACCTCATGTTAGCAAAATGTTTTAATCTTTTAACTCTCAAAAAAAACTATAAAAAAAACATGTATGTTCTTTAATGTTTGATTATAATTTTTCTGTCTTCACATAGGGATGGGAATTGATAAGATTTTATCAATAATAATGCCACTGACGATTCTGATGATCGATCCGATTCTTTAACGATTCTCTGATCGATTCATGATAGCACTGTGTGGAAAAATGTAGTCATATGCTTTTAAAAAAAACAAGTGGTTTTATTTTTTATTATTATTTTTTTTAACTTTTTATGTAATTTATGTAATAAATAGAACCTTATTGTAAAGTGTTACTGATTAGTTATACACCGATTCAGACGTCTCCTGAGTTCACTGTTGGAAAGATCAGTTGTTTTAACCATTCATTAAAATTAATCGGTTCGAAGGAGTCATTAGTTCGCGAATTGGACGTGTCGTGTGTGTTGTGTGATTATCCCAGCAGTTCGGACATGGACATCCATGATTTGTGTCAACACAGAAAACATTTTATCAATGGATAGTTTTTTCGTTTAATTAAAGTGTTGTTTTATGTCAGCTGAATGTCCGGAACGCTTTTCAGAGAAGATAAGTCAAGTCAAGTTAAGTCAAGTTTATTTGTATAGCGCTTTTCACAATACAGATTGTATCAAAGATAAGGCAACTTAGCACAATTCACACCCAGCGGTAATTCAGAAAAAAAAAAAAAAAAAATCTCCGAATGCTCCACATGAAACTTTGGTCTTCCGACCTTTTACCACAAAAATTAACTTTGGCAGGCGCTAAAACAAGTTCAATGCAGGAAAATTCATGCGTGAATTTAACGACCATGCACTCGCACAAATGCGACCACATAACATTTTAACTCGCACATTCTCAAAAAATAGTCGCAGTCTGGAACCCTGCCACATGCAGAAATGTGACGTCAGACTAAAAGACGCGTTTAAAGCAGGTTTAGTCAAACGCCACATGCAGAAATGTGACGTCAGACTAAAAGACGTGTGTTTAAAGCAGGTTTAGTCAAACACCACATGCAGAAATGTGACGTCAGACTAAAAGACGTTTAAAGCAGGTTTAGTCAAACACCACATGCAGAAATGTGAAGTCAGACTAAAAGACGTGTTTAAAGCAGGTTTAGTCAAACACCACATGCAGAAATGTGACGTCAGACTAAAAGACGTGTTTAAAGCAGGTTTAGTCAAACACCACATGCAGAAATGTGACGTCAGACTAAAAGACGTGTTTAAAGCAGGTTTAGTCAAACACCACATGCAGAAATGTGACGTCAGACTAAAAGACGTGTGTTTAAAGCAGGTTTAGTCAAACACCACATGCAAAAATGTGACGTCAGGCTAAAAGACATGTGTTTAAATCAGGTTTAGTCAAACACCACATGCAGAAATGTGACGTCAGACTAAAAGACCTGTGTTTAAAGCAGGTTTAGTCAAACACCACATGCAGAAATGTGACGTCAGAGAACTGATGCCGTGATGATGGCGTCTCTCACCATTTCCTTCTCCAGTTTTTTGCGAGGTAGTGTTCTGATGAGTAGGAATTTAATGTTTTTCAGGTCCTGATCACAGATGGACTCTGACACCTCGTACAACAACTGTCTGAAATGCAGAAAAATAATACTGTTCATTATTACAAAGTTACTTTAAATACTTTTTATAGTTCCTTGTGTAATAGTCACCGCAGAGAAAAAAGTTAACGTCAAACACAACTAGATGAGTAAAGTTTGATGACAAACTTTGATGTTAACTCGACAAAGCCTTGAATGTTTAAAAAACATTGCTAGCATGTTGTTCGCATGTTTTACATTGCTAGGATAATTTAGCACTTTGATAGCATGTTTTAACATGTTTCTAGCATGATTTAACACAGTGCTAGCATGCTTTAGAAGATTGTTAAAAAAAATCCCATGTTGCTAACATGATTTAGTACTTAGAACATTTAGCATGACTTAGCACATTGCTAGCATGATTTAGTCCTTTGCTAAGAATATTACTAGCATGATTTAACACATTTATGGCATGTTTTAGCATGTTGCTAGCATGATTTAACACATTTCTGGCATGTTTTAGCATGTTGCTAGCATGATTTAATACATCGCTAGCATGTTTCTAGATAGAGACGGTGAATGTAGGTTAAATACACAGTCAGAGCTAATGTTTGAAAGTTTTGAACCCCTCAATCACAGTCTGTGGGATTTTTCGTAGTTTTGATCACTCAGTTTACGAAAAGTGAGATCAGTTACAAAAGATGCAAAAGATATAGCAACCCAAGTCAGAACAGTAGTCTGACCCAAGTCCAGTGGTCATAGCTAGACCGGTTTGCTGCATTCATTTTAGAAATTTTGGTCTGAGAAGAAGCAGCTTAAATAATGAGTGCTTTTTGGATAGTAGATATTTGCCTGGTCAACATTCCTGAATGCGAGATATGAACACACACCCTGTCAACAAACACATCTCTATAGACCTTATTCACATCAGCGCAATCTTTGATTTTTAATGTGAATGATAGCGAGACTGTGAGGGACAAACATACACCTCTTCAGTGGGTTTTACTTTTATTCGTAGAAGCACTGCAAAAATATCTTTCAAAGAAATTTCAGTAGACAAAAAAACAGACAACATTAGCGGTGGAAAATTGTAAGTGATGTAGGAGAAATACAGCTTTTTATAGCATTTAAAACACGGTATATGTCTATCATGCACTGCAAAAAATGCTTTTCTTACTTAGTATTTTTGTGTTGTTTCCAGTCCAAATATCAAAAAATTCTTAAATCAAGAAGCATTTACTAGAGAAGTAAAATGACATAAGAAATTCTATTTTGTTTTCAGATAAACAGAAAGTCATGCAAGTCATTTTTGCCTAAAACAAGCAAAATTATCTGCCAATGGGGTAAGAAATCTTAATGCAAATGGAAAACAAGATTATTTTTCTTACCCCATTGGCAGATAATTTTTGCTTAATTTAAAACTTAATTTTTTTTTTTTAATTATCAGAAAACAAGATATAATTTCTTATGTCATTTTACTTCTCTAGTAAATGCTTCTTGATTTAAGAATTTTTAGATATTTGGACTGGAAACAAAACAAAAATACTAATTAAGAAAGCATTTTTTGCAGTGTGGCGCTGCTCTGAATAAGGTCTATCTCGAACAGGCGCATCCTCACCTGTACGGGGAGATACGCTGAGGAAATGTTGAGAAGTCGGTTTGCGTGAAAGCATCAGAGTGCAGATTGCGGATCAGGCTGTTGTGTTTCATGATCCTGAGCAGCTCCAGAAGCAGCGATGGATCCTCCTCCGACAGCAGGTCCCGCTTCTCCAGAAGAAGGAAGAGTTCTGTGCCTAAGCTCACAGCGCTGAGGTCTTTAGCAGCAATGAGATCTGAGCACAGGAACACCATGTCCTGCAGCTCATCAGCAGGGAGAGACTCCTGAACTTGTAACAGCTCCTGCTGAAACTCCATCTCCTGCTGACAGAAACAAGCTCTGCTGTGGGACAGTGCTGTTGGTGTTTGCGTAAAGCTGATGTGTCAACGTTTCATTTAAAGTCACCAAAAGAGAAACGTTACACAGCAAAAAATGCTTTTCTTACTAAGTATTTTTGTGTTGTTTCCAGTCCAAGTATCTAAAAATAAGATGCATTTACTAAAGTAGTAAAATGCCATATGATATTATGTCGTTTTCTGGAGGAAAAAAAAATCTAAATTAAGTGAGATTTTGCTTAAACAAGCTAAATTATCTGCCAATGGGGTAAGAAAAATTATCTTGTTTCTGTTTGAATTAAGGATTTCGGTTTTTGATGGGTTGATAAGGAGGTATTGGCGAGCCATCCAAGATTGGATTGCAGTCAAACAAGCAGTTATACGGGCAGAAAGGTCAGGGGTGAACGAAGGGAAGGCAAAGGAAATCTGGGTGTCGTCAGCAAAGAAATGGTGGGGGAAAATAAATGAAAAAATTTGAGCTTCAAGAGGTGAGGTGTACAGAGAGAATAACAAGGGTCCGAGGACAGAGCCCTGGGGAACACCAACAGTCAGAAGGGAGGGGGGAGAAGTGAAGCTGTTGAAAGCAACAGCAGAGTTGCCGGAAGATAGGTATGAGTGCAGCCAGCTCAGGGCTGTTCCAGAAATGCAGAGGCTGGAAAGGATGGAGAGGAGAATGAGATGATCGACTGTGTCAAAGGCAGAGGAGAGATCAAGGAGAATGAGAACTGAAGAGAGGCCAGCATGAGAGGAGTTGGCCAGATGATTCTGGACAGTGAGGAGAGCAGTCTCCGTGGAATGGGAATGACGGAAACCAGATTGGAATCAAGGGTAGAGGGAGTTGACGGATATGTATTGTGATAGGCGTTCGTGAACTAGATGCTCAAGGAGTTTTGAAAAATATATAGAACTGGCAAGCAGTCTGGCTCGATCTGAAGCCACTGGTCTCATTCTTCATGACACGGACATCAAACGCCTGCTCTAAGCTGATGAGCTGGGGTCTCATTTATAAACCTGGCCACAAAGGTTGCGATCTATTAAAAACAAATTTGACGGGAGAATGTGCGCACCTGTAAGTAAACTCTGGAGACACCGATGGTGAACTGAGGGACTGGCGGCAGATGAAGGAAAACCACTTTAAATCCTCATTATGAGTCATAATCATAAATACAGTGCATGTTCACAATAACAGTTTAAACAAATAAAAGAATGATTTAAACTATGTTTTATATGCCTCTTCTGATATACACATTTAGATTAAATATGCCATTCTCATTAATGAAGATAAGCACTTCAATTACATTACATGAAGTCACAATACAATACAATACAATAAATGATATTACATGAAGTCATTACTGAGAAGTTACAAAAAATATTATATTCTAATAAATAGATTTGTAGTGGATGCGATGCTTTTGAACACTTTTCCTGTGGCATGCTGTGTTTTAATGTTTTAACTACACAGAGGATTGCTTAGCGCATGATAATAGCAGAACTCATGGTCTGAGAAAATATTTTCACTCAAATAATGATCAATAACGCACAATAAGGCATATCTGTTTCCATTAAAAATAGAGTAATATAATGAAAAATACTATTTGGCCAGTGGAAAATTACTTTTTCTGAAATGTATTTTATACTATTTGATTTATTTATTAACAAACAAGGCAAGGATGGGCTACTAAATAATTTTTAGCAATGTAGTGTGACGGCATATCCATATCTCATATTTTCCTAATGTCTTGTACCGTTAAACATGGATCACGTGGATGAATATGTATATGCAGATGAGGATATACATAATAAAACAAGGCGCTGTAAGCTCCATAAATGGTTACTTCGGGGTGGAGACGCATGTGCACACAATCTTCCGCTGACTGGGATTATAAAGAGAATTATACAAAGTTTTATAAGTCGTAATATTTTTTAGCATACGCCATTTTTGGCTTTCGGGCGCACGTACCCTTTTAGTAAGGATCCTACGCACAGTTTTATAAATGAGACCCCTGGTTCTGCTGGGCCCCAGTGAACAGGAGAACCTCATCCTGAAATACTGCAAGACCTGAACCCATCCTCAATAAAACTACATCCATGACCATATCCTGAGAAGATCCAGATCCCAGGGAATACAGAGCATATTCACATGAGCAACTAACCTCAAAACTTATTCATAACACTACACTTATCTAGGCCTTAAATCACATCCACAGGCAACCCTGTAGTGAATACAGATAAAGATGAAGCCTGCAAGGCCTTCTATGCCAGAGACGCTCAACCCGGTTTTTGGCCCATCATGCCATTTCACAAGAGAATTTTCTTAAAAGAATGTATCATGTTTAAAAAAAAAAAGTTTTATTTTTGCATTAAAGTGAATATAAGTGAATTAGATTTTATTTTAAAATGTAAAACATTTTTTTTTTAACATAACAGTAGGATATAATGCAACATTTAGTTTTGGTTTATTACAGATTATTGGCCCTTAGTTGTAAAAAGTTGCTTGACTGATTTTAAAATTTCCTAAGTGTTTGGAGTGATAAGTGATAACCTTGAGTTATTGGTATTGCAATACCATCCGATTTGTTTTAAGGGCCAATGCCTCAGGATGGTCTTGGTCCTTGAAACAAAAACTAATCTCTAGACATTATACACATTTCAAGGTAAATATGTACACATTTTGTATGCAAAATACATAACATTTTTATGCAAAACAGGTTTTGGACTTCTCTTAATTTTCTTTATGTGGGAGAGAATGCGTGAGAAAGTGCAATTTATTTTTTACTTTTTTTTTTTTAATATTCCAAACAGTGGTGAAGCTCACATACTGGAAGCCAGTGAGACTCCCTTTTACCCATTCTTCATGCACAAACGTTTTACTGGGGTTGAGGATAAATAATTTGGCAGTGATTTGGGCAGTTTAACCCTCTTTTCAATATTATATCAGTTTTGTAGTAAGAGGAATAATAATAATAGTCTTTCATTGTATGGAATTTTTCAAAATGTATTTTTATGTACAGTACAATACTGCCAAACTTATCAGATTTACTCAAATTACAGCAGAAATGCTAAATATACATAAGGCATAAATTTACATCATTACATCACTTACTGGGAAACTCAAAGCAACAAAGTACAATCAAATACAGCATTGTCTGACCACTAATAAGACTAAACCGTACACCATTGCAGACTACACTGTGAAAAACAAATAATAAACCTGAAATCAAGAGACAAACTCAGCTGACACACACAATATAAACTCGTCTCGCACAGGAAAATGTGGCTGTCACAGGAAGAAAGGTCTACACTGCAATCATGACCAACCTGTGTTGTAGCTGCACAAATACACAGAAATACAAGAAAACACACACACACAATAACTGCTCTTCTTATTAGGTCAATGCAAGAATATGGATCACTCTTTTTTTTATTTGTAGTATTTCCATATTTCTTAAGGTGAATCTTCTTCCTTTTTTACACTGTATTCTTTCTATGTGCAAGTCAGCTGTAAATGCTGTGAGGAAATATGAACATATAGTAGGAGTATTTGTCATGCTAATAAAGCACAAATCTTAAACAAGAGAGACAATCTAGATGAGTGTTTGATTATTCCCTCAGCTCATCCTGATGGTTTGCTCACGCTTCAGTTCCTGGTAGGAAAAGTAGTTTGTTACTGGAAATGCTGCACTTCTTTGAAGCTGAACTACTGACATGCTACTGGAGAAATGTAGTTTTGCAACTTTGTTCGTTACTGTTAGTCACTCTGACTCACAGTTGTGTGTGTCACACATCGCCTGTGTCTATAGGTTAGATAAGGTTAAGCACACATGGGAAGATTCCCCGTGAAGAACAATGTGCATTTACTTTTAAACTGTAACATATTTAGATATAAGTTTAGCATGTGTGCAGGAGGATGATGCATCAGCCAATGTGTTATTATTTGCTAATTTAGTTGTTATAGAACAAAACATAAAATTATTAAAAGAGCCCATCTTACCCCACAACTGAGGTAAACTTTTACAGAATGTATAAATGATTGGATATAATTCTTATCAATATTTACATATTTTTTTTAATGTGTCATTAATGTAAAATATCAAATCAACTATTCTCTTTAAAATTTAATTTTGACAATTTAGTTGATAATAATTGAATAACCGATGACAGGCAAAGCAGAATCCCAGTAGAAGAGAAAATTATTCTGTAGCTTATATATGCATATGACTACATATTTAATTGGCCATGTTTTAACTGAAGATATGTCATATTAGCAACACTATGAATGCAAATGTAATGATTTCACTTAAACTATAGGCCTCGGTATTAATGAAAACAAAGATGATTGAAATAATTCATGGAAATACTGAATAATAACCACATTAATTACACTAATTATTAAATTTTCAACTTCCCACAACTTACCCTATAAAATAAATATAGTTCAAACAAAGTAATAGGCCTTTACTGAACCAGTCACTTTAGAATCAAAGTGGGATGATTGTGAAAGTGAGAGGGGATGTTGTTTGTTAACATGAAATTAGTTGGCATGAAACGGAAGTTGTCTTTTCTTTTCTATTGTGATGTTTGTCGAAGTGAAACGGCTTCTCAGATGAGAAAGAAATGTGGGTCAGGTCATAACTTTGCGATTTGTGACTACATGAAAGGAGGTTTTACTGTTATAAAAATACAGATTTGTTAGATTCGCAGCGCTGCATGAAGTCGAACAATATTGTCCTCGGGAATTTGTTGCTGATCTCACGTCACGTGAGTGACAGGTTGCTCTCGCCTAGATTTCATGGTGACTTTAAGTTAGTAAATAAATCACTCATAACACACACAAAAACAATGTTGCCGCTTAATGGCACATAGTTTCTACCCATGAATCAAGTCTTTTTGGGGAATAGATTCAAAAGAATATCCAATACTCAGTCTAAAAAATAGTAGGCTAACAAAAAAAAAAAAAAAACACATATTATGCTGCGCGTCTAGTCGCGGTTTAGAAAAACAATAACAATATCGATCGTGTAAGTGAGCAAAACTCATCTCGTGACTAAGAAGCTTCATGGCAGAAAAGTGATCAATAAGTTACTGTCCAGTCTTGTTCTTACCTTCAGTGAAGTCGACATAGTATTCACGGTGAAGATATCAAGGCTTTGTCACGAATATTAATGTGTAATATTCATTTCTACACTAGATCGAAAGTAGTTTGTGAACACGCCTCTTCTGAACTTCCTTCATTTTTATAAGACAGCCCAGCATGTGTTTGGTTAGTTTTGTTTTCGATATTACTCCTCATGTATAGAGACAAACGGCGAAGGATCATCTCTCCAAAATAGTACTGGTGTAAAACGTGAAAAGCTGATAATATTCCACAAGCTTAATTCTACAATGTGCAAAAGCCGTCGCAATGTGAGTTACAAGAAGTTCTCTTCTCGTCAAGAGTCAACAAGGGACCGTCGAGAAAGTGCATTACCGTCTTCATTCCCACAACTTTTGCAAATGCTTTCTCATCCTGAAATGCTCCAAACTGCACCGCCGAATCAACCACGATCACACAGTGCTCACCAATTCAGCACAGAAGCTCCTCGAAGTCCGATTTTGTTCGAGTGAATCGGTTCAATTTAAACGGCACTCCTCCGTTTTCATTTGTAGCTTTGGAAAATCTGGTTTATTCTAACGAATCGGTTCATCTAAACGATTCTCTGTCTCATATGTAGCTTTGGAAAGTCTGATTCATTCTAGTAAATCGACAGAGGTTCTTTACCTTATCTGTAAAAGAAAACTTGCCTAATAATTATGCATAGGCCTACCTGAATACAAGGCGTTTTTCATTTCCAACTTTCATGAACAATTATATATCACTTATAAATGATTCAATACAAAATGAATAGTAGTTATTAAGATTCATGTGGTTTGGAATTGGTAAAATGTGCCTTGGCCTTGTGCCAGACCCTCCCCCTTTTGATTTCAGCGAATCAAATGTGTTTTTTTAATATTTTGGCCTTGTGTGATTGGACCGGTCTCGACTTTCAAGGTAAAGCCAGCCGCAATATCTCTTTCAAGATGAATTTAAAATCGGTTTTATCTTTACAAAATCCTTTCTCAGGGCGTTCAAACGAAGAAAAAATAAGGATGATGGAGCTTGGACGGAGCTGGCTAGCTGGGTGCGATGTACAAGTCATGCCTTTTATTGTTTTAGCTGTTTGCTGTTTCAAAGTCCTGTCACGTAACGTTAAAAGCGTTGTGGGCAATGACACAGAAGGTAAATGAAACAATGTAATTTAACTTGAGGCGATCGTCGGTGTTCAAGCACAATGGCTTGTGTTGATGATATATAGTTATACAGGACATTCTCTTTTCAAATAAAATATGAGTTTTTAGGTGTCTCTTTATGGAAGTTTTAATCCATAAGAACCCGTGGTGACGCGGGTGTCACAAACACTGGTGATTATATCTAGAAAGGTATTTTTAAAGCATTATCCCTTATTTTCAACTCAGGAAGTCCCTTAGTGACATATAAGGAACATCCAGGTTCAGTCATGTGACAATGTGTGCATTTTTGTTGCCATGGCAACATTTCCAAAATGATGGCCTGTCTGGTTAGCACATGTTGCAGTGTCAGCAATAAAAAAAAAAAAACACTTGTTTTTGTTACTAAAGGTATGTTTCAACCCATGCAACAATTCTAATGTTTTAATAACATATCCTAGATTACACTTAACCTGATTTGAATACATTTCTTGAACAAATTTATATAAAACCAGTTGTGAAAATATTGTGGTGACATAAATGTCACATCGGGCTGTTAACCTTAAAACAGTAGGTGGAATTTTGATGTGACGTATATGTCACATTAAGAAAAATGGTAATGAGCTGCTCAATTAATTTATCTGATTCAATTATTTTAGTGTAATATATTTTCTGCTGCTCATTTCAAAGCATATTTTAACTAATGTAAACATAAAAATAATGTAAAAATGTATTACATTGTTAATTAAATGTATTTTGAAACTGTTTTGCATACCTGTAACTAAAACAAGATGTTGATATCATATGTTGGTCCTATTTTAGGTTATTTTAACTTTTTTGTAGTAGGAATAACATGAATAGATTCAGGAAACAACTTGATGTTCAGAATATGCTGAAAATTATCCAGGGAGATGACAGTGAGTATGAGGGATATGACTCAGGAAGACTAGGATGAAGACATTGATGACCCTGATTACACCCTTAGCAAGAAAGACATGGAGGAAGATGAATCAAGTGGGTCTGATTCAGACATTAGCATCAAGTGATTTAGATTTAGAAGCTGCACAACCAAACATAAACTCTGGGAAGCAAAATACAACCAGCCAGGGTAAAAAAAAAAATCTTGGAGAAAGAAACATTTTGAAATCCCTGAGTGCACATTCAAAGGGCCGAGTATCACACCTCCAGAAAATCTTCTAACGCCCCTGGAGTATTTCAGAAAGTTTCAGAAATAACACCAGAAATGCTTGAGCTCCTAGAGAGGAACAAACTAATTTGTACAGTGTGCAAAAATCTGGACCTCAGAAGAATGTTAACACCACTGTTAAAGAAATGGAAATACTGATTGGTATCCATCTGCGCATGGGTCTTCACCTAATGCCAGGAAATCGTGCATACTGGGAAAATGACACAAGGTGTCCCATGGTGACTGACAACATGTCACGCAACCGTTTTCAGACCCTGCTAGCAAGTCTAAATTTCACTGACAACAATGATTCGTCAAATCGGCAAGAAGGGGATAAGTGTTGGAAGATCCTTCCATGGCTTGATGTTTCGCAAACAATGCCTGGCTATCACCCGGCTATCTTCCCAGAAAAGTAATCACTGTGATATATGTTGTGGAAAAGAAAAAAAAAAACAGAAAAAAAAAAAAACTCCTATTAAGCAAAAAAAATTTTTCAACAGAGAAATAAACGCCCAATGTGACATATATGTAACATTACAGATCTTTCACAAGGAGGGGTTGTATTTCAAAAACAACTGCAGAAATATGTTATAAGTGGTCCATTTGTTCTGTTTTATATGCCCCATAATTTTCCTATAAGGAGAAATTGGTCCGGGTTATTATGGGTTAATATATGTACTATATAAAAGTAGACAATTAATACAGTGCCTCTTCTTCAATTGGACATTCGTTCTGTCATGTCTGCAGCTTGACAAATATGTTGTCAATATCATTAAAATTAAAGAAAATTCATGGTCTGTAAGTTTTTGCAAACTCATTATTGGGCTTTTATTCAACTTTATGAAAGTATAATGAATTTATATGCTATTTTGACTACAAGTTATTGAACAATTTTCATAGTTTTTTAACTTGCTTTTCTGTGGCTCCCTCTGGTGGACAACATTAGTATTCGTCTCTGAATCGCATTGATATAATTTTTATACATAGATATATATTTTTTTTTTTTTTTTTTATTACTGATATAATAATATACCCACATCAAACTCAAATTCACTGATTCGGGGTACCTTATTTCATGCTTTAACATGTAAAAAATTTAGCTAAGCAGTTATGATACATTATTATATCACTTGTTAAATGGTCATTTAACAATAACATTCAGTCCTGCATTCCTGATTCAGTTTGTGTGCAGATTCGAATATTTTGCTAAATATTTTCTGTGCTGATCTTGCGATTTTGAAGCTGTTCGGAGGATTTCAGAGAGGAGACTTTAATTCTAGAAGGAGATGATATTATCATTTAAATTGTTTTATTTATAGTTTTATCATATTATTTCTGAGAACACTTCTATTTGATTGTTCTTTTCTAATTTTAGAGGGAGTTTTATTTAATTATTTTGTATTTTTTTGGTAGGGTTATTTCTGAGGAGAATTGTATTTTTTTGTTTTTTTTTATTGTATTTGTAAGGAGGATGCCAGGCCCGACCCAGGCACAGAACCAGGAGCTTATTCATGGATATTTACCACCTCTGTCTTGTGAGTTTGTTTCTGTGTCCACAGGTCCGGCTCACAGGGAGAGAGAGTGGCCGAGAGACAGCCAGCAGAGGCCAGGTGATGGACGTCCGTCCACTTCATCCAAACGCTCTCGCAGAGGTCAGAATAGGCTTTTATTAAAGTTAATAAATTATTTGTCATTGAAAATAGAAAGTTGCATTTTTTTTGGTGCGACCACTGACATTGATTATTAATATTATAAAAAAAATCTGGAATATTCCAGCCTCAGGCAGATCCAGGGGATCTGCGTCCACAGATTCTCCACGGGCATCATGTCCACACCATCTTTGTCTCGCTCTGTGGGGAATCATGTGAAGAGGTGGTTATGTGGGTTGTCGTCGAGCTTGAGCAGCACAGGCTCGTACATCGTCGAGAAGAGGAGCAGTAACAACAGATCTGAGAGCCAACATGAACAGGGCAGTGGCGGAAACAGAAGTTTGTCCAGATCCGACAGCTTCCAAGAGTGGATGTGTCCTCCACTGCCTGGTCAAGTTCCCGTTGAGACTTCGAGTGTCCCGACTGCTCCGGGTGCCATGGAGGATGAGAACAAGAGTTTGGCAGGTGAGACTGAAATAAGGCAGAATGATGACTACTTAAAATGTTTGACAAGTTTAAGTCTGGTCAAATGTACGGTTTCTTAGCGAATTTTTTCGGAAATATTTTAGTTGGACAAAACGTTCTTAGAATATATTTTTGTTAAGCCAATAAGCCATGAACTCACTTGCGCTGTCTGGCACACACCCGAAAACACATGCACGATCCTGAATAGAGTTCTGTATTGCGTTTGAATGGTCAAATACTGACAAAATTGTGTCAACATGGATGTTGTGACCATATTAATGTAAACAAAGTTGGTTAAGTTATGTTTTTAATAAGACATTGCTGTATTTATTAAAATCAATGTTTATTTAAGTATATTATATTTCATAAAAAATAAATGTAGATAAGGAACTCCCGCACATCGTTACTTGCAATTAAAATGAATATTTATTAACAACGTTTCGGTCACATGACCTTCATCAGGAATATACAAATGTTCAAATTCATCTCTTTTAAGATAAACACATGACCAATCAACAGAGCTCCATCTGTAAACAATTAAGCTCATTGAGAGTACATAATTCATAGATATTATATAGAGACTAGATGCCCTATTGGCCGCTGGGCACTGAGAAATGCGGCCGCCATCTTAAACCGGTCGTATTCGTAGTTTCGTTGCGTTGCAGCAGTGAAGATGCTAGAGCACTGTGGAGTATTTTCCTGTTCTAATCGGCGGACCATCGCAAATAGGGCCCGGGGGATTACTTTTAACATTACCGTACTATTGGTTGTATTTTGTGAATAGAATATTACCAGATAATTGAGAAGGAGCAAGGATCTTTGATATTACTGTACTGAAATCGTAGCCAGCTAACGTTAGCTAGGCAATGTTTACTGCACCAGTCAGTGTTCACCTGACATGGAGAGGTGGGGTAAAGTAATAATTACAAGAGCTTCTCGGTTATTTTAGTCCCGTCCGAATGTGCATCTCAGTAATCATTACGGACAATGTCAGTAAAGATTACGGCGACTTTTACCTTCTGTAAAAAGGTCCAGGAAAATTACCTCAGGTAACGTTTATATTACCATCTGTAAATCAAGTAATTTCGTGTTTAAAAGTAGTTTCCTGTGGTTTTTCAAGTACTGAGACGCTTGAAAATGCATTCAGTTGCGTTCTAGACACTAGGAGAAGTCTCCCACAAGTGTTTTCTCCCTCCCTCAACTCAAGTGTTTTCCACATACCATTCAGATCAGAAAGAAGTTCGAAAGCACTTGTAAGAGGCACGGAACTTACTTTTAGCGCAATCCAATCTGAAGTTAATTCATACATTAATTGTTCGACCGGACATAACTGTTTTATATAGGTTATTTGTGTTTGTGCACGTGATATCAGGAAGGTCTGTTGTATAGGACTAGATGTTGATATCCCTCAATACATACTTGGGGCTCCGATGGAACTCCGTGGGATGGTCAAATGAGTGAGGGCACCCTTTGGGTTATCAAGTGGGCGCCCTCCTTCTTTGGTGTTTCGCTGATATACCCACGACACCTCCAGAGGGTTCAGCAGTGACTCCCAGCGTCCCAGGTTCACTCCCTAGGTGCCAGCTACTCACTTGAAGGCCCAGGCGGAGTCCTTTCTCTTCATCCACAGCCACTGGCTCCCCTTTTCAGCAGCCCTGGAGAGCTCTTTGACTGCCTGCCGATGGGCCTTCCCTCGCACTCCCATCTCCCCGAGTAGCCTGGATGCTGAGGTGGCTACGAACCCTCTGCAACCTACTTCCACTGGACGTATGTTCGCTTTCCAGCCTTGTTGTTGGGCATCGGCTGCAAGTTCAGCGTACCTCAGCCTTTTCCGTTCGTAAGCCTCCTCCACTGCACCTTCCCAGGGCACGGTGAGCTCGATGATGTAAACAGTCTTGAGTGAGGCTGACCACAGAACAAGGTCTGGTCGCTGGTTTGTAGCTGTGATCTCAGCTGGGAAGACGAGTTTCTTGTCCAAGTCTGCCAGCAGCTTCCAGTCCCGTGCTTTGCCCAGCTGGCCAGTGTTTGGTCTTGTGGTGGTGAGGCTGGCTTGACCCTCGCCTTCCCGAACAAATGGTGTCAGCTGCCACCGGGATGACGGGAAAGGAAGGGCATTCACACTTGTCCGTCGACTTTCTAGCACTGCTGCAAGACTCTTTAACACCTGGTTGTGCCGCCAGGTATAACGGCCTTGGGTGAGGCTGGTCTTGCATCCCACTAAGATGTGCTTTAGTGTTGCTGCACCTGGGCATAGAGGGCACGTTGGGTCCTCGGCATACCACTGGCTAAGGTTTGCGGGGGAAGGCAGAACATCGTAGGCAGCCCTGATGGTAAAACTTGCCCTGAATGCCTCCATCTCCCACAACTCCTTCCAGGAGATCTTCCTCTTCTCCACTCCTTTCCATGCCATCCACTGTCCTTGCTTTGCCTGCGCCACAGCTTGGGCACATCTTCCTGCTTCCTCCTCCCGACGTACCTCCTGGACCACCAGCTTGCGTCTCTGAGATGTAGAGGCCTTGCTCCACACAGGTGTACTGGCCCCAAGGCCAAGACCACTCCTCCCCTCCTGCACTCGGCCCACGATGTCCTTGTGTCTGAGTGCTGCCTTTGCCTGCTCAGTAGCAGCCAATGGGGTCCACTTCCTCCCGGTGGCCAAGATGGGGGCAGCTTGGGCCACGAATGGATCACTCGAATCCAGCAGCATCATCTCCAGTCTGACTTTGGCGCACTTGTACTCCTCTATCAGACTGGAGATGGGTAGGTGTAACATCCCTTTGCCGTAGAGCCCAATTCTGCTAAGGCACCTGGGAAGACCAAGCCACTTCCTTATGTATGAGCTGACCAGTCTCTCCAGCTTCTCAACCTTTGAGAGCGGGACTTCATAGAGGGTTAGCGGCCACAGGAGACGTGGAAGTAGTCCATACTGCATGCACCAGAGCTTCAGCTTGCCAGGAAGCATAGTTTTGTCGATGTTCTCCAGGCCGCTGGCTACCTCCCTCCTGAGCTGCTCTACTTGCTCTTTGTCTTTGAGGGAGGCATCATACCAACGACCTAGGCTCTTCACTGGCTTCTCGGAAACCGTTGGAATGGGTTCCTCGCCAATGTGAAATCGGTGGTCTGACAGCTTCCCCTTGATAATGGAGATGCTTCTAGACTTGCTCGGCTTGATCTTCATGCGAGCCCGCTCAATGTTTTCCTGGAGCTTTCTTAGTAGCCGCACGGTGCAAACCTTAGTCGTGGTGAGAGTTGTGAGGTCATCCATGTAGGCTCTGAGCGGTGGCAGCCTCAGCCCTGGTCTTATACGCTGTCCACCAACTGTCCATCGAGAGGCCCGGATGATGACCTCCATGGCCAGGGTGAAGGCCAGCGGTGAGATGGTGCAGCCAGCCATGATTCCCACCTCCAGGTGTTGCCATGCTGTTGTGTACTCTGCTGTTGTCAAGCAGAGTTGGACATCCTCGAAGTAGGCCTTGACAAGGGTTGTGAGAGCTGCTGGGACCCTGAAGTAGTCAAAGGCTGTCCACAAGAGGTTGTGAGGGACTGAGCCAAAGGCGTTCGCAAGATCCAGGAACACCACATGAAGATCAGTTCCCTCCTTTTTGGCGACCTGGATCTGATGCCAGATGACACTAGCGTGTTCTACACAACCGGAGAAGCCTGAGATGCCTGCTTTCTGGATTGACGTGTCAATCAGATTGTTCCTTTGCAGGTATCCTGCCAACCTGTGAGCGACCACGCTGAAGAAGATTTTTCCCTCGACGTTTAGAAGGCTGATCTGGCGGAACTGGCTGATCTCTGATGAGTCCTTTTCCTTGGGGATTAGGATCCCTCCAGCTCTCCGCCAGGACGTTGGTATCTCCTTCTTTTGCCACACAACTCTCATCAGTTTCCAGAGGAGTCGCAGGACATCTGGTGCGTTTTTGTAGAGCCTGTATGGAACTCCGTTGGGACCTGGAGATGATGCGGCCCTTGCTCTGCGCACGGTTTGTTCTACCTCACTCCACCTGGGTAGGCTGATATCCAGTTCGTGCTCTGGTGGATTAACTGGTGGCATGTCAGGAGGGAGCGTAATTTCTTCCTGGTGTCGGTCATCTGTACAGGAATTTTTCAGATGTTCTTCCAGGTCAGCCTTTGAAACTGAGAGACGTCCGCTCTTCTCCTTTGTAAAGAGGCTCTTCACAAATTTGAAGGGATCTTTGTAGAAGCGCGATCTTGTTTGCGCCTTCCTTCTGCGCTTCATTAGAAGGTTTTCAGCTCTCCTCAGTGTTGCAAGCCTGCTCTGAATCTCTTCTTGCAGTAGGTTTATACCTTCCTTCTCCTCCTCTGTGGCCTTTCTCCATTGCTTCTTCAGCTGCCTCCTCTCTTTGACTAGGCGGTCTATTTCTATCTGCCTTCTGGATTTGGTGGGGATTAACGGAGTAGCTCGTTTGCCTTCGACCACTCCAAACCGTTCCACCCCATAGGAATAGAAAAGGTCGCCCATTCTTTCCAACTTCCTCATGGTTGTACCTCTAATCCCCTCCAGTATGTTGCAGAGATCAGTGTTGACCTCCTTCCACAGCATCTTGTCGCAGGCCTTTGGCCACTTGACTAATGGCCTTCGCCCCTGGATTTTCTTCTCTGCTGTTGGTCGTGATGGGTTGGGTTGAGGTTGCTCTCCTGTGCCTTTTTCTTCCTCCTCTAGGACAGGGGTGTTGATGTCCTGCAGACTGTGGTGTGTGTCCTGCTGCTGAACTTCTGTCGACTGACTCGGCCTGCTTCTCAAAAAGTAGCAGTCGATGCGACTTCCCTGTTGACCCTTCCTTAGGCACCCTTTCTTGCCCTGGTGTATTTTCAGGCCTTGGGTGGAAGTTACCTTTGTCCAACCACAAACGCAGTGCTGGAGCTTATGTCCTGCTGTAGCTGTCGAAGCCTCAGGTAAGCTGATCATCAATTTCGTAGTCTTTTCCGTTCCTGTGTTCGTTACCGGGTTATCTGCCGACGAGCCATCTTCCGCCCCCGCTCTCGCTGGCTCAGGGGGTATTTTTTCCTTAGAACTTTTCGTAGCTATGTGTGGGTGGGAACCATACACCTCAAGTGCTGGATCCCGCCACCACGGGTAGCTAGCCCATGGCGGCCCCGTTGGGGTCTGTTCCCTCCTGCCAGCTGTCTTTCCATGCCGTCGCAAGGTCTTTCCCTTGTTGTCAGCTGCCCTTTCACAGCAGTCACTGGTTCACCAGATGATCAGGTCTGTTGTATAGGACTAGATGTTGATATCCCTCAATACATACTTGGGGCTCCGATGGAACTCCGTGGGATGGTCAAATGAGTGAGGGCACCCTTTGGGTTATCAAGTGGGCGCCCTCCTTCTTTGGTGTTTCGCTGATATACCCACGACACCTCCAGAGGGTTCAGCAGTGACTCCCAGCGTCCCAGGTTCACTCCCTAGGTGCCATCTACTCACTTGAAGGCCCAGGCGGAGTCCTTTCTCTTCATCCACAGCCACTGGCTCCCCTTTTCAGCAGCCCTGGAGAGCTCTTTGACTGCCTGCCGATGGGCCTTCCCTCGCACTCCCATCTCCCCGAGTAGCCTGGATGCTGAGGTGGCTACGAACCCTCTGCAACCTACTTCCACTGGACGTATGTTCGCTTTCCAGCCTTGTTGTTGGGCATCGGCTGCAAGTTCAGCGTACCTCAGCCTTTTCCGTTCGTAAGCCTCCTCCACTGCACCTTCCCAGGGCACGGTGAGCTCGATGATGTAAACAGTCTTGAGTGAGGCTGACCACAGAACAAGGTCTGGTCGCTGGTTTGTAGCTGTGATCTCAGCTGGGAAGACGAGTTTCTTGTCCAAGTCTGCCAGCAGCTTCCAGTCCCGTGCTTTGCCCAGCTGGCCAGTGTTTGGTCTTGTGGTGGTGAGGCTGGCTTGACCCTCGCCTTCCCGAACAAATGGTGTCAGCTGCCACCGGGATGACGGGAAAGGAAGGGCATTCACACTTGTCCGTCGACTTTCTAGCACTGCTGCAAGACTCTTTAACACCTGGTTGTGCCGCCAGGTATAACGGCCTTGGGTGAGGCTGGTCTTGCATCCCACTAAGATGTGCTTTAGTGTTGCTGCACCTGGGCATAGAGGGCACGTTGGGTCCTCGGCATACCACTGGCTAAGGTTTGCGGGGGAAGGCAGAACATCGTAGGCAGCCCTGATGGTAAAACTTGCCCTGAATGCCTCCATCTCCCACAACTCCTTCCAGGAGATCTTCCTCTTCTCCACTCCTTTCCATGCCATCCACTGTCCTTGCTTTGCCTGCGCCACAGCTTGGGCACATCTTCCTGCTTCCTCCTCCCGACGTACCTCCTGGACCACCAGCTTGCGTCTCTGAGATGTAGAGGCCTTGCTCCACACAGGTGTACTGGCCCCAAGGCCAAGACCACTCCTCCCCTCCTGCACTCGGCCCACGATGTCCTTGTGTCTGAGTGCTGCCTTTGCCTGCTCAGTAGCAGCCAATGGGGTCCACTTCCTCCCGGTGGCCAAGATGGGGGCAGCTTGGGCCACGAATGGATCACTCGAATCCAGCAGCATCATCTCCAGTCTGACTTTGGCGCACTTGTACTCCTCTATCAGACTGGAGATGGGTAGGTGTAACATCCCTTTGCCGTAGAGCCCAATTCTGCTAAGGCACCTGGGAAGACCAAGCCACTTCCTTATGTATGAGCTGACCAGTCTCTCCAGCTTCTCAACCTTTGAGAGCGGGACTTCATAGAGGGTTAGCGGCCACAGGAGACGTGGAAGTAGTCCATACTGCATGCACCAGAGCTTCAGCTTGCCAGGAAGCATAGTTTTGTCGATGTTCTCCAGGCCGCTGGCTACCTCCCTCCTGAGCTGCTCTACTTGCTCTTTGTCTTTGAGGGAGGCATCATACCAACGACCTAGGCTCTTCACTGGCTTCTCGGAAACCGTTGGAATGGGTTCCTCGCCAATGTGAAATCGGTGGTCTGACAGCTTCCCCTTGATAATGGAGATGCTTCTAGACTTGCTCGGCTTGATCTTCATGCGAGCCCGCTCAATGTTTTCCTGGAGCTTTCTTAGTAGCCGCACGGTGCAAACCTTAGTCGTGGTGAGAGTTGTGAGGTCATCCATGTAGGCTCTGAGCGGTGGCAGCCTCAGCCCTGGTCTTATACGCTGTCCACCAACTGTCCATCGAGAGGCCCGGATGATGACCTCCATGGCCAGGGTGAAGGCCAGCGGTGAGATGGTGCAGCCAGCCATGATTCCCACCTCCAGGTGTTGCCATGCTGTTGTGTACTCTGCTGTTGTCAAGCAGAGTTGGACATCCTCGAAGTAGGCCTTGACAAGGGTTGTGAGAGCTGCTGGGACCCTGAAGTAGTCAAAGGCTGTCCACAAGAGGTTGTGAGGGACTGAGCCAAAGGCGTTCGCAAGATCCAGGAACACCACATGAAGATCAGTTCCCTCCTTTTTGGCGACCTGGATCTGATGCCAGATGACACTAGCGTGTTCTACACAACCGGAGAAGCCTGAGATGCCTGCTTTCTGGATTGACGTGTCAATCAGATTGTTCCTTTGCAGGTATCCTGCCAACCTGTGAGCGACCACGCTGAAGAAGATTTTTCCCTCGACGTTTAGAAGGCTGATCTGGCGGAACTGGCTGATCTCTGATGAGTCCTTTTCCTTGGGGATTAGGATCCCTCCAGCTCTCCGCCAGGACGTTGGTATCTCCTTCTTTTGCCACACAACTCTCATCAGTTTCCAGAGGAGTCGCAGGACATCTGGTGCGTTTTTGTAGAGCCTGTATGGAACTCCGTTGGGACCTGGAGATGATGCGGCCCTTGCTCTGCGCACGGTTTGTTCTACCTCACTCCACCTGGGTAGGCTGATATCCAGTTCGTGCTCTGGTGGATTAACTGGTGGCATGTCAGGAGGGAGCGTAATTTCTTCCTGGTGTCGGTCATCTGTACAGGAATTTTTCAGATGTTCTTCCAGGTCAGCCTTTGAAACTGAGAGACGTCCGCTCTTCTCCTTTGTAAAGAGGCTCTTCACAAATTTGAAGGGATCTTTGTAGAAGCGCGATCTTGTTTGCGCCTTCCTTCTGCGCTTCATTAGAAGGTTTTCAGCTCTCCTCAGTGTTGCAAGCCTGCTCTGAATCTCTTCTTGCAGTAGGTTTATACCTTCCTTCTCCTCCTCTGTGGCCTTTCTCCATTGCTTCTTCAGCTGCCTCCTCTCTTTGACTAGGCGGTCTATTTCTATCTGCCTTCTGGATTTGGTGGGGATTAACGGAGTAGCTCGTTTGCCTTCGACCACTCCAAACCGTTCCACCCCATAGGAATAGAAAAGGTCGCCCATTCTTTCCAACTTCCTCATGGTTGTACCTCTAATCCCCTCCAGTATGTTGCAGAGATCAGTGTTGACCTCCTTCCACAGCATCTTGTCGCAGGCCTTTGGCCACTTGACTAATGGCCTTCGCCCCTGGATTTTCTTCTCTGCTGTTGGTCGTGATGGGTTGGGTTGAGGTTGCTCTCCTGTGCCTTTTTCTTCCTCCTCTAGGACAGGGGTGTTGATGTCCTGCAGACTGTGGTGTGTGTCCTGCTGCTGAACTTCTGTCGACTGACTCGGCCTGCTTCTCAAAAAGTAGCAGTCGATGCGACTTCCCTGTTGACCCTTCCTTAGGCACCCTTTCTTGCCCTGGTGTATTTTCAGGCCTTGGGTGGAAGTTACCTTTGTCCAACCACAAAAGCAATGTAAATGTAAAACACACACGTTTCTTCAACTTATTAAAATATCTTACTCTATTGCAACTATCTGTTTCTGCTTCTTTATCATATTTATAGTGTGTGATTTATAAAATACCTTATATCCTACATCACATATTTTGATTTTGGACGTCTGGTCACTTTATATCTTATATCAGAATATTATATTACTGTTAAGCCTACTATGAATATTAAAATACGCCGAACCATGTGTCCTGTATAATAGCTACATGAATGACCTTTGCAGCAAAAATACCCGCGTGAAAATCAATTCGGTATTCAGTGAGATATGATTAATTAAATCCGCTGACAGCTCATTGCACCTGCCATACAGATTACACTGAGTGGAGCGGGTGACCGGTCTAAGATGGCGGCCTCACGGCTCGCCCGCGCCAGTAGGCAGTAGCGGTCGATAGGGCGTCTATCTATATGATGTCTATGACATAATTAACACCACATCATAAACAGTTACAAAATGTGATAGTTACAACAATCAGCAAAGATCCCCCTGTAGGTTAACAAGATCATCGAGAACACATAATCAACACGTCATCATCAAACAGTATCAAATTATAATTCTAAACAGTTACAACAATCAGCAAGGCTCCATAGCCACCGAATACATAGTAGAACAAACACGTCATTCAAAACAGTAACAAAATATCACTATAACATTACATTAAATCAGTGGTTCTCAAACTTTTTTGGTCATTCCCCACTTTAGACAAGGGGGAATTTTAAAGCCCCACCTACCCCCAATCGCCCCAACACAATGCTAATGAAATGCGCAACAAGCTTAACATGTTCCAATTAGTATAAGAGTAACAAGTTGTATCTAAAATACAAACTATATACATAAAATAACAGTGCAGCTGTGTCATCATAACTTGCATGAAATAAAAAAAAAATAGAGAAATTAAAAGTGCAGCTGTGTCAACATTTTTACTAAATTTCAAAAATAGAAAAGATATAAAAGTGCCACTTTGCAATTTTGCATTGCACAATTCTCAAAGCGGGGTTGCAGGCTTGATACTGCCACTCTCAAGTCATGCTCAATGTTCAGCTGAGATCTGTACTTCGTTTTCAGTGAAGCAACAGCTGAAAAGCCCATCTCACAGAGATATGATGTGGCAAAGGGAAGAAGAATGCACACAGCTCTCTGCCCGATGAGTGGATACTCCCTCTCCACTCCAAACCAGAATTCACTAAGATTCTGAGCTTTAAACCTGAGCCTCAGGGTGGAGTCAGATGTCAGATCAATAAACTGGTCCTCCTCAGCAGACCCAAAATCAGCAGGTGCTGCAGACAGAATATAAATAAATAGGCTTACTTTATTTGTCATTGCATAATAAACACAAAGAAATCTGTTTGACAACAGTCTATTCCAGTTAGTAAGTAGCATAACATTAATAAAATGTATGTATAATATATGAGTATAATATTCAATAAAATGTCAAAATACCAACCTGCTGCATTGAATGGATCCATAACCCAGGCAAACTGAGCACTGTTGTTCGGGAAGTATTTTTGAAACTATTCTTTGAGGGAAGAGATGTGCTGCTTAATACAAGGGATAACTGTGGTGGCTCCAGAATCAGTGTTTTCAGCAACTTCACTCAGGTTCTCAAAGACATCTATGTTTTGCTGATCGAGGCGCCTGCCCCATACCTCAAGCTTTCGGCTGAATGCATTGATCTTATCTGCCAGGTGAGGTATGTGCTTGTCTTTGCCTTGAAGCTGAAGATTGAATTCATTCAGCTTGCCAAACATATCGCTGAGGTAGGCCAGTTTAAACAGAAATTCTTCATTACTGAACTTGCTTGCAGCCTCATACATGCGCTCCTCCTCCAAGAACATCCGAATCTCTGCCCTGAGCTCAAAGACGCGCGACAGCACTTTGCCGCGGGAGAGCCACCTTGCTTAGCTGTGAAACAGCACAGATGTGTGATCAGCTCCCATTTCCTCACAAAGTGCGGAGAACAGTCGCGCTTTCAGGGGTCGGGTTTTGATAACATTTACCACGCTCACTACTTCTGTCAAAACCTCATTTAATTCAGGGCTGAGCTGCCTTGACGCGAGCGCTTCCCTGTGAATGACACAGTGCGTCCAGTGCGCATCTGGCGCAACCCTCTTTATTAGTGCCTGCAGCCCGTTTCTTGACCCTGCCATGGTCTGTGCGCCATCAGAGCAAAAGCCCACACAGTTTTCCCATTTAAGGCCGTGTTCTTTGAGGTAACTGTCCATGATCTTAAACAGCTCATCAGCTGTGGCTCTATTTTTTATGTATTTGCAAAACAGCAAACCCTCGCACAGTGACTCGCCATTCACAAAGCGGACGTACGAGATGACAAGCAGTCTTTATTGCTGTCAGTAGCTTCGTCCACTTGTAATGCAAAATGACTGTCTTTTAATTTTTCTATGAGTTGTTCCTCAAGATCACTTGAAATGTTGCATATACGTCTTGCAACTGTGTCGTTTGACAGGGGAATAGCTTTTAATTTTGCTGCGCTTGTCTCGTCGAGCATAATTGACACCATGTCTAGCGCAGCGGGGAGAATGAGCTGCTCTGCGATTGTGTGTGGTTTTTTTGGATTGTGCAATTCTGTATGCCACTCTATATGACGCCATCTGTGCTTTACTGTTTACTGATGCAGCTTTTACCATGCGAGTCTCCTGTTGACGGTATTCTGCAAGTTTTCTTTGAAAGAAATCAAGTGGCTTATTGACGTGACTGGGGTGTGTGGTCTCTAGGTGTCGTCTTAATTTGTTGGGTCTCATACTATCTGCTGCTAGCGGTTTAAGACACAGAACACACATCGGTCACGAGGAGAGACCGATGTGTGTTCTGTGTCTTAAACCGCTAGCAGCAGATAGTATGAGTCGCACCCGCGCCCAATCCATTTTTTTCATAGAGGTCGCAATGAGTTCAAAACGGCAAAAGTCTTCACTCGATCCTTTTTCACGAAAAAGTCAAGCGCTGTAAGTAAGTTGTCATGTGGTATCCGAATTGTGTTGCACAATGATGAATAACTCTGCCTATTTCTCTTGTTGAATAATTAACAAGTTTTGTTGTAAATTGAAAATATTCACTACCCGCACAAACGTGCATTTATTTGCAATCTTTTTTTATTCGTAATGTCTTATTTTCACAGATGTTATCAAAGCCCTTCAAATTAGAATAAACATGGTGATTGTTAGCCTAACCCCTCATTTACACTGCATACGTGTGCGGTGCATTAGGCCTACGTCTGCGCCAAGGTTTTATTCCGTCCTCCACGCGGTGCCAACTCACACCAGGGGCCTGTACCATGAAGGTAGCTGAACAAACTCGGGGTTACAGGATTGGTTTTGAGTTGACAAATGCGTGCACATAAAAGAGTGACGTCGGCGCTGAACAACCAATCGCGGGTAGAGCGAGAGCGATATATTTTTCCGCGGAGGAGCAAGAGATAATCATTCATAATTATGATGAATTTAAATATGTATTCAAGCTCAAACCAATACGGTCTCTGCTGCCAAAGCAAGAGAAGACTGTTGGAGAAAGATTGCTGATTGTTAATGTGTAAGTTAAACAAATACGTTCTATATTTATGTAAAATTATGTATATATATATATATATATATATATATATATATATATATATATGTGTGTAGCCTATATGTGTAATATAGCCTATAGCCTATTTTTATAATATATATAAAAAATGTGCATGTATGTAAGAAAGATTAATATTCATTGATTTTTAGATTTTTTGATGCAACCCCAAATCCAAATGTTCTTGGCAGCAGATAAAGACAAAATATACAAATATAATTCAAAGTGGTGATATTTACAACAACCTTTTATTACTTTTGTGAACATTTTATCACAAACACTTTTTTGCTGCAAACAGAAATAAAGAGTTAAATTCAGAAAACCAGAATACACTGTGGCGGAGGAGTTGGCTCTGAGTAGGTAATAAGGGACGGCCGATTATGGATGTGATTACAGGTGTTGTACAATCTGACCCTGGTGCTGGCTCCTCTAAGCAAGTAAGTATGTGCAATACATTACTACTTTTTTAAAGTTTTAAATATGGCTGACTGTATGTTCTGCAGTAGAGTGAAATACAGTGTCCCTGTTGAAGCCAGCACACATACACACAGTCTATTATTTATTAGGGTGGAGGAAATGATGAAGACACTCTGTCTGTGTGTTCTCAGACAGTTGCTGATGTGAATGCACTGGGCTTTTTATTATGGCAAACATTTGAATGTGTGGCATAAAAAAGGGACTGGCCCTTACACATCTCTTTTATTGTAGGATTTTCACAACCTGCCCCAGAAACTGAGGCCTCTACCTCAATGGCCTTCAGAAGAAATGTGTAAGGATTTAAAACCCTTGACATAAATTACAGTCAGTCCTGTGTTTGTAGGAAGTCAAGGAACTTTTTGTGATTTGATGAGCCTCCAGAAAACTTGTAATGATCATGTTTGTGGTGGAATTATGTTTCAGGTGGAAACAGACTCAGTCAGGGCCCTGTGCAAAAGGAGTCTTGAACTAGACTGCACACTAAAGGAGACTTGAACTAGACTGCACACTAAAGGAGTCTTGAACTAGACTGCACACTAAAGGAGACTTGAACTAGACTGCACACTAAAGGAGTCTCGAACTAGACTGCACAATAAAGGAGACTTGAACTAGACTGTTCACTAAAGGAGCTGGACTGTGAGCTGAGGAGGCTAAAAAAACAGCTGGATAAAACTGATCTCAGTTTGTGAACTTATTTAACCAAGTAACACATTAGTATGAATATTTATTAATGCAACTTTGTCTTGCTCTCTTTCTCCCTCCCATCCCACAAAACCAATAAAACAGTTTGAGACCTATCTGCAGTTTCAATGTGCTTTTATTAAGTGTAATATTGTATGGTGACTGCATCTACATCTGCTCCAGCTGGGTGGCCCGCTCTGGTGACTCTGAAGCGCCGAACAGTTGAAATGTGTCTTTAGGATGTCAAAGGTCATCTCTATCTTCACTCTGGTTTTACTGAGGGCCACATTGAAGTCTGAGGGTCATGATATTATTATTAATAATATTAATTATTATTAATACAGCGCCAACCAACGCGCGAAAGCACAATTTGAATCTGGCAGTGATGTCACGTGACTGAACATTCTAAATCCCATATGTGGGACCGTACTCTCAGGGGCACAGAAATAAAAATCCTATATATGGGACCAAACCGGATACCGCTCAAAAGGTTAAACATTTAATTTGTAACCATGAATACAAAAATGAAACTGAGATGACGTGTTGAACACACACACACACCGCGCAGTCACTCTCTAGTCAAGTGTGCGGTCTTGCTCCAGATTCCGGAAGATTTGATCTCACGTTACCATATAAGGCATAAAAAGGAAAATTTCCTCCCGTTTGGCGCGCCCCACCTGTCACGTCTCTATTCCCCACCAGTGGGGCACGCCCCACAGTTTGAGAAACGCTGCTGTACAGTATCTTGTATTTCTATTATCTTTCTAATTGTTCATGGAATACCACTGGGATTATACATAAAAGTTGTAATTAATTCCTTGTGGTTAGAGTAATATTTCAATATCACCTCTTCAAAATTTTGCTGTTGTTGATCCTCTCTTGGTTTAAGTTGTTCTTATATTATCATAAACCCTTTAACTGATTGTTTTGTCAAGTATTTTTTACTTTACTATATTTTCTTTTAGTGAAGTGACGTAAAAGTTTAAGTAAAACAAATGTGTGTGTTTGAATACAATTTTTTCAAATGTTTTCAGTCATGACTACTTTGGGTAAACAAAATATTTAAGCAATTGAACATGTTATTTAATATTTATTCATTGCATTATGTAATTGGTTAACACACATAACTATAACTGTTAGTGGTTTGTTACATAATCAATCCTTGTCATGTTTACCAATGTGAACAGTGCCAAAGATGGTACCCAATGTATGCTGCACTGGACTATCACCAGACAAGCTACCTGGAAAAGATGCCCAATGGTTGTGCCCACTGTGTCCCTTAAAAATTGGAACATCATTAAAGAATATCTGCTGAAACTTCTGCTTTATTGTCCTTGTTGCAATATGGATTACCACTGTATATCTGTATTTTGGGAATTACAGTTAAAGACCCAAGGACCAGATATGATTTATTAAGACCAGGCGTTAGAAGTGCAGTCAATTTAAGACAAGAGTCAGAATTATAATAAATTAAAGGAAATTTTACTGAAGATAGTTTGCAGTTCCCTTTCGTTGTCACTCCGAGTTACGTCGGATGACGACGAATGGGGTTTCGCTTAGAAAGCCTATCATCTTCGAGTATATAAAACGAGCCAATGGCAAAGAAATGCCATGGGTCTGCGGAATTTGCATAGCGTAACTCCGCCCCACCCTAGGGGTATATAAGGAAGTACGCCGCAACATGCAGATATGTTTTCGCTTCGGAGCCAAGTTCAGCACTTCACTCCACAGCCAATTCCTAAGTATATCTCTACCTCTTCGAGACGAGCCTCTCTCCAGGTGTTGGTGTGACAGCGAGTTCCAGCGAGTGCACATTCCCTGCTTATCTGTGCAGTGATTTGCCAGAGTTTGTGTGTTCATCTCCCTGGTCGCTTCAACACTTGTGGAGAAAAACTCCTTTCTAAAAGAGCTTGCACGCGGCACGTCTTTTTAAAGATGCCTCGCCCGTGCACTTCTGGTTGCGGTCTTCTCATTTCTGACTCTGATGGGCACAATCGCTGTCTTGTGTGTCTGGGTATCGAGCACGCTAAGGCAGCGTTTGTGGATGAGTCATGTTCCCACTGCGGGAACATGCCCATCGCACGGTTGCGGTCGAGACTCAATGATCTTCGTGTGAGAGTCCCCTCTCCCGCACCCCGATCTACGAGCTCCGAGAGAGCTGGTACTTCGGCTGGCGGCCAGGGTGACCTGAGGGTTACGGTGTGGAACAAAGCGCCGACTATTCCACGCTCCACACCGTCCTCTAGCGCTGTGCAACCCGCGAGCCGTCCGAATGAGCCCGCGGTACAGTCCTCTGACTTGCCGCGGGTCTCATTCGGCGCTCCAGAGGAAGATTCGATGTCGATCGCTGCATCACAAGGTGGGCAGGAGTCCTCGGGAGAGGAAGATTCGGCTGTGCTGCCACCTTCGGGTGTCCCAGCATTGCCCGAGTCTGATTCCGAGCTGACGGCCATGCTTTCCCGGGCAGCCACGGCCACTGGTCTCGAGTGGTCCCCGCCACCCGGTCCAGTGCGCTCGCGGCTGGACGATTGGTTTTTGGGTGCGGCCGCTGATCCCCGTCAGCGCCCAACCCCAATACCTTTCTTCTCGGATGTGCATGAGGAGGTCTCGAGGTCCTGGAAGGCACCCCTGTCTTCCCGTGATCGCTCGGCGACCTCCTCCGCCTTTCCTCCTCTCGACCAGGCGGCTGCCAAAGGGTACACTGGGGTTCCCCAGGTTGAACGCTCTGTAGCCATGCAACTATGTCCCCAGAGTGCTTCTTCCCGCGGCGACCCAAAGCACCCCTCCAAGGCCTGTAGGTTCTCCTCCACCCTTGTGGCGAAGGCCTATAGAGCTGCGGGGCAGGCAGCCTCCTTACTGCATGCCATGGCGACACTCCAGGTCTACCAGGCCCAGATGTTGCGTGACATGCACGAGGGGAGGACTGACCCAGGGCTCTTTGATGAGCTGCGTGCCGCCACCGACCTCGCTCTCCGGGCGACGAAGGTGACCGCACGCTCCCTGGGTCAGGTGATGTCCACCTGTGTGGTCCAGGAGAGACACCTGTGGCTCAACCTGGCTGATATGCGGGAGGCCGAGCGGACCCGGTTCCTCGACACCCCCATATCCCAGGCTGGCCTCTTCGCTGGGGCAGTCGAGGACTTTGCCCAGCAGTTCTCGGCTGCCCAGAAGCAGACTGAGGCTCTCAAACATGTCCTGCCCCGACGGCCCGCTGCTGCCCCCCAGCCGTCGGCACAGGCGCCTCAGCCCGCTCGCCGCCGTGGACGCCCTCCTGCGGTTCCCCTCCCTCCCGGACGGCCCCAGCAGCAGCCTCCATCCGGGCCGCCTCGTGGAGGAAGCCGCAGGAAGGCGTCACAGCCCCCTCCAGCCCCGCACCCCGCTAAACGCCAGGCCAAGCGGCGCTCCTGAGACGGGCTGCTCAGAGATGGCTTCCAGTTCTGTGCAGGAGACGGTAGCAGGGCCGCTCCTTCCCCCGGTGGAGGGCCGGGGGAGAATCTTTGGTTTTCCCATCCCCGCTCCTCGTCCCTCGACGGGCAGCACCCTAATGTGGTTAAAGACAGAACTGACATACCCATCTCTGAGCACACAGAGTTCTCGGATGACAGTGCGCGCCGCTCATGGGCCCCGCCACTCTCATCCCCCTCTGTCGCCAGACCCCTGCCAGAACATGCCCCCGTGGGACGCTGGTCCTCCCCTGGCATCCTCTGGCAGGACGTGGCTAATGACCGTGCCCCCGCATCGGGCCGCTTTGCCACCCACGCCTGGGCCGGTCATTCCGCCTCGCTGCACCACCGAGGGTACGTCTGTGGTCCGCATGACCCCGCTGGTACAGTTTCTGGGAGCCTGGTTAGAGCTCCCCAGACTGTCCCGCTGGGTCGCGAGGACCATCAGGCTCGGCTACGCGATTCAGTTCGCGCGATCTCCTCCCCGTTTCAGGGGAGTCCGCTTCACAATGGTCGGTGGCAATGCCCCTGTCATGAGAGCGGAGGTCGCCACCCTACTGGATCGAGATTGTCCCTCCAGCCGAAATGAGGCCCGGCTTCTACAGCCCTAACTTCATTGTACCGAAGAAAACCGGTGGGTTACGACCAATCCTGGACCTGCGCGTCTTGAACCTTCACAGGATGCCGTTCAAGATGCTCACGGCCAAACGCATTTTCGAATGCGTGCGGGCCGCAGGATTGGTTTGCAGCGATCGACCTGAAGGACGCCTACTTCCATGTCTCCATTCTTCCTCGACACAGACCGTTCTTACGGTTTGCTTTCGAGGGGCAGGCATACCAGTACGCGGTTCTCCCTTTCGGGCTAGCCCTGTCTCCTCGCGTCTTTACGAAGGTCGTCGAGGCACCCCTTGTTCCCCTTCGGGAACACGGGGTTCGCATCCTGAACTATCTCGACGACTGGCTGATCCTAGCTCACTCTCGAGACCAGGTTTGCGAACACAGGGACCTAGTGCTCCGGCACCTAGCTCGTCTGGGCCTTCGGGTCAACTGGGAGAAGAGCAAACTTTGCCCCGTGCAGAGGATCTCTTTTCTCAGTATGGATATCGACTCGGTCGCCATGTGCGCGCAGCTTACGAGCGAGCGCGCGCAGTCACTGCTGACTTGCCTTCGTCAATTCGAGGGCAAGAGTGCGGTTCCACTGAAACTCTTTCAGAGGCTCCTGGGGCATATGGCATCCGCAGCCGCAGTAACGCCGCTCGGATTGCTTCATATGAGACCGCTTCAGCTTTGGCTTCGCGATCGAGTCCCGAGGTGGGCATGGCAACACGGCACGCTCCGAGTCCCAGTGACTCCGACCTGCCGTCAGACCTTCACCCCGTGGTTGAACCTCAGTTTTCTTCGGGCTGGTGTGCCCTTAGAACGAGCTTCCAGGTATGTTGTGGTATCAACAGATGCCTCCACCACGGGCTGGGGCGCCATGTGCAATGGACATGCTGCCGCGGGCTCCTGGACAGGTCCCCAACGCCTTTGGCATGTCAATTGCCTCGAGTTGCTGGCTGTACGCCTTGCCCTGCACCGCTTCCGGGCGTTGCTCAGGGGTCAACACGTACTAGTCCGATCAGACAATACCGCCACAGTAGCGTACATCAACCGTCAAGGTGGTCTACGCTCCCGCCGTATGTCGCAACTCGCCTGCCACCTCCTCATATGGAGTCAGAAGCATCTGAGGTCGCTTCGAGCCATTTATATCCCGGGAGAGCTGAACCGTGCGGCCGACGAGCTGTCTCGGTTTCAGCCTCTCGCTGGAGAATGGAGACTCCATCCCCAGTCGGTCCAGCTGATTTGGGATCAGTTTGGGGAAGCTCAGATAGATCTGTTTGCCTCCCACGACTCGTCCCATTGCGACCTGTTCTATTCCCTGACCGAGGGCACGCTCGGCACGGATGCACTGGCGCACAGCTGGCCGCGGGGCCTACGCAAGTATGCGTTTCCCCCAGTGAGCCTTCTTGCGCAGACTTTGCGCAAGATCAGGGAGGACGAGGAGCAGGTGATTTTGGTTGCCCCGTATTGGCCCAACCGCACCTGGTTCCCAGAACTAGTACTCCTCGCGACAGCACCTCCCTGGCCTATTCCTCTGAGGAAGGACCTGCTTTCTCAGGGACGGGGCACCCTGTGGCACCCTCATCCCGATCTTTGGAACCTCCACGTGTGGCTCCTGGACGGGACGAGGTAGGTTTGAGTACCCTACCACCAGCGGTGGTGGCTACCATCACTTCCGCTAGACCATCGTCCACGAGACATGTGGAACCTCTTCGTCAACTGGTGTTCTTCTAAACATCAAGAACCCACGAAATGCTCGATCAGTGTCGTGCTTTCCTTCCTGCAAGAAGGGTTGGAGTGAAGGCTGTCTCCCTCCACCCTGAAAGTGTATGTTGCCGCCATTGCCGCACATCACGACGCAGTTGAAGGTAAGTCTCTAGGAAAGCACGACCTGATCATCAGGTTCCTGAGAGGAATCCTCCTCGTCCTCCCCTTGTGCCCTCTTGGGACCTTCTCAGTGGTTTTAACTGCCCTGCAGAGTGCTCCCTTTGAGCCTCTGCAATCAGTGGAGCTTAAGTTCCTGTCTATGAAGACAGCGCTCCTGGTTGCATTGGCCTCCATCAAGAGGGTAGGGGACCTGCACGCATTTTCGGTTGACAAAGCGTGCCTGGAGTTCGGGCCAGCTAATTCTCACGTGATCCTGAGACCCCGGCCTGAATATATGCCCAAGGTTCCCACCACACCCTTTCGAGACCAGGTGGTGAACCTGCAAGCGCTGCCCTTGGAGGAGGCAGACCCAGCCTTGGCACTGCTCTGTCCAGTACGCGCCCTCCGTGCTTACGTAGACAGAACGCAGTGTTTCAGGACCTCTGACCAGCTCTTTGTCTGTCATGGTGGGAAGCTGAAGGGAAAGGCTCTCTCCAAGCAAAGGTTGTCTCACTGGATAGTGGACGCCATTGCTTTGGCTTACCAGCAACAAGGTCGACCATGCCCCCTTGGTGTGACGGCCCACTCCACCCGGAGTGTGTCATCCTCTTGGGCTCTAGCGCATGGCGCCTCGCTAACAGACATTTGCAGAGATGCAGGCTGGGCGACACCTAACACATTCGCGAGATTCTACAATCTCAGAGTGGAGCCAGTTTCTTCTCATGTACTCGCTTCAACTAGCCGGTAATAGATTCTGCTCAGGTGTCTTCGCTTGCTCGCCATTCCTCTCCACGGACGGGATACGTGCGATATTTCCTCAGGTGAGCCTCATAAGCCCTGAGTCTCCTCCAGCACTGACGCTGTCAACGCCAGAGTTTGCCACCGGCAGCTTTCGCACTTGGCTAGGTGCCTCCATGTGCATGGTTCCCCCTCTGGGCGACCCCCACATGTGTATTTCCACTGTAAGCCTCTTTGAGTGTGTGTCTTTCCCTCGGCAAGCCACCTTGCCACCCCTGGGGTTGAAATATTCCACCTGCGGCTGGACACCCCAGTGATACTCCATATGCAGCCCTCCGGGGTCATATGTGTATTCCAAGTCCCCCCCTTCGGGTTGGGCATGATTGCATATTTTCACTGAGATATGCTTCCCAGTGTACCTTGGTTTAATCCTGTGTTAAGTAGGAGTCCTTCGTCCGTGCCAGTCTCACGACAGGGAGCTCACACTTACGCAGGGCACTGGAAGACAGTCGGGAGGTGGTGAGATTACACTGGGAACCCTATTTGTCGTCATCCGACGTAACTCGGAGTGACAACGAAAGGGAACGTCTCGGTTACGTATGTAACCCTCGTTCCCTGAGTAGGGAACGGAGACGTTACGTCTCCCTGCCACTTCCGCTGTACCGCTGGAACGCCTGAGTTCAGTCTCGGCTCCTCAGCGAAGACATATCTGCATGTTGCGGCGTGCTTCCTTATATACCCCTAGGGTGGGGCGGAGTTACGCTATGCAAATTCCGCAGACCCATGGCATTTCTTTGCCATTGGCTCGTTTTATATACTCGAAGATGATAGGCTTTCTAAGCGAAACCCCATTCGTCGTCATCCGACGTAACGCCTCCGTTCCCTACTCAGGGAACGAGGGTTACATATGTAACCGAGACGTTTCATCAGGCAGAAGTCAGCTTCAAGAATCACAAGGAGTGATTACTCAAGTGATCAAAAGCAGGCCGCTTCCCCTTACATTTACAAAAATCACAGCAATTATACCCTTCACCAAGGTCTAAGCTTTGTCATTGCTTCAAGTTGAATGATTCTGATTGGCTAATAAATAATCACACATTTTCTACACATAGATAGACTGAAGCATATCGCCATCAATTATGCGGCTGACATTCGGACCCTGAATTTAGGCACGTCGTGACCTTCCACACTTGTAGTGATTGTAATGAATAGTAATTGGACCAATTTTTGAGTCTCTAGGACCAACTCTATTGCGCCACCACCAGTTAAAAAATTCAACATTAAAAGGATTATAGCTTTTGAACCCTTTGATCTAGATGTGAATATAAATAGATGTAAAATGAAACTTAGTACACTTGATTCCACTCATTATGGTAATCACAATCAATATCTTACATTAAGACTCTGCCCATTACAGTAGTGGCCATTTTGAAAAGTACAGTGTTAATTTTTTTGTGCTACTCCTCATTCAAATTTTGTTCAATTTTTACAAAAATTGGCTCAGATGATCTTTGGACCGAACCACACAGAATGAATTGTGAATGTGAGAAAATAATTATTTTCTGGTCCTGTTTGAATTTTGCCATGAATGTGAACATATGTTGTCTGTGAATTTTTTATATAATTTTTCGTGTGAAGAATGCTACAATTTAGCAGGTAGAAGTTTGATACGGTTAGACTTTGTGTGAGAGCACTTTGTGGACTACAACCTAGTTTTTACATCAGATGGGAATCTGAAGAAAGAACAGCCCATTTGGTTTGAATGGTGACATTTGGGTACAAAACACACAGGAATCTCGATCTGTCTCCATAGATTATCGCAGCATTAGCACCGTGATTTGACAAGTGGAGGGAAAATAGGCTTGTTTGAGATGCGCCTTGCCTCGCCTGAAATGTAGTCGAGAGTAGGCGGCTGCAGTGAAAGGAGGAGTGAAAAAAGCGCAGGCAAGACGGACAGTTCTCTCTTCTCGTAGTGGATCTGACACCTGTGAGATCAAAGATGGATATCGCGGGATTCATGGGATTCACGCTCGTGCACACTGTTGCTAATAAACTGGATGTAATTTAAGTTCTGTTGCTTTTATATGAAAATAAATATAATGAACAAGACATCCAAAGTATAGGCTACTTAATTCCATTCCAAATACATGTTTATCAATCATGTTTTCTTTAATACAGACATAGGCTATGTGTTTTTTTATATATATATAAATTACATTGCATAACCCATAGAGATCGCGCTTTCAGATAGTTTGGGAATATTCACACATAACGTATACACATAAAACATGATATTAGAGTTTTAAAATCAAACAATTTAAAAGAGAACAATACATCACAGTTGTTTAAACCAATGAGGATTAAGCTGTGTCGTCAGCAAGTCGTTTCCCATCGTGCTTTTGATCAGCGCAGTCGGTGGAGAGCAACTGCGCTCGACTGCAGAATCCGACACGTGCGCCTTGCGCTCGCGAGAGATTTTTAACATACGTCAGCATGACATCAGAGCAAGGCGGACCGCACTCGGACACATTTCTAACCGGCATGCATCTCGCGCTGATCACCGGTGATCGGTTCTGCGCAGATTTTGCTCATCTTTATGTCTTTTCCACAACTGCTAGCCAAAGAATCATACAATATACTGTCAAACTCGTAACATGATGATTTTTCAACCTAGAGGTCCACTTGGGGTTTTACGGATGGGCGGGACTTACCAGCTCTATATGGCCCTACGTACGGTGGCCGAGAGAGCTCAACGCGCTGCAACTGAAGAAAACACATGCAAATAGAAAAACACCCGCAAAATTAAGAAAATATCTTCATCAGTTTCACAACACATGTGCGTTCCAAATACTCACAACACAACCAAATACAGAAACGCGCTGCAAAAGTTCACAACACAACCAAATACAGAAACGCGCTGCAAATACTCACAACACAAAACAAATCAGAAACGCGCTGCAAACAGGACAGAACACAACGGAAATGTTTCCGGGGAACCCAATAAGTGACGGACCCGGCTGGGACGTTGTCTATGGTTTTTATTGCTCGTGAGCATTACCTATGCCCCAGAGCCATATGGCTCTGGGACATAGGTAATGCTCACAAGCAATAAAAAAACTCTCTATATGGAAGAGCCCTTGAAGTGGGCACTTTGGAGGGAGCGGGGCACTTGTGTGCCATTATGTAGCTGTTTGGAACGGACTTGATGAAGGGAGCAACGAAAGACAATGTAATTTCCTCATTATTTTCACCTGGGATGTTCCCATGACAACGCAGCGCCGTCTCATATTTGGACCTCTTATATACTGTCTATGATTTGGACCCTTCATTCTAACATTTCTTATGAAACTTATTTTAACATAACATGAATGTGTACAATGTAACTGATGCATATATTAATATCTTTCCCTCGTGTTCTTTTTCTCTATCTTTTTCTTTAATTTAGTCTTCAGCTCATTGTTCTTTTCTGATTAGTATTCTTATGATATTGAACAAATTGTAAGGCCCGCTATATTGGCCCACTCTGCCGGTTCGCCAATACACGGGGAAGGTTGTCACGTGTTCTGTCCTCACTCATGCAAAGTATTGGTTGGTTAAATTTGCAATACATTAATCATGTACTCACTCGTTAATTCATCTGACTCCATAAATGAAAGGTTTTAATAATATCTGTGCCTCACTAAAAGTGAGCGAATGTTTGACTATTCCTTTTAACCATTAAATAAACAATGTCAAACCCAGTTGGAATAATCACATTGTAGCAATTTAATATTTTCAGATATCAGAGATCAATTCCACAATCAATTCAAATATCTAGAACATGGTTATACATTGGTTACACCAAAGAATCTTACCCAGCTTGTACCTGAGATAGAGCGAGAGAAAGGGAAAGAGAGAGAGAGAGAGAGAGAGAGAGAGAGAGAGAGCGAGCGAAACCACCTATCCAATTCCACGTCCAGCCAAGAAGAAGAGACAGAGAGAGCCAGAACACCTTCCTTTATCCTCTGACCAGGTGATATGGGGGTGGGGTGAGATCACCCTCAAATGGCTTCTATCCCACAGAAGGGGGGTTGCCTTATCTGGCCTTATCTCTAAACCAGTTTTCTATGAACTTCTATAAACCTTATTTCCTTTTATTGTATCTATCTGGATATGAGATATCTGTACCACTCACTTTGAGACATTTCAAATGACACCAAAAACATAACAGTCAATGTTGAATATTCACATTAAACCATGGTCTTGTGTGAGTTCCTAGTTTCTGAGAGGAAGAAAGGCTGTATTGGGGGAGGTCAAATGTTAATCAGCCAGCATGGCCCTTTTGTCCCATAAATCAGGCCTCAACCAGTATTTTCAGTCTTACAGTTTCCCTCCTTGATCCCGTGGGTCACATTCCGATGAACACTTACGGGGTCACAGTAAGACGTTTGTTATAGTCCTTGAAGATGTAGCACAAAAATTGTCTTTGCAATGTTGGCATCTATAGAAGCTCAGTGGGCGGTGTTCACCTGCAGAACACCTGTTCCCACCAGGTGTATAGCTTGAGTCCAGCAGGTGGATGAATGCGTTCAGGTTCTCTTCCTGTAATCCTGTGACGTGAGCAAAGTTCATAGAGTCAATCTGGACCTTTTGTGACTTGTTCAGTTGACGTGTCATTCCTTCATGGAGAAACTTCCGCTTCCCTGGCACCTTCTCCACGATGATGATCTGACCCTTCTTGACCAATCCTGTCACCTCCAGCGGTACAGTTGTCTGGCCAGACCTCAGTGGATGAAGGGGTTCTCCTTTGGTCCACACGGCTTTGTGTGAGACACCTGAAAAGCATCTTAAATGTCCGCTTCACGATTGAGCACATATGAACTTACAGTCGTAAGGAAATGCATAGGAACGCATAATGCAATAAGGAAAAATCATGTCATGTTCAATGTAAAATACCATGTTCATGTCAGCAATTGTGAGTGGTACGTTTGGTCTCATTAATTACCTGATTTTTAAATTACCACGCCAATAGTACTCCTATAGAGGGTCAAGGAAGGACAAAGGAAGATCTTACAAGCTCTTACCCTGTTTCTAGAAACATTTAAATAAATGGCATTCTAACAAAACAACCAGTGCTATTTTGGTGTAACCAAACATAGAGATTCAATTGAATTGATGTCCAAATACATTGTTGCAAGTAAAATGGACAATATACAAATATGCAGATAAGTTTCAGAAATGTTTTTCTGAATTACTCAAAGGAAATCAAAATAAGTTTCAGAAATTAAAATCAAAATAAGTTTCAGAAATGTTTTTCTGAATTACTCAAAGGAAAAAATGCAGAAATCAAAATAAGTTTCAGAAAATTCAAATCAAAATAAGTTTCAGAAATGTTTTTTCTGAATTACTCAAAGGAAAAAAATGCAGAAATCAAAAAAGGTTTCAGAAATGCAGCAAGAGGTCGGTGTAAACCAATCAATGGTTTTGTGTGTTTGTGTGAGAATTTTTTTAGAATGTCAGAGTGTGTTTTTGTCTGTGAGAGTGTGTGTGTGTGTGTGTGTGTGTGTGTGTGTGTGTGTGTGTGTGTGTGTGTGTGTGTGTGTGTGTGTGTGTGTGTGTGTGTGTGTGTGTGTGTGTGTGTCTGTGAGAGAGTGTGTTTGAGAGTGTGTTTGAGAGTGTGTGTATTGATCTGGCTAAGTCACAGTCGATGACAGAGTTGAATTGTAAATTTTTGTACTTGATTGAATTGGTCTCACTTCAGATTTATTCATTTTAATTATGTTTCTGTTATTAGTGGTAAGTTGAGAAATCAGGGGCCCTCTGATCTTCCAACTCCCACCAACAATCATAGAGTTTGAAATTTAATGGCAGGTCTGCCTTAGAATTTGTCTTGATTTGTGACTGTAGCCATTCAGTTGTTCATGTGTGTTACATTAGTTAGCAGTTTGTTGTGAATAGCGTATGCTATTCTCTGTGTCTCTGTTAGACCATGATCATGAGATCAGCTCCACCCTGTGTGTGTGAAGCTATCTGGATCTGTTAGTGTGAAGATGACACATCTTCGTCTGATGTGTAGTGTTCAGCCTGGATAGACTCTATCTACTAGTGTTGCTTTCGTCAACGAAAATTATGACGAAATATTGTCGTCAACGAACCGTTATCACCTGACGAAAACGAGACGAGACGAGACGTAAATGCTGGTAATGTGACGATGACTAAAATACATGTATAATGCAAAATCGTTGACGAATAAAAACGAGACTAAATGTACGTGTTTACAAAATAAAAACTATGCTAAAATGTCTCTTCATTTTCGTTGACCAAAACGAGACGAGACGAAATGTTATAACGTCACAACGAATGAGAGTTGTGCGTGCCCATAGCTTTGTCGGGTTTAAATTCTGGTTTGCGATCTGGTCACCGATTATCAGCGAATTTAACAATATTACTCTAGTTATTATTAAAATGTCTCATTGATATATTTGACACATTCATAATCATTACTTTTGCCGGTTCTTTGTGACAGCTGTAGGCTATGTTATTGGCAGCGTCACCCGCGGTTACATGAACGCGTCACCGCATCAGCACCAGAACATGGAGATTTTATTTTAGAGAATAGTCGCACAACCTATTCGATATTCTATAATTAAATAAACTAATCGAATATCCAAATATCGTGACTCATCCCTGCATGGAATCTCTTGTTTCTTTTCCCAAATCTTCACTCACGTCTCACCCATTTTCTAAAGGGATTATAAACGTTTCTTCATTGGCTCGCTTTTAATTAGGCCTATTATATTCGTATTCTTTACTGTGGTAAAGTAGAAAAACGCTGTAGGACAGATAGCCTACATTTGTACTTGCATGTCAAATTATTTTTAACACAGTTTGTGCTTGTTATATTAGACATAGGTCGCGTCAAGTTTAGTTGTAAAGCGCGTTTCACACGCGCGGGTGATTTTTAGTTTCACTTTCTCTGGCAGCGCAATCTCAAACATAGCCTAAATATCTCGCCCTTGAGGAGGATAAAATTCGCTCTTCAGACCAATTCACATCAAGTAGAAAACACGAAGATATCATGAAGAGATCGATGGTCTCTTTCCTGCTCGTGTCCCACATCCCTCTCAGAGCGCAGAGTATAGGCTATATCACGCGTCTTTGTGTGGAAATATAAAACGAGTTTTTTTATTTTTTATTAACCCCCCAACCACCGCCGGTAGTTGGTCCATTACCGCGGTGGTAAAAAAAAAAAAAAAAAAAAAAGCCACCGTCACAGCCCTAAATATACTAAATATAATAAGATAACCTTGTTTGAAATTCTATATTGACTGGGTTAAATAGAATTGCATTACTAAAAAGAGACTAAAATACAATTTTCATTGACTAAAACTAGACTTAAATGTCATCAGTTTTCGTCGACTAAAACTAGACTAAAATGTCATCAGTTTTCGTCGACTAAAACTGGACTAGACTAAAAAGAGTATGAACGTGACTAAAACTAATAAAAACTAAAACGACAGCTTGACACAAAGACTAGACTAAAACTAAAATTAAAACAGGCCGCCAAAAACAACACTACTATCTACCCCAGGTGATGTTGCTGTGAGGGTATAGTGATGGAGGGGTGTGTTCAGTGTTCATGTCTAGGAGATGGGTGGAATCTAATCTATAACAATTGTGTTGCAAATTTCGATCCAGTTCTAAACTGGGAGGCCATATTTATGCAGTAATGTAATAGTGTGACGTGTGAAAAGGCCTTTTATAATGTCTTTTCACCCATCTCCCGAGTCTCAGGTTATGTTCGAACAATTCCGCTGTCCTGGATTTGCTCCAGGTGGGCTCCACCATTTTGCAGAAGTAGCCTAAGCCTGAGACAGAAAACGGAGGAGAGCGAACCACAGATAATTCCAATATTTCAAAAGCATTAAATTCAGACGTGTAGAATTCTTTTACTTGTTAGCAATTTTAATTCCAGATGTCACATGAAACCGAGTTTCATTGACCACGTCTGAATTGTTGCTGTTGTCTCAGTGTGTTGTGACACCTGAAGCTGCTTTTTCAGTTCAGCCTTCAGTCTGCTGCATGTGCAATGCATTCACATATTTTAATTTGTGCAGATATTTTTTGACCTGCAAAAAAACTGTGGTATTTCTGTCTGCTGTTTAGCATTTCACACCCTCCTCGTAAATTTACTTATCTTATCAGATTCAATTCAGTTGGTGCACCCCAGTCAAGGATTATTTAGCGTGCTATTACCTGTGCCACACTCCTAGCCGTGTTTTCTAACGGTGAAAAATAAAGGCATACTCCGCCCCTTTTTTGGCACTGGGTAGCACACAAATGAAATTCTGTTTCAGAAATTCAATTTTAATGACGAAAGTCACACTTCTCCAATTATTGTCCTGCTCGGCGAGTGTAATATAATGTTTATTATAATTCAAGTTATAATATAATTATATTCTTTAACAATACAAGTCAAATTATATTGTTTGCAGTCTCTGGAACAACTTAACGCATGGTCAAATCTCTACTTGTTCTCATGTCAATACATTTGAATATTAAAAGGCCTTTTGGCTCAGGGCTGATAAGATGTACATTCGCTGTTTTTCTTTTTCCCTTTTCTAGGTTTCAAGTACCTTTTCTTCTCATTTAGTCTTTTTAAATGGCCATTATAACGTTTGATTCTTCTATTTACTCTTACTTTATATTTTTCCGTTTATAGATAAGGAAACTATATCGCTTTGCAGTCCTTCTCCTAAGGATGCACGACACAAGTGGTCAGTCCCGAAGATCAGAAGCTGAGGCAATGGCTAAATATCTAGGACCTTGCCGTAATCCCAACGCGCAACAATCAAAGATATATTCAGTAGCCCTCTTGGATGCCCTTCAGGAACTCAATTGAACCGTTTTCCAAACCTATTAAATTAGAACAGAAGTCATCGGAAGCGTCCAAGCTAGGTTAATCAACCAGCGTAAAGCTGATCCTAGTCGGACTAACCCATCCTCTCATCCAAGTCGCCCGCACTCTTCCTGATATCAGCTATTAGCCGTCCCGTCGCCAATCTCTGACACAATCTTGTGGAAACATACGAATCCGTTAATCTATTTTGGAAAAAACAAATCTCAGAGTAATTCAGAATACATTCAAACATAAAAATATTTAGTTCTCTGAAGCCTTAAATATGAAATGTGTTCGCTGTTTCTGATTTTCAAATTCCTTGTGAATCACATTATAGCCATCAAATTCAGCACAGACACACGCGTTCACTTCAGTTTACACAGGACACATGGCCTAGAATACAACATCCACAACCCTTTTACCTAAGTGTTCCAAATACACCCACAGCAAAACAATAGAATACAACATCTATATCACCTTTGCCTAAGTGTTTCAACTACACTTACAGTAAAGTAATCCTGTGTTTAAAGAATAAACTTTAAATTAGCCTATGTGCATGTTGTAGCACAAACAACCAAATTGTGTTCTATGTGCACGATGTGTAGGGCACGATGTGTTAAGCACAATTTCAAATTTGAAAATGCAGACAGGTTCAATGAATTTAGATGTTAAACTATTTAGCTATTTGCTATTGGGCTGCTACCCAACTAGCAAATGACGCTAATAGCTGAAGGCCTTGAGCGTCCAAAGTTGTTAGGTCAGTAAGAGTTTTAGATGCATTTGAGCTTTGGTTACTTGCAGAGTGCTGGTTTTTGTCATTAGATTGTGATTGTCTGCGTTTTATGAAATAGGGTGGAGGTCTGCCTCTGCCCAGTGACCAACACTTTTCCTCTGTATGGCCTGTTTTGTGACAGGAATTACAGAATCTGTTCAGTTTGCCACAGTGTGGCTTTCTGAATTCTCCTGCAGATGGAGGATCTTCATGACATTCTAACACAGCTACCTCACCATGCATTTGTTTTCGTGACTCAATTCTTGTTGCCCAGCTAACAATACCTTCGAATGTGTGTTGTGCTGGAGAAGCACCACACATGAGTGATTGCTGTACACTGTAACAGTGGTGGTGACAGCCCTTAACTTAAATGATAATTTTTAACGAAAATTCGGGCGCCAGACAGTTTTCTAAAACTGACAAAAATCAAACAACCCAGGATAGCATAGAAAACCACTGGTTACACACAAAAAACAAATATTTCAAAACAAGTTTCAATTTACCGGGAATTTATTACATAATGTCCATAAACATTATATAAAAAAAGAACTTATTTCGAAAAACAACCAAACAAACAGTAAATAAATAAATAGGCAGATATAGTTCTTAACGTGACAGGCAAATTTCACAGTTCAAAATCAGTGTTCCCACAATCACATAAACGCTGTAAACGAAATCCCAGGTCATACTGGTCACACTCTAGCTGGGCGTCAACACTGGCAGATTCGTGCGTCCATATTCACGCCAAACAATTTTGGCGGACGGAATCACAAACTGGAGAGTGTAGTTGGACCTCGCCTGGCTCCAGGAAGGAAGTTTAACGGCCTTGGACTCGTTTGAGAGTGAACCGCTCACAAACAACAGCCGGTCTTTTAAGGTGCGTCGCTATGGAATTGTCAAACTCCACGTCGCATCAGACAGCGTGCGCAGGAAGCCTCAGTTCACCAAACGCCGTCTTCCACACCACATGGTAACCATTTACTTTACTCTCCTTCTCACGAATCGAAACATACCCCGGTGACGTGTCCTCCATCCACCTTATTAAATAAGCCTCACCTCCATTTCCCTTTCCGCCAATAATCACTCACTCCACCCTTTCCGTTAAAAGTGAAAGTGAAAGTAAACGTAAACATGGCCGTATAGTTTACGGCACTGTCACATTCTCTCCCCCCCTGAAAGAAAACAACCCATGGTTGTTTATTTGGGAGTGTTAAAATCCCAGAAACTCCTCTTCTTCATCAGAGTTGTCTTGGAATATTTTTAAGAGTTTTTCCTTATTTTGGGACTCTAGTTCTTCGGCTGTCGGGTAGCACATTTTCATATTGCACACATGGGTTGTTCGGACATCTTCCCCAGTAGTCTCCAGTGCAAAACGGTAATTCAGTGGACCCAGCTGTTTTATTACACGGTAAGGACCTTTCCATTTACTTGCTAGTTTAGCAGTGAATTTAGCTTTTGCACTAGATTGTGGAAAATGCCTTATCCACACACGATCTTCTTCTTTAAATGTTAGTTCTCGTCTGTGTTTGTTGTAATTTCTTGTTTGTCAAACATGAGCTTTTTTGCTGTTTTCCATAGCTTTGGATTGAAGCTGGGTTAAACAATGAACAACATCGTATGCTGGCACATCAGGATTGAGATTTTTACCTCGGAGAAGTTTGTCCATTGGACTCTGTAGCTTTCTTCCCAGTTGCAGTTCTGCTGGAGTCATTCCTATGGTCTCTTGGACAGCAGAATTGATGGCAAATCTGAACTCCGGTAAATATTGATCCCACTTGTTATGATTTTCATCTAGGTATGCCGCTATCATGTATTTAAGTGTGCGATTGACTCTCTCTGTCATGTTGGTCTGAGGATGGTATGCAGTAGTCAGTCTAGGAGTTACATTCCATTTTTCGCAGACATCCTTAAATACAGACGATACAAATTGTGTACCCCTATCAGACAGCAGGAAATCAGGCACACCCCATCTGGTCAGAATCTCTTTCCTGAAAATGGCAGCAACTGTTTGTGCAGTGGCATTTCGCATGGGGAACATCTCAACCCATCGAGTGAAGTAGTCAACGAAGACTAAGAGATATGCACTTCGGTTGGAACTACACGGCAAAGGCCCCATTATATCCACACCCAACATTTCATTGGGGTGAGTGACAGTGGTGTGTTGCATTTTGCCAGCAGGTTTTTGATTGTCACTCTTAAGTAGTTGGCATTTTACACATCTCTTTACCCATTGCTTGACATCATTCCACATTCCTGGCCAGAAAGCCACTTCTTGAATTCTCTTATAGGTCTTGAATATTCCTCCATGGCCACTCAAGGGGCTAGCATGATAATGCTGAAGTACCTGTTGAATGAGGCTACTAGGAACACAAATACGATAATGCAGCTGGTTGTCAGCCAGGTGAGCTTTACGGTAGAGCTTGTCTTCCAGTACTTCATATTGTTCTTTCAGATTGTCATCACCTTCTGCCATGGTCTGCAATATTTTCATGATTACGGCGTCTTTATGTTGTTCTTCCCAGATCTTATCCAGAGAGATTGGGAGATCCTCTGACTCCTTGTGGCTGGCATACAAGTTGCAACTCACACTGATGGGGATTCGAGAGAGAGCGTCAGGTGCCACATTTAGCTTTCCCTTCCGGTATTCAACAATGAAATCGAATCTCTGCAGTCGTAGGGCCCATCTGATTAACCGACTTGAGGTCTTGGTGGACCCCATCACCCATTGCAGTGCAGAGTGGTCCGTAACAACAGTAAACAACTTGTGTTCCAGATAATGCTGCCACTTCTCCAGAGCCCAAACTACTGCCAAGCATTCTTTTTCCGTCGCAGAATAATTCACTTCAGCTTTGTTCAAAGCTCTGCTAGCATAAGCTATGACTTCCTCTTTCCCATGGTCCCTCTGTGTCAACACAGCGCCCAGACCGGTCTCACTAGCATCTGTGTAGACAATGAAGGGGTGCTGTAAATTTGGGTGTCCCAGAATGGGAGGTGTCATCAAGCTTATTTTCAGCTGCTCAAAAGCCTGCTGACATTGCGGTGTCCACTGGAAAACTCTGTCCTTCTTCTTCAGGGCATTGAGGGGTTCAGCGATCTGGGAAAAGAATGGGACAAACCGGTGGTACCATCCGGCTAAACCAAGGAATCGCTGGACCTCCTTGAGGTTTCTTGGAATTGGATAAGAACGAATAACCTCAACTTTGCTGGAATCAGCGGAGATGCCTTGAATACTCACGACATGGCCTAGGAACGCTAGTTCCTGCAGACAGAATTAGCTTTTTTTAAGGTTGATAGTCAGACCTGCTTTTTTCAGCTTGTATAAGACACTCTGGATGTCAAGGAAGTGCTGTTCAATGGTTGGGGAATAGATGATAATGTCATCTATGTACACAAAGCAATTTCGACCACGTAGTTCACCCAAAACCGTTTCCATTAATCGTTGGAAGGTAGCTGGGGCATTTTTCAAACCAAATGGCATAACATTAAACTGAAATAATCCAAATGGTGTAATAAATGCTGTCGTCGCTGTACTTTCAGGGTCCATGGTCACCTGCCAGTAACCGCTATTCAGATCAATGGTTGAAAAAATAGCAGCTCCAGAAAGAGATTCCAAGATCTCTGCGATGTTTGGCAGTGGGTATGCATCACTTTCTGTAACAGCATTTACCTTACGGTAATCTACACAAAACCGGAGACTCCCATCTTTTTTTGGGACAAGGACGACAGGTGAGGCCCAACCTGAATGAGAAGGTTTCACAATGCCTGCACTCAACATTTCTTCCAGTTGTTTCTCCACAACAGCTTGTTTGGCAGGGGACATGCGATAGGGTCGTTGTTTTATTGGTACTTGTTGGGTGAGGTAAATACGATGTTGGAGAACATCGGTGCGCCCTGGTCTGAGTGCACATACCTCTGGATTGGCCTCCAGGACTTGACGTAGCTGGCATTTTCCATCAGCCGGTAAGTGGGCTCCATTCACTGCACTGTCAATAAAGTTTTTTATGTCCATGTCATCTGTGCTGAATGTAAATTTGGGTTGAGGGGGAGGAATTGAACTCAAGAGAGAGATACTCTGGTTGATATTACCTTGTTGCTTTCCTTTTCTGGGTCTGTTCTCAGGTACACTTGCACAGCCTGGTTGAAATGGATGTTCCACGTCAGGAGTAGATTTGAAGGTATACTTTTTGTCGATTACATTTATTTGTAAACCACTAAAGAAGATGAAATCCAGGCCCAGGACTACTGAATATGACAGAGCTTTGGGTGCTAGAACTGCAGCTGGTATGGTGAATACTTTGTCATGAAGATTAATTGAGACATTCAGCCATCCCAGAGGAACCTCTGCTTCACCGTTAGCAAGATACAAAGGTCCAAGTGTCCAGGGTTGAAGATCATGGGGTGATTGAGCAATGTTCTTCCAGAGAAACTCATGGATAAGGGTATAGCTTGCACCTGTGTCCAAAATGGCTTTTCCCTTCCATGAGCCAACACTAACAGGCACAATTAACTGTTGAGGCATGCTGACAGGATTGATAGGAGTAGATGTAATGGTGGAAATGGGTTTACCTGGGGGTGTTTGAGAATTCTTCATAGTTGTTGAAGACACTGAATTGTTGGAAGGTTGGCCAGGCGGCTTGGGTGACTGGAAATTCCGTTTGTTACTAGTTGGCTGATAACCAGAAGACGGGGTTGATTGAGCTGGAGAAGTAAAGTGAGGGCATGTACCTGGTGCGTGAAATCCTCTGCATCGCCAACATTGTACAGCAGGTTGGGCAGGAGTCATCCCTCTGGGTGATGCTACAGATTTGGAACCAGCTTTGCTGTCACACTGCTCCTGTTGTTCATGGTCTTTCTCCAGTTGGTGACCCAGTCGAACCAACTCTTCCACGGTGGTTACATGGCTACGAAGATGACTAGCGAGGTAAGGTTTTATGTTTTTAAGGATCATCTTAACTATGTCTGCTTCAGTTAAACTTGGTTTCCATCTTTTACAGAGAGCTCTGTAGGTGAAAGCAAAATCCCTAATGGACTCCTTTTCGCCTTGAATCCGATGGCGGACACGTTCAGCCAACTCATCTTCATAGTCCTCAGCTAGAAAAGCAGCAAGAAAAACAGACTGAAACTCACTCCAGGTTGTGACAGATGATCTTGCAACTTACATTTACATTTACATTTAGTCATTTAGCAGACGCCTTTATCCAAAGCGACTTACAAATTAGGACAAAAATTCAGCGAGTCATCATAAAGAGGCAAAAACAACAACAACGCAAGAAGTACTCAAAATACGAAGTTCAGGTATTATTCAGAGTAGCATAAGCCTGATAAGTGATGTTTCAAAGGGAAAGGATTTTTTTTTTTTTTTTTTTATATATATTTTTTTTTTTATAAGGTTAAGTGCTCACGGAAGAGATGGGTTTTCAGCTGTCTTTTGAATGTTGTCAGGGATTCTGCATTCCGGATGAGGGTGGGGAGAGCGTTCCACCAGCATGGAACTGTGAATGAGAATGTTCTGGAAAGTGATTTTGTGGCTTTCTGTGATGGAACCACGAGACGTCGCTCGTTGACCGATCGTAGGTGTCTGGTAGGGATGTAGACTCGTAGGAGTGAGTGAAAGTAGGAGGGAGCTGAGCCTGTGATGGATCTGTAAGCAAGCGTCCAAAACTTCCCACCAGTCATGCGCAGTGCCATATAAAACTGTCCTGAAGGTGGCCAAGATGTCAGCGTCCATTAGAGGATGTACTGCAAGAAAGTCTTGACATCGTGTTATGTACAACAAAGGATCTGGGTCATCAGCTGGCCTTCCAAATGTGGGAAATGTTAGCTTGAGGTGGTCAGTTTTAACAGCAGTAGCAGGGGCTACTGGATAAGCTACTTGTGATGATGATGGAGATAAGGGGTTATGAAGAGAAATACTTTTCCCACTCAGGTCAGTCATTCTTTTTTCTTGACTCTCAAACTTTGCTTCCATTTTAGTTTGCAGTTCTTTCATGTTTGTGGACAATTTGTCAGTGAGTAATGTCAATTGACTACTTTTTTTCAGCAGTTGATCAGAATCCTTCTGAAATTGCTGTTGAACTGATTGAATGTCCTGTTGAATCTCAGACTGCAACTGTTGCACCATGAAGCGCACTTATGTCACTAAGGTATTCTCTACCTTTTGAAGTTCCTGAGCCATCCTCATTTTCATAGCTTTAATTGTCTGATCAGACTCAGTTTCAGCTTGCTGCTTGTTTGCAGATAATGTAGTGGAGAGTTGTTGCTTGATTTCGTCCATCTTTCCAGCGAGTTTAGTGATCTGGCTCTCATGGCTGGACGAGTTGAACTTTAGTTCCTTAGTGAGTTCAGTTACAGCGTTCTCTTGTTTGGTCATGAAATCATGCAACTGGTCCCAGTTACCTTGTGCTCGTGCAGTGAGTTGACCAATCTCTCTTCCAGGTGTTGGGAGAGTTCTAGGCAGGTCATACTGTACCCCTGAAGATGAAGAAGGTGGTGGTGAAGCAGCGGCTGGAGATGATGTTCCAGGTGATGGAGTGCATAATTGCATGGGTTCTGGAGGTCTTGGTTCGCGTGGGAAAGGTTGATTTGGAGTGCTGCCACCTAAAGGTGTGGACACAAACTGCACCTGTGGTCCTGGCTGCACAATGCGACTGAACGGGGTAGGCGTGTGGCAGAAGGTTGGAGCATAGAATTCCTGAGGGGCTGGACGGTGCCCAGGTGGCCAATTAGGGGTGGCCACATCCGGAGCCTCCATTTCAACAAAGGTTGAGTGTGGGGAGGGGTGCTCTGCCATGATTATGTAAAGGAAATATTATATCAATAAATGATGCAATAAAAGTGTTGCAAATCAGTATTGTGTATGTCAGTTAATTCATATAATTTACATTGCCTTTTAATTGTACAAATGTAGTTCACATTTCACACGGTTCACAACATTAAGCAAGAGTCTCAAAACAATTTTTAGTTCCAAAATTCCAAACTTCCCAATTATGTAAATACAAAAAGAAAATAACAATTCAATAGAAAAAAATAAGTCAATGCAAAGTCACATTCACAAGTATTCACGTATTCACACTCAATTGTGTTCAAGTCCCTGTTCGGGCGCCACTCTGTAACAGTGGTGGTGACAGCCCTTAACTTAAATTATAATTTTTAACGAAAATTCGGGCGCCAGATAGTTTTCTAAAACTGACAAAAATCAAACAACCCAGGATAGCATAGAAAACCACTGGTTACACACAAAAAACTAATATTTCAAAACAAGTTTCAATTTACCGGGAATTTATTACATAATGTCCATAAACATTATATAAAAAAAGAACTTATTTCGAAAAACAACCAAACAAACAGTAAATAAATAAATAGGCAGATATAGTTCTTAACGTGACAGGCAAATTTCACAGTTCAAAATCAGTGTTCCCACAATCACATAAACGCTGTAAACGAAATCCCAGGTCATACTGGTCACACTCTAGCTGGGCGTCAACACTGGCAGATTCGTGCGTCCATATTCACACCAAACAATTTTGGCGGACGGAATCACAAACTGGAGAGTGTAGTTGGACCTCGCCTGGCTCCAGGAAGGAAGTTTAACGGCCTTGGACTCGTTTGAGAGTGAACCGCTCACCAACAACAGCCGGTCTTTTAAGGTGCGTCGCTATGGAATTGTCAAACTCCACGTCGCATCAGACAGCGTGCGCAGGAAGCCTCAGTTCACCAAACGCCGTCTTCCACACCACATGGTAACCATTTACTTTACTCTCCTTCTCACGAATCGAAACATACCCCGGTGACGTGTCCTCCATCCACCTTATTAAATAAGCCTCACCTCCATTTCCCTTTCCGCCAATAATCACTCACTCCACCCTTTCCGTTAAAAGTGAAAGTGAAAGTAAACGTAAACATGGCCGTATAGTTTACTGCACTGTCACAACACGCGGCCCTGCATTTGTAAGCAGGAATTCAAGGACAATTACATTGTTGTGGTTAACACCCTCAATTCCAGAATACTCCTCAAAAAGTTCAAACATATTTTCTGCATATGTCTCAAACGATTCTTCAGTACTCTGTTTCCGATTGAAAATCAATTCCCATCCAACAGGACTACAACCACGCAGCTCGCGAAGGCATTGTTTTAGTCTATTCAAGATTTCGCTCTCAGGCTCATTTTGATGCATTGACTGCACAATGGTGCCTGTCATCAAAACCTGTGGTATCTTATAGTTCAGAACATCTGGAATTGAGCTGATAACAATTTGCCAAATATCTTTTGGTTCGAGCTGAAATGCATGTTTTAGACTAACAATGTGTCTCCACCATGGTTCGAATGGCCCTTTCAACGGGAATGGTCCGATCTCTGCTTTAAACAAGCTACATTCAGTTACTGTTAAAGGACGCCGAATGGTTGACTCTGTGCCGTTTGGGTGCCGTATCACCTTAAGGGCAGAAACAGGCACCCTTTTCATAACTTTATCACATGCTTCATCTGTCTGTAAAGATACAAGATTATTAGAGCAGGCTGCCTCATCTAAGAAGTGTACATTTTTAGCCCAATCACTGTTAAGCTTGTTGGGAGTCTTGCTTTTAGCATTTAGCTTAGCCTTAAGATCTGCAATGGTGTCTTTGTGATTTTTACACTTTTTAGTCAGGGCTAACAGCTCAGCTAGTAATTTATCTAGCTGTGTTTGAAGATCTTGAATCTTTTCCTCAGACTCTTGTGCCTCTGCATTTTTAGAATGCACTTCTTCACATTTAGCATCCATAAGCGAAGATAGAAATTTTGTTAACTCATTTAGCCGTTTATAACTTATGAAGTTTAAAGCCTCAATTATTTCACCATGTTTTGATTTCTTCTGTTTACTACCCACTGTTTTCCACCAAGTGAAAATTTCATTGTCAATAGCATCCATGTTAAGACCTTTTCTATTGAGTTTGTACAGTGTAGGCTCAACCTTTTCGGCCCTTAATGTAAACAAGACATGATCAGTACACATGATTTCACAATAATGGGCTTACAGTTAATTTTCCCAGATTTTTGACTAGATAGATCTTTTTTTAGAAAGAAGACTATCTCCATCCCAGCATATCAAATACTTTAGGGGTTTACTTCTCAGAGGAACTTAAATAAGCCAAATTAAATTGAATTACTTAATTTAATTCCATCTGTGTCAAAGTTTAAGATTTTAATGGAATATAGAGTTTGTCAAGATTAGTTTAGGTTTAGTATAGGATATTAATGTTTTCAATGTGGCTTTTGGGCCTACCAGTCAGCCAGTGAGACAAAACATGGTTTAAGCGTTTGGACGCAGCATGGCTTTAGCCTTTAGCATTAGCCTTGGGCACAGCATGGCGGCATTGACAATAGCACTTAGCATTAGCCTTGATATTTGAGTTTTAGCTTATAAATCATATCATCCTGTTTTCCCCAAATTTTCTTTTCATAAACAATGCATCGATCTGCCTTTTTATTTATAAAATCACGTATTTTCCGATCTTTTACAAACTTAGATTTTTCTTTCTCTGTTTTCTGTTAGTTTGCTCATTCTCTTCGAGTGTTGCTGGTTTCAACAATGGCCGGAAAACATGCGCCTGATTTTAAAACTTTTAGGCTTTACTTTTTTTAGCTCTTCATCGATTATTCATTATTTGGAAGATGCTATACTTTAGGTTTCGTTTCTTGTTGCTTAGGCAAAACAAGGAGATCTTTAAAATCTAATGCACAAGGGTTTTCATTCTTCATCTGGCTACCGCATCACGTTCTAAACAAAGGGCTTTAATTCCGACCCGTAAACAATGCAAACATTTCTTCAACACTTCTATAAAGGGCAGAAAAAGTTTACTTACCATCGCGGCGGAAGAAAGAGAAGATGTTCAAACCTCTTGTTGATTTTAAAATCCCAAATACTTGCTGAAAAGGACATTTCTCGTGAAACTGTTTTGAGATCACGTCCGAGGTCACCATTTTGTAAGGCCCGCTATATTGGCCCACTCTGCCGGTTCGCCAATACACGGGGAAGGTTGTCACGTGTTCTGTCCTCACTCATGCAAAGTATTGGTTGGTTAAATTTGCAATACATTAATCATGTACTCACTCGTTAATTCATCTGACTCCATAAATGAAAGGTTTTAATAATATCTGTGCCTCACTAAAAGTGAGCGAATGTTTGACTATTCCTTTTAACCATTAAATAAACAATGTCAAACCCAGTTGGAATAATCACATTGTAGCAATTTAATATTTTCAGATATCAGAGATCAATTCCACAATCAATTCAAATATCTAGAACATGGTTATACATTGGTTACACCAAAGAATCTTACCCAGCTTGTACCTGAGATAGAGCGAGAGAAAGGGAAAGAGAGAGAGAGAGAGAGAGAGAGAGAGAGAGAGAGAGAGCGAGCGAAACCACCTATCCAATTCCACGTCCAGCCAAGAAGAAGAGACAGAGAGAGCCAGAACACCTTCCTTTATCCTCTGACCAGGTGATATGGGGGTGGGGTGAGATCACCCTCAAATGGCTTCTATCCCACAGGAGGGGGGTTGCCTTATCTGGCCTTATCTCTAAACCAGTTTTCTATGAACTTCTATAAACCTTATTTCCTTTTATTGTATCTATCTGGATATGAGATATCTGTACCACTCACTTTGAGACATTTCAAATGACACCAAAAACATAACAGTCAATGTTGAATATTCACATTAAACCATGGTCTTGTGTGAGTTCCTAGTTTCTGAGAGGAAGAAAGGCTGTATTGGGGAGGTCAAATGTTAATCAGCCAGCATGGCCCTTTTGTCCTATAAATCAGGCCTCAACCAGTATTTTCAGTCTTACAAAATTATAAATGCATTTTGTATATTGTATACAAAGTTGTATGTCATAAACGTGTAATCTCTGTATGTTTTGCAACAAAATAATAAATAAAATTAAAGTAGACAGCTGTAAGCACGTCCCAGTCGGGTACGTCACTTATTGGCTTCCCCGGAAACATTTCCGTTGTGTTCTGTCCTATTTGCAGCGCGTTTCTGTATTTGGTTGTGTTGTGAGTATTTGGAGCACACATGTGTTGTGAAACTGATGAAGATGTTTTCTTAATTTGCAGGTGTTTTTCTATTTGCATGTGTTTTCTTCAGTTGCAGCGCGTTGAGCTCTCTCGGCCACCGTACCTACGACTTCTTCGTCGTCCGATTTGTTCTATTGAATCGGTTCATCTAAACGGTTCTCTCTCTCATTTGCAGCTTTGGAAAGTCTGATTCATTCTAGAGAATCGTTCTTAATGAACAGATTTAACGATTCGAGTCCAATATAGCATTTCAGGTGTGTGTTTTTTTTTTTTTTTTTTTTTTTGTAGCGGACTTCAGTTCATCATATCTAATTAAATATTCCAGTTAAATATTCTAGCAGTAGGCTATTCTAGTTTTTTATTAGCTATAATTATTTATACATAGCCTAAATGTGTCTTGAGAGCCTACAAATATATATATATATATATATATATATATATATATATATATATATATATATATATATATATATTCAACATTATTTCTAACAAACATTTGAATTATTGGATATAATATAGAATAATAATTGGATAAGAGTTTATATTTCAGATATATACTGATGTCTACAAAATAGGGGTACATTTTTTTTTAAATAAAATACAACAGGCCTTAATGATTTTAGACAAATCATTTGGACGCTTCAAATAGCCTATTGTATCAATTACAGTACATTGTGACACCAGTAGGTACACAGTAAAAAACGTTGGGTTATTTGTTAAACCCAACCTTTGGGTTACACATATTGGGTCAATATGTTGGGTTATTCGTTGGGTTATTTTTAACCCAACATTTTTAAGTGAGTAGCAACAAGTGACTGATAAAAATGTAATAAAAATCATTTATTCAAGAGATTCGTTCAAAAATAAATACAAATAATAATAATACTAATTTATACCATGGGCTGTTTAAATACTCGATTCTGATTGGCTGGAAGGTGTGCAGTAAAACCCTTTAATGCACAGGTAGTTCCAGTCAGTTTGATTACAGTTACAGTTTACAGTAAACTCCGGTAAAACTGAGGCATTACTTGTTGGAACCATGCACCAGATCCGCTCCTCTCCCGTATCTCAGTTCATCTTGGACGACCAAGCCATTACTTTCTCCTCCTCAGTTACAAACCTAGGGGTTAGGTTTGACCCGCAGCTGACCTTCAACGAACACATTAAATATATTTGCAAAACCTCCTATTACCATCTTCGAAATATCTCTAAACTACGTCCTCTTTTAACTCTTCAGGATGCAGAGAAACTTGTCCATGCTTTTATTTCCACCAGGTTGGATTATTGCAACGGACTCTTCATTGGGACTTCTGTCAGAAACATGCAGAAGCTACAATACATCCAAAATAGCGCTGCCAGAGTCCTCATGAGAGTCCGAAAATTTGATCACATAACTCCCATCTTACACTCACTCCACTGGCTCCCTGTTTCATTCCGGATCGACTTCAAAATTCTGCTGTACACACACAAATGTATTACTGGACATGCACCATCTTATCTACAAGAACTCATCACCTTGAAATCCTCTTCCCGCACTCTCAGATCATCAGGCCACCTACTTCTTCAGGTCCCGACCACTAGACTTCGTACTATGGGGGACCGAGCTTTCTGTTCAGCTGCACCGCGGCTTTGGAATCAGCTCCCGAGTGAGCTGAGAGAAGTACCCAGCTTGGACACTTTCAAGGCAGAACTGAAGACTTTTTTATTTAGAAAGGCCTTTATGTGCTGATTGTTTTATTGTTTTTTATGGTTTTTAGTATTCTGTAGTTATTATTGTTGTTCTTTTGTGTAGCACTTTGAGATTCTTCGGAATGAAAAGTGCGTTATAAATAAAATTGATTATTACAGTTCTAAATGAATCCGCTACTATAAACATTGGTAACCATAGTAACACAGTTACACTTGCAAGCAGAGTGAGAGACTCATATGAAAACGTTTATTTAGGTAGGCTAAATGGATGATTTTTGCATATCGTTTAATTTGTATGGTGAATATGGCAATTTTGAGAAATGGGCCCAGGCACAAGACGAAAAAGAAGACTTGTTGAATGACAAAAAGCGGCACAAAGAATTAACAATAAATAAATGACATGATTAGTTCAAATAAAGATTGCCTTGTCACTGTCAGTGTTGCCTATCATTCATAAATAATTTTAATAAATCCATTAAAGAATCATTAAGTTAGCTATATGCTTAAGCAACGAGGGGACTAGCTGCTAGACTTTAAAGAGACGCACACAGGTAACGTTAACTCGCGCACGCATCTCTCTCTCTCTCTCTCTGTTCCTTCTCTTTCAGTTCTCTGTCTCTCTCTTTTAATAATGAATTTAAATAAATGTGATAATTCATTCAAATAAAAGCAATCCGATGGCTCTACTTTATTTAAAGTGGACGGAGTGCTAGAACTAACGAGCCGTAACTTAAGAAAATAACCGTCATTTTTACACGTCTGTTAAAAAATTACACTGTGAACATCAGTTACAGCTTTAACTTGTTTTTAACTTGGCAAATAACCAAGGTATAAGCGGGATAATCCACAGCTAGCCATGCATTAAAGAATTGTAATGCACTTCGTAGAGGCAACCACCCTCCGCTTCGCGTCGGGCGGTTCTTCGCCTCTACGTCGTGCATTAAAATCCTTTAATGCATGGCTAGCTGTGGATTATCCCTTACATATATATATATATATATATATATATATATATATATATATATATATATAAGCCCAAAAATAGAGGTCCACCCACTTGGAGATTTCTGGCCTCAACAACCCCTACTGATCTGATATCCAACAATCCAATAATTCCTACATTTATTTTCCTAATTTTCATGACTCGCACAGGCAAATGAATCTTGGAATATGGAAAAGCTTACTTTCAGCGGATGGAGTTATTGCCATTACACTGATTTTGTCAGGAGAAAAGACGAATTGAACACCGTTGTGTAATTTGTGGCATTACTTTACTCTGGCATTACATGGCTTGGCCGCCCACATTCCTCTGATCCCGATATAAATTATTTTACTAATTAAAAATCTTTTTGGAAAATGAAACATTTTCTTACGAACTATTTTTATTTTTTTTAATAAAACATTATGAAACATAAATGGATGACAGAGACAATTAGCTTCAAGCAATTAATGAGATTAATACAAAATTTTTACTTAAAAGTCACTATCAATCATCATTGAGTGTTTGTAATAACGTATGACTGCGATCCAGTGTGTATTTTGATCAAATGATGAGGCAGAAATATGTTGTTAATTATATTTTAGAATAAGTTTATGGGGAAGATATGGTTGATGGTAGTGGCGCAAAGGATAAGACACATACCTTTGGTGTGAGAGACCCGGGTTCGAATCCACTGTGAGACACCAATGTGTCCCTGAGCAAGACACTTAACCCCTAGTTGCTCCAGAGGCGTGCGACCTCTGACATATTCATGGGTTTCATCAGGTCCCTTTCCACAGGTGTATAAAATCAAGCACCTAGATTATGAATGCAGACTGCATTGTGCTTGATTAATACACCTGTGGAAAGGGACCGGATGAAATCCATGAATATAGCAATTGTAAGTCGCTTTGGATAAAAGCGTCAGCTAAATGAATAAATGAAGATATGAAATTACGACTTCTGTGGGGAGTGAAGGAAAAGTGATATAACTAAAAGTATAACTAATTACTGTTGTCAGAAAGTAATAATATTACTTTTGAAAGGAGTAACTAGTAACGAGTAGTATTACATTTTTGAGTAATGAGCCCAACACTGGTCACTACTAAGAGTTTATATTCCATAAGCTACTGTAGGCTGTTGTCTGAATGGGACATTTCTAGACTCACACCTGTAAGTAAATGAGGGGTTTTAATTCATTGAAAAATTTAACTGTCATTACCACTCAGAATTATTATTTTGTCATATTTTATTTTACACATGGAGGAATAATACAGAATTTTTGGCTCTCAGGCGTCTTCAGTGTGTGAATACAAAGTGCACGGCTGATAAATGCTGTTCTTTTGAACTTTCTATTCATCAAACAATCCTGAAAAAAAAAATTGTACACAACTGTTTTCAACATTGATAATAATAATAAATGTTTATTGAGCATCAAATAATCATATTAGAATGATTATTGAAGGATCATATGACACTGAAGACTGGAGTAATGATCTTGAAAAATCAGCTTTGCCAACACAGAAATAAATTGCATTTTAAAATATATTCATAATAGAAAACAGTTTTAATTGTAAAATATTTCACAATAATTCTGCTTTTGCTGTATATTGCATCAAATAAATGCAGCCTTGGTGAGCAGAAGAGCTTTCTTTTAAAACATTAAAAAAATCTTACCGTTCTAAAACTTTTGACCAGTAGTGTGTATATATATATATATATATATATATATGTGTGTTATTAATAATAAACATCATCAATTAGTAAATAGGCTTGTTAGTACACCAAAATGTTATAAATTGTACATAACCTTACACAAGGCCGCATTAATGCACGGGCTTACCTGGGCTGAAGCCCAGGGGCTTCCCATGTTCAGGTTCATGATGAGGTCCTTACAGATTTATAATCACAGCATAAATGAACAACCCCAACAACTATATACAATTTAATTTAATACAATCAATGTCACATGATCTATATGAAGCAAATCTCAAATGCTTGAAAGTTTATATTTAAAAAAAAAATATTCTGCTCTAAAATATTAAATTTAGACAAAGCATCAACATCGTAAAACTCTGTAAAGCTGCTTAGAAAAACACTATACAAACAAACTGACACACAACTTTTATGATTACAATGCATGTAAATGAGTTTAGAGTTGATTGGTGTCTTTATTCACTTCCACAGCTCCAGGTAAAGATGCTGCTTTTGCAGTTTTCTCCTACAGTATAGCTTTAAAGCTGTACCATTAGTAACACAATTTTCTCCTCTTTTGTTCAGGAATAAAGGGCCTTAGAAATGGAGAGACAAGAGATAAATCATGACAGAGAAATATGAACAAGCTGACCTGTAGGATTGGATCAACATTTAGATGCAATGTTCAAATGAAATAGTATAAATCATAAGAAAACTTTTTTGTTACTGGCTCGTGTCATATTACAGTTCTCATTTATTCTCAGTGTTAATCTCAGTCTTAACTTACTCTTGCAAAATATTCATGGAAAAGCCCTGGTCATTCAGAAGAATCTCCACATCCTGGTCACAACTGCCCTGCCTTTTGTTTGTGCCTGCCTGGCATTTTTGAGACAGTTCATTGCATAACCTTCATAATCAGAAAGCACAGCATCAGTACAGAGTCTTTAACAAACCTGATATATGCTTTTAATTATTGTTATAATAATAATTTGTGTGAGAAACAGACCAACATTTAAGTTGTTATTGAATTGTTAATGAACTACGAGATCTAGAGCGGATGTAAAGAAAACTTAATTAATGAATAACAATTCTCAAGCTTTTGATTTGTTCCTTACAAAAAGGTATTATGTGACTTCAGAAAACTATGCCTCAAAAGTTGTTCTTTTATGGTGTTTTTGTCTCCTTTTTAAAGCTTGTAAGCTGTACTCTCCGTGAAATTGCATAGAAAATCTATATAATGATAAACCAATACAAACCCGTAAAATGTAATCATACAACTTGGTCTTGTGTTTGACCTCTTCAAGATCTCGATTCCATCCTTTTTTAAGAAGTCAGCATTTACCCTAGATGTGGAAACACATTATACAGATAAAATGATTAAGATTGATAATGGCATTCTTCACATGCTTATTACACATTCATTTAAACTATTCCATAACAGTTTAAATGGATGAAGGCCATGAACTACAGATGGGCGGTTTCATTTGCTTTGTAAGGTTATCTGATATAGCAAGAGCTAAACTGCCTAAATAAATAAATAAATAAATAAACAAAATGAATAAAATAAATGAATAAAATAATAATAATAAATGAATATAATAATAATAGAAAATACAAAAGATCTTGTTTACTAAACCATTTTGTGTTTCTAAGGTTTCTAAGACAATTCCTCAAAGGTGTGTGTGTGATCAGTGTCATTAATTCATAGCCTTAATGTTTTAGTTCACTGAAAAAATTAAACTCTGCCATGTCATTCATAACCTGTGTGTCTTTCTTTCTTCTGCAGAACACAGAAGAAGATATTTTGAATAATGCTGGTAATAAAACAGTTTTGGTTCATTGTATTTCTTGTCCAAACAATGGAAGTCCATGGGATCTGAAACTGTGTTACACAAGCATTCTTTAATTAAACTTCTGTTGTGTTCCTCAGAGGAAAACAGGTTTGGAACAACATGAGGGCGAGTAAATGATGACAGGATTTCCCTTTGAATATTAGATATTCAGTTCTTATCAACAGACAAATTCCCATAGAAACAGGACAGAGGAGATTTCAGATGTTACTCACGAGAGTTCGGTTAGACTGGGGCAGTTCTGGGTCATGTGGAGGATCCAGAGAGACCACATCTCAGTTAGACACCCCACACTCATTTCCATCTTTTTCAGGTTAGAGAAGGAATGGAGAAATGACAGTAATGCTTCTAAATCCCTTTGGTGAATTATCTGAAAAAGTCTGGTCCAGTTGATGTTGATTATCTCTGAGTGTGGAAAGGTGAGACTGAATGCTTCCAAATCCTTTTCTCCTGGAGAGAAATCCAGGCCAATCTCTATGCAGATACTATTAAAAAAAAGAATTAAACAAATATTCAAGTTGTTGGTGTGTCTACGAATCAATAATTTCTTGCTTAGAATATCTTTTTGTGATACATTTTGAAACTTATGATTAATTGGTGGTTTGTTGGGCACCAGCCAATATTTGCATCATTAGCAATAGTCAAAAAAGATAAAAGTGTGTACCTTATTTTTTTAAACTGTTTTTGGTGATCAATTTAGTTGCATTATTACTATTAGAATTATAATCTATTAGATTGCGGAGACCAAGTATGCCAGATAAACAAGATGATGATATAATTGGTTATACAAAACATATTAATCATAGAATTATTTCTGGTTATCATGAGAAAAAAAACAACTATATTTTATAAAAAATAAAAAAAATCACTTGTTCTTCACCTGGACGGCTCTTCGTTGATTGACAGAGCAAGTGAGTCGACAAGATAATTCGCATCCTTAATTTGGCAAGTTTCTACACAAACACTGCAAATCAAAGCACAGAAAAAATATACATGAACTAAAAGTTAAACAAAAGCACATTAAAGGATGATAGCACATGTGCATAAAACACATCAAATGTATTAAATATATTTTTAAACATTACCGCTGTGAGCTCAGGGTCTGTCCTCTCGCGAGAGTGTAGATCAGTTCACTGAGATCAGAGTCTGATGGACCTTCAATAAGCAAGCTTCAAAATCAAATCCAGAACATTACTGTACAGACTAATTAAGTTTAACTTGCAACAGCAAATTATAGATTAGATTTTAATTACATCCACCAAATATCTGTTTTAGACCAACGCACTTACCTTGCTTCTTTAAACTTATGAAGTTCAGGCAAAATCATAGACAAATCTTCCGATGTTAAACACAAATCAGAAATTTCCTCAATCCTCTGACAGCACTGAGAGCAGTACAGCAGGGCACAGAAGTCTGTTCTACTGAGGAAATTACCATCTGGATGAATACTTTTACAGGATCCCATTGCTTCTTTCACAAAGTCTTCTTCATGAAGTTCATAGAGACAGTGAAGAACAAAACATACTGCTTCCGAATACAAGGAATTACCTTTAATATTTTCGAAAATCCATTCTTTCAGATGAGCTTGTGTTTTTGGACGAATGAACACACCATGTTTTTTAAGTGTGAGTCTCACATCCTTATTCAACAAACCAAATGCAAATTGCACCACAGCTGCTAAACGTGGTTCTGAGAAATTATCCATTAAAAGTAACCTTGTAAGTTTCCTCTGGGACTCTTCTTCATCCAGAAGGACATAGTACAGAGCAGTGAAGAACTCCTGAAAGCTGAGATGCATGAAACTGAACATTGTCTCCTGGTGGATTCGTCTCTTAGACAGGAACTTGCACAAGAATGGATTTCCAGCAGGGTCTGAAATGGTTTCATTCACACTTTTCTCATCCAGCAGGACTTGCTGTTCCTGCATCCCTCTCTCTGCCAGCTGACCCAGACTCCTCAGCAGGGTCGGGAGGACGGACGGACTCAAACCCTGGCAGTGATGCTCCAGAAGAGTGCACACAAAGTCCACGTAGATGGAGGTGGTGGTTTCCAGTCCGCTTGTCGCATCTGCACCATATTTGAATCTCTCCTGGATAGTTGTGCAGATGATCCAGCAGACGACAGGGATTGAGCAGGCAGTGATGAGGGTTTCATTTTCCTTCACATATGTATAAGCCTCCCTGAAACGTTCCTCATTTTGAAAGAACTTCTGGAAGTACTCCTCCACCCCCTTTTCTGAAAATCCCACAATCTCAGAGAAACGCTGAGGTCCTTTGAGCAGATTACTGAGTGTGTCCGTAGCTGTAGATCTGGAGGAGACCAGCAGGAAAGACTCTGGCAGGATTCGACCCCTCAGCAGGGCACAAAGAGTGTCCACAGGTGGGGCTTTCTGAAGCAGATCAGTGTGTGCTGACGTGTCAATAATGTCCTGTGTGAGTTTCAGCTCATCAAATCCATCAATGACGACAAGCACCTTCTCTGGCGACTGCTGTAAAATCTGTGAGATCTCATCTGATGATAAACTACAACTGCAGCTCAAGATCTCCACCAAACTCTTCTCGCCAGGAATGCGATTTATTTCTTTACACTTTAAGTGGAACACAATTTCAAACCGCCCTTTGTAGAAGTCACCAGATGCCCAGTCCATCATGATCTTCTGCACAGTGAAAGATTTCCCATTTCCAGAATTTCCCTGCAGTATCACAGAACTAGGACTGATCCCGTGGTCATCTGGGTCGAACAGAGAGCTGAGATGGACAGAGTCTCCACTGCTCCTGGAGCTGAGGACCTGCTGGAGGCTCTCTCCACTGGAGCGGATCTCTTCTTCTCGCTCTTTTCGATCTCTATGTTTCTGAAGGATCAGAGGTTGTGTGAAGCGCTCAGACAGCAGCACATGTTCACCAGGCAGTGAGTTATACTCAGTCACATACTGATACTCGCTGCAGATCCGCTTCATATATTTGTGAATCACTGGGCTGATTTCTGTAGAAAAGGTCAATGTTCAAAGAGTTAGTTTTTTTTTTCTGATTCTAATACAGTAAGAAATTCCAGAGCAGAGAAATACCAACTAAATTATGAGGTCGATGGAGTGCAATATTTAAAACATATTTCTATAAAACTCATCAGTCACCTGAGGAATGTGTTTTTTCAGAGTGTGTGTGATGTCCTGTGGAGCCTGTAGAACATTAGACAATGTTGATACTTGATACATTCATTGATTTATTAATTGATATATTGATTAAGGCATTTCACATATATTTTCAAACATTTTACATCAATCTATCTATCGCTGAAGAAATGTATTAGATCACCACCCAATGTAAGGTTTGTGCCACAACTGCCCTAAACTAACAGTATTGGTGATTCACATTTTTTGAGAAGGGAACAAATACGTTCAGACTGCACATTCTTGAAAACACTAAACGTACTTATAAAGTCTATCCATACGTGGAAGTTACTTATTTTTGCATTTTGTAGAGCAATTTTCTACTTCCGGTTTGAAAAGCAATGACTCTCAGCTGATCCACGTCTACCTATAGGAATATGACGCCTATCACTGTATTCATATATCAGCTCCTCCAGTATTATCAACAGCTATCGCGTTTCTCAGGAGTGAATTACCCCCCTCCATCCCCAGCTCTTCTCGTCAGTCAGGATTTGATCTTCTAATTCCCCTTTGAATCAGACTAAATTCTTGAATTATGTTGTACATTAAATTATTGACATTAATGACATCTGCAATACATTCATGTTGGTTCTGTTCGGTTTACCCTAAATGGGGTTATTGCTGCTCTCCCTGCTGTTATCCATGCAGGGTTCTTGCAGGTTTCAGTAAGTCAAATTTCAGACCTTTTTAAGACATTTTAAGACCATAAAGATTGAAATTTAAGACCTACACGACGCATTAACCAGCAAATAACAAATAAAATTACCATCAATGTGCACTTTTTGTTTCCATAAACATTAAAATAATAATTAAAATGATGGCCAGATTTTAAAAGAGTGTCTTGCAACATGTTATCTACTAACATGTACAAGTTTTGACAAAAAAGGTTTATAAAAAGATAAACCTCACATATTTCAGCCTTTAAATAATTCATTATAAAAAGAATGAGTAAAAAAAAATAGATAAATTACTGACATTTACAATGCACATTAGCTTATCTTTTATTATTAATAGTAAAATTAGGTCCGATGTTCCCGTGGCGTCTGTCGTTGCTATGCAACCATGCATGCGCTCTCCACAACGACAAAGAAGTTGTTGTCATAGATAAACATAATAAAGGCTAGATGTCTTACGGCGGAGTCTCTAACATCATCACCGGCGGCCATCTTGTCACAGGCAAGATTTCTGGCGGGCTCTGTGGTACCTGATGTAAGGTGAGTGATCTGCACGGACACAAATACTCTTTATCTCACGGAAATCTTGACGGATTTACAAACGGTTTGGTTTCTTACAAACGTTATTAATGTGGCTATAATTCTGGATGCTTGAACATGTTGGAATTGCAGCTTTTCTTTTCGAAAAACGACTTAATCGTGCACCATAGTTGTGTATCACGGCTACTTGCGCAAGTTATCAAGGCTGAGACCACAATCGAGCTGTTCAATTGTATAGGTTTTACTGACACCAATAACGATTTTATGACAACTAATCTTTTGTCTAAATTACAATCTTTGTGGATGTGGTTGTAGTTATTAGCTGGCTAATAACAAGAAGCTGTGAGTGTGGTTGTAGTTATTAGCCTAGCTGGCTAATAACAAGAAGCTTTGAGTGAGACCAAGTAGCAGCTAGCGTTACAGTTTAGCGGCTACCCAGCAATTTTACATCAGTGGGAGAGGCAGAATTGCTCTTTCTTTTCAATATAACTTAAGTTGCAGATGATTTCCAATCGGTTTGGTTTGTTAAAAACATCTTACATTATGATACAGGAAATTGCTGGCTTTATAAGAGAAGATGCCAGACTTTTGTGCAGCCTACGGATGCTCCAATCGCCATATATTTTTCTAAAGTCATAACAAGTGACCTAGAGGGCTGAAATGTGGTCAGTTCAGAGATGCTTGTTATCCGGCAGAAAGAAAAAACAATATTCTAGCCTCTATAACTCTGTGCCAGTACTTCACACAATTATTCTGATTGTTTCCTAAGAAACTACAGGGTCTCAGCTTTCTGAAGAGGTCAGGCATTTGATGGTAGGCCAAAATAGGTGAGAACAGTGATCTCTGAAGAAGGCACAGTGCAATGTCGGGGGGAAAAGCCTAGAAATGGCCCAACCCTGAAGAAGTTCAAATAAACATGTAATAATTCAAATTATTTTATTATAATAGTAATATTCATATTATAAAAGTGTGTATATATATATATATATATATATACTGTATCTCATGTTGCCATTCTGTACACTGAGTTTTAGTAGCCTATATATTGATTTAACATAAAAAACATAAATACCTTGTGCGTGTGTATATTCATTGCACCTATCTGTTCTGTTAATGTTATTTTCATAAGGAAGTCATATTGTAATTATTCATAAGTATGCAGTGTCATAACTACATCTCTGATGTTTATAACAAACCAAACCGTTTGAAAATCGGAAGAAAATTGAGCAAGTTATGGTTATTTAAAAAGTACATGCACCATTAAAACACAATGTTACGAGTGAGCTGACTGTGACAAGATGGCCACCAGATGCGGACGTCGACCTCCATTGGCCAGCAGCGCGGACGAGACATCTAGCCTTTATTATGTATATATCTATGGTTGTTGTAGTAGCTAATGGATTTCCACCACCGATAAACGCTTGCTGTAGCTCTGCTTCAAGATTTATTTACAGAGAAGAGAAAAACACCTGTAGTGTTTGGGTGCACCCCCATCCTTCCTGTTGACTGAGCTTTCAATGTTGTTACGGAAAGGGTGAAGCTGATTGGTTGGTTCTTGTCACATGACCTGCGGTGCGCTTGCGGAAAAAAGTTGAGATTTTTTCATCTCGCTCCACCTGGAAAACACAGCCGCATCGCTTCTATTATGAGCGCGCTTGCCGCACGCCTACATTTGAAATAACGAACTTGAGCGCACAAACGACTCGATTACTTTTTTGCTACTTTGTAATAACTTTCTACTTTGTAATAACTTTCTACTTTGTAATAACTTTCTGCGGCCAGCGTTTCTGGAAATGAACGAGGGTAAAACCTTTTTAAGACCTGACTAAATTAAATTTAAGACCTCGGATGAAAATCTGGCCATTTTTAAGACGTTTTAAGGCCTTAAAATTAAAGTTCAGAATTTTTGACTTTTTTAAGACCCCGTGGGAACCCTGCCATGCTAGGCTGCATCGCTGCACTGGGAGTTCTTGCCCAGAACCGAACCATACCTCCAATCCAAAATACTATATGCTAATTGTCAATCGTATTTGATGATAGTGGTCCTGACAGAAATAAGTTAACAAGATGGAAAATTAAGACAAAATATTTAAGGTTCCTAGAAGAGCTTCTGCAATTTGTGCAATGCCTGTAAAAGTACATATTTTAACAGTACATATCTCAGTACATACTGTAGGTCTAGACACATGTGGTATAATAGCCAAAATTAGTGTGCTCTTACCTAAGGCTCTAAACAGAGATGGCTCATGCTTTTCCAGGCTAGAATAAAAGGCAGATTTAACCTTGTCTCCTCCAGAGTGCAACACTTTATAAAACTCTCTCATTTTCTCCTGGTTAGTATCTGCTGCTCTGATCTTACAGTACGGCTCATATTCCAGCATGCCACCGGACCGCAGCTCATCCGCTATCGGCATCACCATCTGTACTCTCTGGACAAGTTTCGCCCAATGGGCGTCCACAAACCGAGCACCTGGTAGAGAGATAACAACATGATAACTGCTCACAAGGAAGAACGTGATTTCACAAGATTCAAGAACGTCATATTCTATAGTGTAGCAAGTACTTATCTGGGCAACTTCACTTTTAATCAGTGTAATGCAGACTTTTTTTTCATATGACTATCACTGCTTTTACTGTGGTAACTACTTACGCTCTGAGTCTTGGTCCATGGTGTCTCATAAGTGTCTATGACATGTTGTAGAGAGCTGTCTTAAGTTGTGCTCTAGGAAATGAAACATAATGCACGTGGTGTGAGATGGTTGAAGAGAGCTTTTGTGACCCATGGTTAAAGATTACACTATTGGTAAGCAGTAAATTAAGTGGCATGTAGAAAAAATGAATAACGAAATAACCATATATGGAGCATACAACGCCTAGTTTTACTATGCATATCCTCATCTGCATATAATTTGCATATGATTATTCATCCACACGTGATAACATGTTTAACGGTACCAGACATTAGAAAAGTATGAGATATGGATGTCACATTTCATTAATAAAAATCATTTAGTAGCCTATCCTTGCCTTGTTTTTGAATAAATAAAACAAATAGTGTAAAATACATTTCCGAGAAAGTTTTTCTCAATCTTTCCCACTGGCCAAATAGTATTTAATTTATTTTAATTTATTTATATTTTTTAATGGAAACAGATAGACCTTGTTGTGCATTATTTCCACGAAACTATTTTCTCAGACAATCTGCTATTATCATGATAAGCAATTATCTCTGTAGTTAAAACATTAAAACACAGCATGCCACAGCAAAAGTGTTCAAAAGCATTGCATCCACAACAAATATTTATATTTATTGAATATAAAAATGTTGTAACTTCTCAGTAATGGTTTCATGTAGTTTAAATGTTTAACACTATTAATAAGAATGGCATATTTAATAAAAAAAATGATATCAGAAGTAAAACGTAGTTTAAATCTTTATTTTATTTTTTAAACTGTTATTGTGAACATACATTGTAGGCTATATATAGGACTCATAATGAAGTTTTACGGTTTTACTTAATCTGCCGTTAGATAAGCTAAATGCGTATGTGTCTAATTTTCTTTAGATTATCTGTCTAAAAGTGACAAAAAATACATTAACTCCAGCTCACCATCGATGTCGCCAAACCGCTCCGTCTCCAAACCGTTCCGCATGGGCCAGATTTTGCGTGCAGGTGCGAAGATTTTACCCCTACTGCAAGTTTAGAGAGCAGGTAAAATCATCACAGACTCCACTCACCCTGGACACCCCGTTTGAACTGTTACCGTCAGGACGGCGACACAGATCACTGGCCACAAGAACATCCAGGCACAGGAACAGTTTCTTTCCACAGGCCATTTCCCTTCTGAACACTTAACATGCCCCCCAAGGCATATGCCTGCAAGTGCAATACTCCCACTGTCTAGTGCAATATTCTCTAACTCAGGTGATATTTATATTTATATAATTCTACTACTCAAAATACTGTAAATATGTTCATAATCTGTAACATGCACTAGACTCCCACTGTCTAGTGTAATATTCTCTAACTCAGGTGATATTTATATTTATATTATTCATACTACTCAAAATACTGTAAATATGTTCATAATCTGTAAATGTTTATTTGGACTAAACCCAACTGTGACCCTACTTTTTTACTTTTATACTATTTTTTTTTTTTTTATATATATTTTATTCTTAGAATTTGTATTACTATGTTTCTTGTTGTATTTGTAATTGTATATGTGCACTGGAAGCTTCAGTTCCAAGAAAAATTCTTTATGGGTGCAAGCACACTTGGCAATAAAGCTCTTTCTGATTCTGAAGTTTGTTTTTATAAATCACAACTTATGCGTCGGAAGTGTCGTACGCCAGGGTATGTTTTGTGCGTACGCAACGGTTATAAATGAGGCCCCTGGTCTGCAGCCTCCCCATGTAGAAAAACTCTGATATTGCACACTTAAGGATGTGTTGCAGTACTAATACACCTTACGTATTATCATTAAAATGCCACATGAAACAATAATAATAAAAAAAAAAAAATAAAAAAAAGTAGCCTACCGCACGAAATAATTCACTTACCTCACTCAACTGTCCCGCACCCATCCGTCCCGCGTTTCAATCGTCCCGGGTCTTCCCTACTCAGTCTAAAAAAAATAGTAACAATAATAAAACACATTATGCTGCGCGTCTAGTCGCGGTTTAGAAAAACAATAACAATATCGATCGTGTAAGTGAGCAAAACTCATCTCGTGACTTCGAGGCTTCATGGCAGAAAAGTGATCAATAAGTTACGGTCCAGTCTTGTTCTTACCTTCAGTGAAGTCGACATAGTATTCACGGTGAAGATATCAATGATTTGTCACGAATATTTATTAGTAACATGAATTTCTAGACTAGGCTACAGATCGAAAGTAGTTTGTGGACACACCTCTTCTGAACTTCCTTTTTTTGTTTTCGACATTCCTCCTCAAAGACAGACGGCAAAAGATCATCTCTCCAAAATAGTACTGGTGTAAAACGTGGAAGGCTGATAATATTCCACAAGCTTTATTTGCCCTGCATTTAACGTTATATAGCATATAGGCCTACAATGTGCAAAAGCCGTCGCAATGTGAGTTAAAAGACGTGCTCCAGATAATACTGGGCTCCTCTCGTCGAAAAGTCAAGTAAGAGACGGTCGATAAAGTGCGTTTTTTTTACCGCGCTCTTCATTCCTAAGCTATCAGTAAGGCGTCGTCTTGCAGCACTTTTGCAAATGCGATCTCATCCTGAAATAAATTACAAACACATACGAATCAACCACGATCACACACAGTGCTCACCAATTCAACACAGAATGGCTCAGTTCAACTATAGCCTACTTCTAGAGGGGGTTCAGCGAAAAATCGGCAGCAGGAAGGAAGTAGGCGCTACCCTACTGGAGACTTCCTCGTCGTCCGATTTGTCCTATGGAATCGGTTCATCTAAACGGTCCTCTCTCTCATTTATAGCTTTGGAAAGTCTGAATTATTATAGAGAATAGTTCTTAATGAAGATATTCAACTTGGTAAATTACCCATTAAATTAGCAAAATTTCACCAGCAGGTTTTATTATCATGGTTACTGGTTTACAAACATAATTTTTCACCTCACCGTTGTTTTATTTGGAATAATCAGAATATTATTTACAGAAATAAATCATTGTTTTTTGAGAGATGGTATTTAAACAACATATATATTGTTAATAAGCTGATGGATGACAATGGTCAGTTTCATTCATTTCCAGAAAATTTGTTTTTGGGGCTTCATTAAAGGAATATAATATTGTATTCAACGCCATTCCTAATGGTATAAAAACTCTCTTGAAAGGAGAGCAAACTTATAGTCCTATATCTTTGAATAACACTTCTATTTCAATTGAAGAGATTTTGATTACTGATGACAAATTCAATAACCATTTTGTTTGTAATCTTATGAACAGAAAATCTATTCCAGTATCATCTTTCAAGTGGATGGTGTTACGATATTAATTGGAGAGTGGTCTGGTCTCTTCCACACAAATATTTGTTAACAAACAAGATAAAATAAGTTATATTTAAAATACTACATAGATGTTACCCCTGTAATAGTGTACTCAATAAGTATATCCAAAACATAGAAGATAAATGTTACTTTCTGTGATGTTGAAGAGACAATTGTGCATCTTTTTTGTGAATGTGTTTGTGTTAAAGCTTTTTGGAATGAGTTATGTTCCTATCTCTCAGAAAAAAAACAAATGCCAAAATATGTATTAACACCTTTAGTATTATTTTTCTTTATCATAATCCAAATTCTCATATTCAGTACGTTGTTAATTTGTTTATGATTCTTGGTAAATTTTTTATTCACAAATGCAAATTTTTGGGTAAGATCCCGTTACTGTCTATTTTTTTTAGTAGACTATAATTCCTATGTTTTGTCTTTGATGGGCATAACAAACAAAAAGTCTTTGAAAAGTCAAAGATTGCTTTCAATGTTTAACCTTGTATAATTTTATTTTATTTTTTGTTTATTTTTCCTTCCCTCTGGCACTCTATTTTGTTTATATATTTTTTGTGATCTATGTCTTGTTTTTTTTTTATTATTCCTGTTGTTATGTACTTGTTACATTTTCATTTTTGGCCTTAATAAAAAAAAAAAAAAAATGAAGATATTCAACGATTTTTTGCAGACTATTTAGTTCATCATGTCTATAAATATTGCAGCTAAATATTCTACCAGTATTCTAGTTTTTATAAGCTATTATTATTATTATTATTTATATTAAACAAAAGTATTTTCAACATTATTTCTTTTTAAAATTATTGGATAGCCTATAGAATAATACTTGGACAAAAGTTTATATTTCAGATAAACACAGATGTCTATGGTTGCAGTCAAAATAGAGTAGGCCTAAATCATTTCAGGTAAAATAATTTGAACTTCTAGATGCTTCAATTAGCTTTAAATGCGTGGTTGATTATGATTTCTCTTTTCTAACATTAGTTAGTGTGTAATGTTGCTGTTTGAGCATGAACAACATCTGCAAAGTTAAAACACTCAAAGTTCAAAGCAAATGGAGATACATTTGCTTTTAAAGAAATTGCTTTTTAAGGACTACAACAAAAGACACATGAAGTCACCAGTGCAGCAGGCAAGCTTGGAATAAGGAAAAGCTTAGAATCAGCGGATGGAGTTATTGCCTGAAAAAGATGGCCTGAACACCGTTGTGTAAGTTGTGGCATTACTTTACTCTGGCATTACATGGCTTGGCCGCCCACATCATTCTGATCTTGACATAAATTATATTGCTATAATTAAATACACTGAATGATTAATGAAACATTTTCTTACAAACTTATGTGATTTCTTTTGATAAAATATTTCATGTAACATATATGGATAACAGAGAAATTATAGCTACAATTAACTTCAAGCTACACATGACAATTAATGAGATTAATACAACACTTTTATTAAAAAGTAACTATCAATCACCATTGACAGTTTTTAATAACTTCTGACTGCGATCCAATGTGTATTTTTGTCAAATGATGAGGCAGAAATATGTTGTTAATTACATTTTACAATAATTTTATTGGGAAGATATGAAATTATGACTTCTGACTCAATCTTATTTGTTAAACTTTCCTCCCTGCGCAGTATTTATTGTGTTCTAGTGTCCTTTTATGTTTAATTGTGTCTTATCACTATATTTAATAACACACCACGAGACCAAAACTCTGAGTGCTGTGCATCCTTCTTTACTGAACTCTCATTCAAGACACAGACATGAGCAATCAACAGATGATCAGTCTAACACATAAGTCAACTTAATCAGACACAGAGAGTGTCAAACCAAATCCACCACATCACCCCTTTTTACCAAAACTACAATTTAATATTAACATTGAGACTGGTTCACTCAAATCTCCCCATGTAAATATTCAAATCTATCAAACAGTAACTTTAATTAAACATTTGACTAATTTAAATAATCAAACTTCATATTTACTTCTAAGCGTTCACAGTAAACAACAATAGTCCAATAAAATTACTTTGAGAATACTTTGTGTCTTCTGTTACCGAATACTGTTTCCCTTTTCTGTTTTTTTTTTCTTGTCTTTTCTTTTTTCACATGTCCACAACATAATCATTATATCTAGTTGGCCGTTTTACTTCTCTTCCACTTCTAGTATGGCATGCCGGCTGCTCTGCCTGAGTGGAAGTCTCCTCCAAATGCTCATCAGGATCAACATCTTTGCACAGACTCTGATGTATCTTCCTCAAGTGGCGTCTATTTCTCCTGAATGTTTTTCCTGCTGGCGTTTGCACTGTATAAGACCGAGGTTCATCTCTCTTGTGAACCACCACTGCAGGCTCCCATCCACATCTCGTCTGCATATGTACTGTGGGTCCTGGAACCAGCTCAGGTACTGTCTTGGCATTACGGTTGTGCTGATGGCGCATTCGAGACTGCAAATCCTCCAGTGTTTTGTGTGTATGTTGTGGGGTTGACTGTTGAAGAACAGCATTAGAGCATGGGAGTGTGCTCCGCAGGACTCTGCCATCAGCATTTGTGCAGGAGATTCATTCAGGCCTGTCACTGGTGCATTTCTTAGTGACAGCAGCACTAGATGTGGGCTTTCTTCAATGCATGTTTAACAGTCTTTATTGCTCTTTCAGCAAGTCCATTGGACTGAGGGTATCCTGGACTGGAGAATGTGAGCTTAAAGTCCCATGATGCCGCAAAGGACTTCATCTCATAGATGGCAAATTATACGTTCTCACTCAATTCTTTCTGGCAAAGACTGATTTCATCCAGAACCTCTGGATATTTAGTCAAATAGTCCACTAGCAATAGATAAGACTGACCTCTCAGCTCAAAGATGTCTGCTCCAACCTTCATCCACAGTAGTTCTGGAACGTCATGTGTGATGAGTGGCTCTTTCTGATGTAATGGCTTGGGTGTTTGGCAGGCGCACATTTCTCCACCATCATCACTATGTCTAGTGCCATTCCAGGCCAGTATAGGGATTTTCTTGCTTTGGCCTTTGTTCTCTGGATACCTTGTTTTTTTATTTAATTTTATTTGTTTATTTAACAGGGACAGTGCATGGCACTCAGCCATACCAGAATTATACAAGCTAAATGTCATCTGTAGTCCCTGGGCAGGAAGAGGTAACATACAATTTATCCAACAAACACATATAAATATACCATAAAACATCATCACACAAGTAGCCTTTCAGACAACAACAAAGTTTCACATTCTTAAAAAACACAATAAAACAAAACAACAGAACAAAATAAAGTGCCATATTAATAGACACAACAATGCAATGTTAGGATACGACAAAAAAATGAGTTTTTTGAGTTTATGATTAATGGGTACATGATTGTATAGATTTTAGCCATAATTTTATTTTATATTTAAAACAAGTAAATGAACTGATGTCTCTAATCGCGTTTGGGACTGAGTTCCAGTACTTAGAGGCTCTGATAGAGAAGGCTGATCTGCCAAACTCAGTACGTCTGTGCTGTACGGCACAGTGACCTCTACTGGTCGCCCTGGTTGTTCTCCGACTAACTGGGAGCAAATAATATGAACTCCTCTAATGGGGGTGAGCTAACCTTGGTGAGCTACAGTATGTGTAGCTTTTCTAAGATGACTTTTTTGAAGCTCTGAGGTATGATTATCTTGTCTCCTACCATCACAATGTCGTTCTGTACGCTGATTTTGTTCCGCATAGGCCAGAAGCTGTGTAGGCTACTGTTCACACCACGTCTTTTCTTCGGCCAGCCAGTCTCTACCTTCTCACCTCTTTCAGTTGTTGAAGTGTCTGTGGACTCAATGCATCTGTGGACTCCAAACCATGCACAACTTCCTCATCATAGAGGTCTTCGCCATCATCAGCCTCCCTACTTGCAGTTGCACGGGATAGTGTATCGGCAATATCCGTGTGCTTACCCGGACACAGAGAGTGTCAAACCAAATCCACCACAGTATTATTTGGTAAAAGTGCAACACTGATCTCCAAACATAAGTCATTCTACTTCAGATAAAGCATCACAATAAATCTCTGCTGATTATAGTAAATATAATTGATCCATTCAGTGTTTTTGTTTTGCGTGATCCTTATGAATATATTTAAAATAGGGCTGGGTAAAAATGACTAATTCTCATTTTTATTTGCTTCTTATTTTTATGAAGGAATATCACTTCTTAAATTCGAAGAATCAATCTTTTAGTCAGTCATTTTTAGTTGATGAAAGAACAGAACATTGTAGTGCACCTTCTATCCAATAAATCGCAGTTTGCTTTTGTGCTTTGTTTGTTATAAAGATTTCAAATTATGTCAATATTATTATCAAATTTAAACAATAAATACCATTTTGACATTTGTAATGTCGCGTGTTGTAGCTCCTTCGACCTCATTATAGCTCCTCAGTTCAAGCGGTTCGTAACTGAATACCATTTCTTCCTTTTTACTAAAGTAAAACTATAAACTATCTATAGTAATAAACTACTATATAAATACTATACTATATAACTACTATGCAATAGTAATAAACTATATATACTATAGTAATAAACTATCATGAATAAACTAGTCATGTCTCATGTAATCACTCAAACTAAGAAAGCTTGAGAGCAATGTTACATTTACCTCATAAAAGTAATTCAGTAAACTCATTTGAAAAAATAACTCTAGAAAATAATTGCATATTCATTATATGTACATTTATTTTTCTGTGTATCTGAATAAATCAAACAACCTAAACGTTTTTATATCAACCATTTAAAACAAAGTTAGCTTATAACTTAATTATTAGTAACTGTGCTCTTAAAGGATTTGCTATCCTGTGGCTCCCTCTGATGGACAACATTAGTATTCATCTCTGAATCGAATTTACATAAATGTCTGATACTTTTTTTTTAACAATTAATTTTTTTTATTATTATTTTATTACTGATAATATAGCCACATCAAATTCATTCACTGATTGGGGCTGTCATAGCCTACTATGATATAGACTACATAGCCTAATAATATTAAAAAATATATATATATATATTTTTTTTTTAAATAAATTTTACATTTTAATTTTATACAATATCAAACACTTTTAGTTTCTCTAAAGCTCACAAATCAGTTTTTTTATAACAGTAAACACTCTTTTCATGTAATTGCGATGATATTTTTTTGTCATGTTTATCAAATTAAAACTGATTAAAAAATGTAGACTCCGCTGCATTGATAGTAGCTTATGTTGAACTTTATTCTTGTTCAAACAGACGCTGTATGAAGCAGTATATAAAGTATTGAATGAAAATGTCTCAGAAACATCTGTGTATTATTTGGCAAATATTGCATTTATTTCACTTCAGCTGTGGTAAAGTATGCAAACACCACGTGAGCGGTCACTACGATCGGGAATCAGAAAGTGTCCGACTTAACGTCTCCGTTTGCAGCTCCTCCCGCCTGCACGCGGCTACTCTCGCCGATCGGTTGTCCAACACACCTAACGCTAGTAGCCTACAGTGGTACCATGCCAGTGACGTCATCGAACACGGCTGCGCTCTGATGACAACAAATGTAAATTTCAGTATTGGGAAAAACTTCATATATGTTTTGTTTTTAATATTATTTTTGAATTCATTTGTTTACAATTTTAATAATCAACATGTTATCAAATTATATTGTGTTTATTTCTGTTCCCCTTTAAGGTAATGAGCCTAAGATCAGCTACAAATGATTTTGAAGATTATATTCACTTTTTGTTTTTAAAGATTTTAAAAATGTTTTCTTCTAATTGTAATCTATGACTGTAACCTTTATTGTTTGTTTGTTTCAGGTCACAGAATAAGACATGAAGAGGAATGTCAGAATTCCTCTCTTAGAAGTTCCTGTGAAAGCTGCTTCTGCCACGGCCCTCTCCAAAGGAATTATACAGGAAGTTATAAAGGAAGTCACAGGGCCCTATCTTGCACCCAGCGCAATTGACTTTGTACACAGATGCATGTATCATTCCTATTTTGCACCCGACGCAGAACAGACTTTTCCCTTCCCGGTCGTTAAATTAGGGAATGAACTTGCGCTCCCGGGGGCGGTGCAGCGAAAAGAGGAGGCGTGTTCCGGCACAAATGTTCCCTGATGCTATTTTGCAGTTTCAGAAAACAATTCCGTGTTCAGATGCTATTTTAAGGGCGCATGCTTGGCCATAATGTAGCGTGTGCACAACGCGCATACACTTTGCTTCTCTCATCTTCACACAGACGCAGCAGTTTTCATTTTTGCAAACCATACATAATTACAAGGAAAAATATTCCACACGAGGGAAATCATTGTGGTGTCCATGAAGATGTGAAAAAATAAGCATAAATCTAGCTTACACATTTACCCAAATTATTACACGCCTGTTTAACCAAAGCTAATCTGGGTGTGTTTCTCCATCCCCAATGTCACTTCTCTGTGTTTTACGGCCCTGACGAGAACGTCGGTCTCCTCGGCTGTGAACCGCTCCTGGCAAATCCGCCATGGAACAAGCGCGCCTGCTCTTAAAGGGAATGTGAGAATCCAACCCTATCTCACGGCGAATTCGTACTAATTCGCACGATTTAACCAAGTGGCTAAATCGTACGAAACCATACGAGCTGGCTCGTACGAAATCGTACGATTTTGTTCATCGCATTTAATACACCCCTGTGTAACAGCGAATTCGTGCTAAATCATACGAATTGTTTAAATCGTACTATATCATACGATTTTGTTCATCGCATTCAAGAAGCGTGACCCAATTCTCGTTCGCACAATATCGCGTTATTTATCAGCAGTTTACGCAGGCCGCACGCCACATCTCGGTGAGTATACCAGACGGTGTTTCGATAAAAAGTTCATTATATGTGCTTTATTAATCCATATCGGCTTCTAAATGTTCTCTGAATTGTATTGGAGCTGGCTCGTGCGAAATCGTACGATTTGTTCATCGCATAAACACATCCCAGTGTATCAGCGAATTCGTGCTAAATCATACGAATTGTTTAAATCGTACTATATCATACGATTTTGTTCATCGCATTCAAGAAGCGTGACCCAATTCTCGTTCGCACAAACATCGCGTTATTTATCAGCAGCTTAACGTTACGCAATAAGCACGCCACATATCTCGGTGAGTATACCAGGCGTTCTCTTTTTGTTCGATATAAAGTTCATTATATGTGCTTTATTAATCCAGATCGGCTTCTGAATGTTCTCTGAATTGTAGGTCATCAATATTACATTCTTTTTGTTCAAAATAAGTTCAACCCACCAAACACATTATCAATTAGCGGGTGACTGCTAGCATCAGCATTAACTTAACGTTACAGATCTTCGATCATTTTATTATATTCATATTTTTTGGAATTAATGGAAGTAGTAACTACCACTGTACTTCCACTGTGGTATTTGTGTTTGGTACACAAATCCTACCATGTTTTTACCGCAGTTAGCCTACTTCTACTGTGGTATTTTGTAGTAACTTACTTACAGTAACAGCAAACGTTACTTTGCTTTTACCACAGCCAATTGTTATAAGTTACATAGTAAAAACAGTTACAACAACACTTACCATGCTTTTAATACATTTGATGTACAATTCAGAAATCTTGAGACTTTCAGATCCTTCTTTTTTTGGTCAGTTTTATTTTATTGCCATATTATTTATTTATTTTAATATAGTCTTATGATTGTGGGGGGATCTCGGGATTTGTTGTAAATAGTTATTCACACAAAATGTTTAAAGATTCAGAAAATAATATCCTAAAGTTGTAACTCTTTTTTTTTTTTTTGTCTTGCAGTTTCTTCACATCTCTTACTCCATATACACACGCTCTACATTTAAACCAACGGCTCTTTTAAGAGCCATCACTTGCTCTCACTCTCACACACACTCTCTCTCTCTCGCTCTCACACACTCTCTCTCTCTCGCTCTCGCACACTCTCTCTCTCGCTCACACACACACTCTCTCTCTCGCTCTCAAACACACTCTCGCTCTCGCACACTCTCTCTCTCGCTCTCACACACACTCTCTCTCTCGCTCTGACACACACACACACACACACACACACACACACACACACACACTCTCTCTCTCGCTCTCACACACACTCACCCCCTCTCTCTCTTGCACACACACACACCCTCTCTCTCTCTTACACACACATATACTCACCCTCTCTCACTCTCTCTCTTTTGTACACATTCTCTCTCTTTTGTACACATTCTCTCTCTTTCTCTCACACACATGGCACCTGGATCCACAACACGCCAGTGTAGTGCTTGCTACAAAGAAATCGGCAGTGCCTCCAAAACCTGCAAATACTGTGGAATAAACATTATTCAAAAGAAAAACTTGAAAGCCCAAAAAGAAAAATTTGATGATCAGTGGGCAGCCAAATTGAAAAAACATGGCAATTCTCACAAAATTATGAACTGTGTTGACTTGCTTGTAAGTTTCATTTCAACATATGAAATACATTTTTATTATTTTTTTTATTATAATTATCAGCAAACAAAAAACACATTTTTATTTGAGTAGATAGTGGATAAGAACATAGTTTTTCATTTGACTGCGTACTCTTGCTTAAAACATTTTGTTCTCTCTTCTCAGCTTCATAAGTTGGAATTACTGGGCTTCTCACCAATGCTCTTTATTACAACACAGAGATGCCAGCATCGCTCCACAAAAGTGTTTGTTAAAAACATCAACGTTCAGAGCCATCCCTCAGTACCAGTCATGCAGAGACTTTATGAGGCTGTTGTAAGAGGTATTTATTTGTATGTGCATTTACCAATTAAAAAGCTCTTCTTATTATAATGGTCTTTTTTCACAGACAGTGATGATGCATTTACACAGTTATTAACATGGTTAATCTAACAAAGTTTATATATATATATATATATACATACATATACATACATGCAGATCAGGCATAACATTATGACCACCTTCCTAGTATTGTGTTGGTCCCCCTTTTGCTGTTAAGTCAGCCATGACTCATCGAGGCATGAACTCCACTAGACCTCTGAGACCTCCCAGCAGAACATTACCCGAAGCATCACACTGCCTTTAGCTCAAATTACAAAAGAAGTTAATGCTGGTTCTGATAGAAAGGTGTCAGAATGCACAGTGCATCGCAGTTTGTTGCATATGGGGCTGCATAGCCAGTCAGGATACCAGACGCAGACCAGTCAGGGTGCCCATGGTGACCCCTGTCCACCGCCGAAAGCACCACGGTCCACGGAGCAATGGAAGAAGGTGGTCTGGTCTGATGAATCACGTTTTCTTTTACATCACGTGGATGGCTGGGTGCGTGGAAACACATGGCACCAGGATGCACTATGGGAAGAAGGCAAGCAAGGCAAGATGCTCACGTGCCCACTGTTTGCACTTTTTGGGGAGGACAGGGGTCACCATAGGCACCCTGACTGGTCTGCGGCTATGCAGCCCCATACACAACAAACTGCAATGCACTATATTCTGACACCATTCTATCAGAACCAGCATTAACTTCTTGAGCAATTTGAGCTACAGTAGCGAGTCTGTTGGATCGAACCATACGGGCCAGCTTTCGTTCCCCACGTGCATCAATGAGCCTTGGCCGCCCATGACCCTGTCACTGATTCACCTCCGTTCCTTCCTTTGACCACTGATAGATACTGACCACTGCAGACCCAGAACACCCAACAAGAGCTGCAGTTTTGGAGAAGCTCTGACTCAGGCGTCTAGCCAACACAATTTGGCCCTTGTCAAACTCGCTTAAATCCTAACGCATGCCCATTTTTCCTGCTTCTAACAGATCAATGTTGAGGACAAAATATTCACTTGCTATATCCCACCCACTAACAGGTGCCATGATGAAGAGATAATCAGTGTTATTCACTTAAGCTGTCAGTGATCATAATGTTATGCCTGATCGGTGTATATAAGCTGTAATATTACTTTGGAATAAAACAATTAAAAAAAGTTAACACTGCTGTGTGAGTATTTATAATACAACGGCTGAGGGAGAGATGGCAAATTAGCAAAGTCATAGAAATGCTTTCATTATATATATATATATATATATATATATATATATATATATATATATATATATAATTATATAATAAAATATATTTGTTGTAGTTTCCATTCACCAATATTGCAATTTACCCAACTATGGCGATTTGCGTTTCTGAGAACCCCATAAATGGGAAAAGGTTCCATAACTACTCATTTACTCTGACTTGTCCAGAAGTTTGTTGTTATATGATGTCACACTCAATATATTTTTGCAGAGTGCATGCAGTGGCATAATTACTGTCAGTCCAGATGTTTTATTTTTTTATTATTAAACAATATAACTTACTGTAAAAAATTTTATAATTTCTCAATATACATTAATTCAGGTTTATTTGTATAGCACTTTTCACAATGCATATTTCAAATTATGTTGCAATTAGGAAATATTATTTTATCAGCCATGGGTGATTGTGTCAAAGTAATGTATGGCATATGGCAGGAATATTCAGCTATAGTATATTGCATGTTTTGTGGTTAGTAAACATTGTGTATTCAGTTAAGCCGACACCATGCTGAAGTTGCTTGAAACTATTAAATCACCACTAGGATAACAATCTTATAATGAATAACGCTTTTATAATTTTCTAAGATGAATGTATTTTCTCCCTGGAACAACTCAGCCTCTACCGCCAACGACAACTCCTCTGTGATCGTGGACCCCGCCTCTATGGCAAACAACTCTACTTCTACGGCCGATGACTCCTCTGCAGCCACCAGCCCAGACTGTAAAACATTTTGTGATGTGTAATTGTAATAAATCAAAATATAATATATTTAATTATGAAAAATGAACCGTTTTTTTTCTTAATGTTTTTGTTCTAAACCTCTACAGTCAATGGCTCCACCTCTTCGTTTGTGGAGACCGTCTCTGTGGCCTCCACCTCAGCTTCCAACGACGACTCCTCTGTGATCGTGGACCCCGCCTCTATGTCAAACAACTCTACTTCTACGGCCGATGACACCTCTGCAGCCACCAGCCCGGACTGTAAAACATTTTTTGATGTGTAATTGTAATAAATTAATATATAATATTTTGAATTATAAAAAATTAACCGTTTTTTTCTTAAGAATGTTTTTTTTCCTAAACCTCTACAGTCAATGGCTCCACCTCTTCGTTTTTGGAGACCGTCTCTGTGGCCAATGACGACTCCTCTGCCGCCATCAGCCTGGACTGTAAACATTTTTGTAATATTTATAATTGTAATAAATGTAAATATAATAGGTTTAATTATAAATTAAACAGTATTTTTCTAAGAATGTTTTTTCCCTAAATCTCTACAGCCAACAATTCTGCCACTGCTGCCAATGACTCTGCTTCAGCTGCCAATGATTCTGCCTCTGCTGCCAATGACTCCGCCTCTGCTGCCAATTACTCCACCTCTGCTGCCAATGACTCTGCTTCAGCTGCCAATGATTCTGCCTCTGCTGCCAATGACTCCGCCTCTGCTGCCAATGACTCCGCCTCTGCTGCCAATGACTCCGCCTCTGCTGCCAATGTGTTCTACATGCCAAAGCAAAGGAAGCGTAGACAAACAAATAATGGTAATTATTTTTCCATCTTTATAATGCTGCTAATTGTTAAACTACACTCAGCCCATTTTTTTTGTTTAAAGTTTTTTCAATGTTATTTGTTAGTTTATTATTCTTCTTCTTATTTTAAATTCAGTTGCAATTACAGATGTGTATTGTTGCATTGCAGAATGCTCACACAACAGCCAGGATGTGTACCATGGAGAGGTTGTGAGGGAGAGAGTTAGGGAGGTTGGTCAGAATCAAAAAAGAAAAAGGCCACTTCATTACTACAGATTATTCCTCTTTAGAACCCTCAAAATAATTACTATATTACATGTGTCTTTTCCTAATGAAGCAGTTTCAGTAAATTATTGTAATTAGGAAAATCCCAATCCAGGAGATTATCTGTATTTTTGTATTATTGTTAGGTAGACAAATATAAGTATCATAAATCAGTTCCTTTTATACCTTGAAAAGGGCTTCAATTTGATTATATAACAGATATTGATAAATTGTTGTCTCTCTGTTCTTTAAAGGGAAGAAAAGAATTTCTTTTCCGATGGCAGCCTTGCGCATCCTGGTTAGTATACACATATTTTTAGTAGCTTAATTTAAAGGAATAGTTCTCCTCAAAATTAAAATTTTGTCATCATTTACTCACCCTTAAGTTGTTTCAAACCAGTATGAATTTCTTTCTTCTGGTGAACACAAAGAAAGATATATCTTTCTTTATGTTCAGCAGAAGAAAGAATACAGGTATGAAACAACTTGATGGTGATTAAATGATGACACAATTTTCATTTTGAGGTGAACTATTCCTTTAATAATTAAAAACTTTATTATTCATCTAAGAAACTACCCTTCCATGATCCTTAGGGTAATTTTGATCTAAATGTTTATCACTTTCTCTCTTAAAAAAAAAAAAATCTTTTGTAAATAATGAGAAGTATTCCCCCCTTAACACTGATTTTTTTTATGGTTCTTAAATGTATTTTAGTAGTTAAAAAAATACTGATTGAGTATTGAAATAACAGTATTGGTGTGAACAAGTTTTTAAAGTGTCATTTTCTTTTGTTTAGTTTTACAAATGGAAAACAATTATTCAGAAAACTCAGTTTTTTCTTTTTCACATATGGGAGGTACTAAAATGCTTCTTTCATCTGATTGGTCAAACAGCTTTATTTTCACCAAGAGTAGTTATGGCCCTGCTAGTATGCTTACAATTTAATAAAATATTGTAGTGGACCACCACTCACTGTTAAATACATATGCCATCTGACGAAAAATGCACACCAGATATATGTCGCTATGCTGACAGAGTTTTGTATATTGTTTTTTATTATTTTTATAGTTAATAACATTGATAAATGCAATGAAAATAGTTCCTTGACATTGGATAAAAGTCAGTGGAAACACATTTAACATTGAACTACTCAAATCATAACATGTTATTAAATATAAAACTAGCCTACTACATACTACTGTAGCCTCTTGCTTGCGATGTCTCGTGTATCATACTTGAAGGCAATGCTTGGCAAGTCACAGCAGCACTATGTGCCCGGCAACATATTCCTTTTTCTAAAAAAGTGTAGTTAACAGCAAGTGGTGGTTCACAACAATATTGTCAAGTGTAAACACATTGGCACTGACTTGTCCTGAACTTCGTAATTGAGTTTTCATAATTGATTGAACTTCGTAATTGAGTTTTCATAATTGATTCTGCTTTTTTGATGTTATTCACTGTGAAGATGCTTTGAAACAAATCTGTATTGTATAAAGTGCTACACAAATAAAGATGACTTGACTTGGCAGTACCGTACCGTCTCCCATTTGCCCGAGATAATTCATGCTGTAGAGAATATGGGGCAGTTTGACCAATAAGATAAGAGTAATTATGTCTCCTACATGTCAGAATGAAATAAGTCTTAAACCAATATGTATAAAAAAAGAACAACTGAGAAATTAAGCCAAATTGTAATTTTCCCATTGTAAAAAACAATTTCTCATTGTTACTTCCCAAATAGGAAAATATAAGGGTGAAGCATACACAGACTGTGTGGACACACCTTTTGTCAAAGGGTTATTTGATAATATCACTTCTGTCTGTTTTTTTTTTCTCCATAGTGGCAAGAAGTGGAGGAGTACCTGGGTCTCCGAGGAAGCTATGCAGTAGTTACTGTAGGGCAATACTGTCTGTTTAAATTCATACATAAGTATGACTATACATATAAAGAAATAAACAAAGTATGTGTACTAATTGTGCTTCTATACATTTAGTTTGCATTATTTAAACAACTTGTGTATCATAAAGTGTATCCTACAATAAAGTTCTGTTTGTGGAGTGTAGTGTGGTGAATATTGTGAATTGAAGTATAAAACCATACATACATTTCTTGATTGATTTCTTAAAAAAAAAAAATATATATATATATATATATAATTTTTTATTTTTTACTTGAGACATTTTTTTATAGTCATAATGACAATTGGGACAATAATGCACCAATATTTTATAGCAAATATGCTAAGTTTCAGTTTCATGAATGGAAGGTGCTTAAAATTACACTTTTGGCACAACTTGAATAATCAACACACATCCTGAAAAATCAACACACATCCTATACAATCTAGAGCATGCATATTACTGATGTCCAGCAAAAGATGGAGATGGAGAATTGATATTTTATAAACTAGGTCTTTGAAATCAGTTCATTGCTGAATTTGACACATCAGTTATTGAAATGAATTTAGCTGAATAATGAAACTTTTATAGTTAGAGCTGATTTACAGGAGATTTTAAATTTGTCTCATATTTGAACTGAATCATTCTGTTTTTTTTTTTTTTTTGCAGTATTGTTAGTTTATTACTGCGAGAGTGACTGCTTTGAAACAATCTGTATTGTATAAAGCACTATAAAAATAAAGGCTTTATTTCTGTTAAAAATGAATTGGATAATGACAAGTTGTTGCAGGTTCACCCATTACCATGTTAAATAAAACAAAGAAAGAAATATAAAGAGATAATCTATCTGTAGCCTATACATTTTTTCAAAATTAGGTTAGAAATGTCACTCTATATGCTCATTTAAGCTAGCAGGTGTCTGTCAGGCAAAGAAATGCACTTCTTAACTGGCTGTAAATCAGATTCTAAGTGTATTTAAAAGAAACTTGGGAGAACAACTACTAATAGCCTACTATACTTGATAAATAATGTTGGACACAGTTGCCAGACATGTATGGAAAGGTGGTATAAATGTTTTTTAAAAAGTGTGTACAGTAAAATACTAAATTTCAGCATACTTCTCATATATCTTACAGAGGTTTGTCCAATTAACATATATATGAAAATAATTTTTTTTATAAAGTATATAGTTTATTTAATTGAATCCCAACAAATTCTAAACTACCTTACCCAAGGGCTTGGTCACTCTACCGTGAACGTGTAGAACGTGTCACTGTACCGTGAACGTGATTTCACCAAGTACCACATGTTCCTGGATCAACATCTTTGTTGATCCTGGAATAACTTTCCAATCAACCAATCAGATTTGAGGAACAAGTTTACAGTTTATGTCAAGTTTAGGCTTAAAACCAGGGTGAGGTGCTTCAACATCAGTGTTATTCGCCTGTCATTTCCCTCAGATTTTAGGGAAAAGTTTGGGTAGGGTTAGGCTTATGGGTAGGAATAGGGTTAGGACTAAATTTTGGGGCAGGAATGTTAATCCAGGATCAACAAAATATGTTAGAGATAAAATATGGGAGAGACATGTTCCAAATGCCCCCCCTCCCCCCCCCCCCCCCCCCACACACACACACCCCACACGAAGCACTTCTTAAAAGGGGATGTTAGACAATACAACCAGAGAGAGTCATGCCGGTGCTGGGCAGCCAATTGCTAACCCTAACCCTAACCCTAACCCAAACCCAGTTTAACAGACAAGATCATGCACACACTTAAATAGTCCTGCAACTGCAAGGGATGTCCATATATGGAAACCAGTAAGACAATGGAGGGCTGATGGCACATGGTTTACATGCTCTGAAAAAAAAACAAAAAAACACAAGATTCTGCATAGGAACAAATGTAACCGAGTTCCTACATATACACCACTCCTTTTCATTGTGTTGTTGTCACATTTTGATGTTGTGTGCTTCCCTGGAGAGAATTTATTTCTTCTTCAGCTTAGTTTTAACTAAGATACATTTAGCTTATATTGCTTTGTTGTATTTTAACTTGAATAATTAGGACGAGGACAAGTTATTTTTTACATATTGCTTGAACTGCATACAAGGTAAATAGCCTTTGTAATTTTCCATTCAGGACAGGACTGCCCTGTTGAAATGGGATTAGCTGAAGTATTTTAACCTGTAACCTTTTAATATTTTGCTACAAATATTTTTGCATTGTGTAAACAGTATTTTATGTTTTGTATAAATACAATTTATTTTATAAAGACAAGTACTGTTTATTTTTTACTTCATCTTACAAAGACAGTTCTATAAGTAATATAAAGAGCATTTTAGTTTAACTTATATTACCACTACTCAACGAAGTATCCAGGACAAGATTCTGCTAGAAGGTAAGCATGAATTTGATCTATAGTCCTAACTTACAATGATATTTACTGTTTCACAATGGTGCAGGAATAATCCTAGATTTGCTGGTATGTGTTAAACGAGATGAGGATTTAATCCTAAAATCTGACCTGACAACACAAGGCTACCTAGATAACTGATACTATGGGGCTAATCAGGAGTTGAGATAATACTAGAATCCCCCCTCCCCCTTCACACACACACACTAAACTTTAAACATAAAAAAAAAAAAAAAAAAAAAATTTAATACGTTTTTATTTGTGGCAGATAATATGAATATACAATGACAAGTTGGTAAAACATTGTTCAGAGGGTCATGAATTTTTACATCAAAAAGCTTTTTAATTCAGTAAAATAATAGTGAGTGTAATCCTAGTAACGTTTTACAATGTAAATTATGAATTTGAATATACAAACATAAGAACTTAACTGTACAAATACATATTTGCACACCTTGTCAGTGTTTCATCATGTAACAAAGACAGATTTAATGGAAATGACAGTATATTCTTGATGTTCAGGGTGTGTTAGCCACATTCTGGTAAAAGATGATAAGAGAAAAGAAAAAACCAAAAATTCAGCAAAGTTTTTGATCTTTGATAACTTTTCACAAGTTTTTGCTACTGTAGGAAACTTTTTCTTCTTCAAAGCAGAGACCAGGAGACGTTGGGATTACGTTCAAGAAGTTTTTCTTTGAGGACTTCGCGTTGACGTGGCTGCAGTTCTTCCAAAGTCTGACTTCAACACAGGTGCCTTGCAAACTTATAGACATTTAGGGGGAGGGATTTACATTGAGGTTGAACAAAGCATCCAGCATATTAAGTATACAGGTTAAGGAACCCGCCCGACTCCAGCGTGTTACCAGTCTCAATCCAATCAGCATAACCATTCCAACGCATATGTGCTAATCCAATCAGATCAACGATTCAACGCCTGGGCTGTGGCTCTGAGTGAAACTGGGACCCCAAGAGCCATTAAAGACAATAAGGAGAAAACAGGAATTGCATCTTTGCTGAGGAGAATCATTATCTCAATCTTAAACTCTAAATACAATATTATTTACTGTGATGTTATGTATGGAAGCATATTTGAAATAGATTTAAAATTTGTAACCCTTCACTACCTACACCTACAGTAAAGGCTGGAATACACAATACAACTTTTGGCTAGATGTGCGTGTCGATTTGAAGTCTGGACAAGTTGACGCTAGTTGCCAAAAGTCAAGAAGTTTTATACAAAAAGTGGTTACTTTTTATACTGATTGTGAGAAAAAATCCTCTTCGTCTTCATCATCCTCCTCCTCCTCCACACCATACTGGATATCCTCCTCATCCGTGTAATCGTCTTCTTTCAACTCACAATTGTCAAGTACACTACTGTACAGCTGACGAACAGAGGAGATGTGACATTTGAGGTAGGATAGTCTTTTCAGAAGTAGAGAGTAAAGTCCTAGAATTCCACTTTCAGAAAATCCACAGCCCTGTTCTGCAAGCAACACAAAACACAAAATAAATAATGTCATTTTAATGAAGTACTTCTCTGCTGTAATTTTCTGCTGAATTTACAGCATCAATTAACTTATTTACCAGTACAGAGCAGCAGTTATGGCTAAATACCACAGATTCAGTTAAAGAGCATGATATTGTGGATATACTGTATTGGTGTTATTATTGCTTACACAAGATAAACAGGAAATTATGTAGTACTTACTGTTCTTTTTCATTTCAATATCAATGTGTCTTGAATGATCATTTAAAACAGAATATTCTCTTTTGAGGATTTTCCAGTGATTTTTGATCTCCTTCAAGACAATGCACTCCTCTTCAGTAAGCCGGTTCAGGATCATAACTTGGTCAAAGGCCTTCTTTTTGGTTATAAGATTATCTGTGAAGATGTTTTTTTAAAATAATGCAAGGAATAGTGTATAAATATACTTTGTCAAAATATATATTGGTTAATTTGTCATTTATATATTTAACAGACTTTGTACAATTGCATAGCTCCAATTGAGTTTTAGTGAATGTATTACATTTCAATAATGACTACTTTCAAAATAAGTTTATAGTATATTGATAGAAGTTGATATTATAGATACAAGTTATGATGGAAAAGTTACTGCATTTGGTCTTGGGGGACTATAAATGCTTACACTGCTGCAGAGCAAGTGATAACTAGGTGTAGCTGAGACAAATGCTGATGCACAATAGGCATAAACAATATCTACTGTAAGCAGGTCGATACATATATCAGAATTTAAATGAGTAACAACAAGACATACCACGCTCATCCAGTAGCCATGGCCATGCATAACTCTCAGATGCCAGAATTGCATCCGCTGACTGCAGTTTTTCAGGTGCTGCATTGTTGTATTCTTCTACAGCTGCACTAAGTTTGGCTTTTTCCTCCAAAATTTTTCTGCGGAGTTTATGTCTTCTCTTGTTTCCATCTAAAAAGACAAAAGCATGCCATAATATGTTCTATTTAAGACTTTTCTAAAATAAAAGTTAAATATATACAAGAAAAGTATGTATTTAAATATGCATTTTGCATACCGCTTTCTTATAATGAATGTTTGAAAGGCATAACTTTTTTTTTGCCCAAAGATCTTAAATGTAGTGCTATCCAGGGTCTCACTATAATAAAACAATGTAACCTAATGTTGAAATTGTTAAAAGCTTTAAAATGATTTCATGTTTAAAGTGCTCTTGCCTGTTTGACGGTAAAGGTTTTGCTTCCTCTGCCTGATGCTCACATAAAGCGTCTCAATCACCTTCTCCAGCCCCTGTTGACTGTCTGCGCTCTCCTCAATTGTTGCTAAATTATTGATAGAAATGGAAATAAAAATGTACATCTATGATTACATCAGAGGTATAAGGATGAAGCTTAAATCATACATGACACTACAGTCTGTGAAAAATAAAAAACAATACGTTTTTCTTTTAAGTACACTGATAAGGTAATCTAAAACATGACTACCTGTATCAGCCCACTGCTTGACTTCACTGATCCACCCTTGAAGCTCATCGTCTGTTACTGCCAGCTCTCTCTTTATTGCATCAAGGTTTAAGGACTCCTCCTGAATTTTAGCTTTTGTCTAATGAATAACAAAACACCATTAAGTGCATTTATTAAAACATAAAAACTACTGACAGATGCATACATGATTCATAAACATGGGCATGGAAAACTGCATAAAAAAATTATAAGTAGCAATTGAGTTTTGACTTTCTAAAGTTTTTTGCACATACCACTTACCTAATTGTTGGCACTACAAACTGCGACAGACATAATTAAAAACTAAAAAATAACTTCACCTGTAAAAGAAAAGGGCAATTTAGAAATATACCTTCATTAATCTTCGGGACAGCACTTTTGCGAGGTTCTCAATCTTGCGTTTGTTCCATGCCATGGCCTGGATGGTAATAATGTCTGTTCTAGCTAAACAATACAGAGAAAAACAAATCAATAGTGTTAAAAAAAAAATCAATTGTTACTTTATTCATTTTCGATTTATTTAGAATGCAAATATAAAAATGGTCTTGGACTTGCGCTAACACCTCTGGGCACGGATACAGGATCAGGCAAAAGTTTAATTCTTCTGTATTTCGTGTGTAGCTTTAACTTATATTTGGTAACTTTGTATTGTATTGTATTGTATTGTATTGTATGTTTGCAGCTTACACTTACCTCCTTTGGTCATGTATTTGCTGCATATAGCAGTTCTTGACAAGAAGCTATTAACTTGTTCTACCTCTTCACCCAGGGTGGTGCCTGCTCCATCTTGGTTTCGACCTCCCCACTTAATCTTGTTCATGGATCAAATATTTAACAGGGTTAAAATAATCTCAATATTGTGTTTTAGAATATAAGTAGCAATTACTGAAAAATAAATATAGAAGTCGCAAATTGTTATCTTTATTTTCTGTAAAACAGTTTACCTCACATTTCCAAGAGTGGGCCTTTGCATGCATCACTGACAGGAATGGCTTCATGTCCAGGAGAGGAGAGAGCTCTGGACAATCATTAACCACTCTCTGCAGGTATGGCCAGTACTTGCATATTACATCAGTGCACATGAACTGCACATTCCTTGGAGTCATCTCTTTTTGTAGATACATGGGATATGCAAATATTTCTCCCCTCATCATGTTTAGACTCCTCAGAAGCACACCATGTCGACAGACAGCCACCTCCATGCCCTCCTCATCCAACTTGTTGACTTTCTTCGGGACGGACTCCCGTGCTGCAGTCCACTGACTCGTTCCACAGACACCTTTTCCAACTGACTATCAAGATGAGAATAAAGTGAAAGAAAAACAATGTGATGATTTAACACAGTATTAAATTACCTATAGTATAAATGTCTAAATAAATATGTGTAAAGATATGTCAGCCTGTTAGCATTTTTCTACACATTTCAAATTCCCACAAGTGAATTTTTGCTTTACTGGAAATTCAAGCCATGCAAGATGGCAAGATTTTACAATTCAATGCATTGTTCTTAATTTTGCTATTGTAGTTAAGTAAAAATTTGCATTCCTATTTTTTGTTTAGGATACAATTTCAATGATCATTAAGACAAAACAGACAAAAAAAACGTACATGCTTTGTCTTCTCATTAATGTAGTCCACAAACTTGGAAACATCGTCATCCTCACAGACAAAGACACCCTTAAACAAGCCATGATCTTCATCCCTTGAAGATAATAAGAAGGGCTTCATTTAATTATCTAATGAAAAACTAACTGGAATAAAACATTATTTTGAAATGCTTTTTGAAAGACAGATATATAACTTCTCCTACCCTCTTTTGAAGCGATACATTTTTCTGTTACCTACCCTCTTTTGAAGCGATACATTTTTCTGTTACCATCTACTGCCACAGCAAGCATAAATGGAGAACAGGCTGGACAGTCAAACACTTTCAGTCCACAGAGCTGATCGATTTCGAACTGGCAGTATCTCCATTCGAAAAAACTTCGTTGAAAAGCATCTGCGCATATCTTTCCATTCTATAAAACAAAACCAATATAAAAGTCAAAAACAATATAAGAAATAGCTCACTGCCAAAAAAGAAAAGAAATAATTTGGTAATAAATTCAATTCATACTCTGCCAAAAAACTCTGTCCGCTGTTCTAGTAAACTGGTGAAGGACTGTCTAGACATTCCAGGGGCAGTCAGTTTCATGTGGTCATAGGAAACAAATACATCTATTTTATATAATGTTTCACAGCTTGCTGTGGCAGGCCAGTAACCAGATTTGATCAGTTGCGGGACGCTGGTATTTCTGCTCACAAGACATTTCGGACATTTGAAGTGTGGCAAGCTGACATTGTAGCGACCTATTGAAATAACAATGTATTTATAATGTATTTGTAATATATATAAAAAAAACAATAATTAAAATATTTGTTTTATACTGGACTCACCATCGATTCCTATGAGAATGGCCCTTTTACCTTCTGACACCTCAATGGAATCAGTGGCACATTGGCACATTTGCTCAGGAGCCTCAAGATGCAAAAGGCAATCTAGAAAAAAGAAATTAAGCTACCGTAAATAACATTGTTACATTATTATTATGACTACATGAAATTCACATGATAGATTCTAAGATTTTATAATTCTGGAAAAAAAGAACATACTTTTTTCTTCAAATTGGAATTGGCCTTCAATATCCACCTTGACCAAAGTTGTTGGGGATAGGGGTTGAAAGAATCCTTTCACATTTGTCTCTCGGTTGTGAAGTTTCCTTTCATGGGCCAGTATATCACAGTCTGCACAGTACAGCTGTTTAGGAATGCAGTCCTTACAGCGGATAATAGATCGCTTCAGTCTGCAGTGCTGGCACTGCTGGATCTCTGTATACTCTGCCGTTAATAACGACTCCACTATCTCTGGTCTCAAAGCTGCCCACTTCTTCTTACTCTGGTCCATGCGAATAGACCAAGTGTTTGAGGAAGTCGGATCTGTGTACTGAATGTCTTCACTATCAGCTAGCAGATCCTCTACCTCTTGATGAAGAGTTTCTGTAAAATAGAAAACTAACACAATATAGTGTACAGTACATGCCAGTTAGTTAGATTGATCATTACAAAGCAGTAATGACACAATAATACACACCTATATCTTCAACAGCTGACCAAACAGTGCGAGCAGACAGTGATGGCCTTTCACCTGTGAACAATGAGACATAACAAATAATGAATAATTATAACCTCTGCATGATTTGTGAAAATTGTTGGTGTTATTACTCACCATGATCAATGTATCCTTGCCCAGACTCCAAAGATGATGTACTGACTGGATTGTTGATCTTTGTAGCTACAAATAGAGATTTATTAGAGATTATTAGAAATATACAGTACAGACAAATGATGATGCTACACATTATCAAAGGGAGAAAACGGTATGAGGTGCTAGAATACACTGTGCAAATTATATCAGACATACCATTTAATTTTTTTGCCTTTGTAGATATTGGCCTTCTCCGTTTAGGCACAAGATGCCCATACTCATCCCTCTCCACAAAACAGACCGGCTTGAGAAGAGTGCCACTGGCTCGTTTGGTCTTCTTTTTCGGCTGAAAAAAATAAATAAACATGTTGAAAGAAATTGCTAAAAGTGATTGAAAGTAAGGACTTGGAAATCTATTGACAGATAAAAAAATTTACATGTATTAAAGCAACTTAATGCAAATAAAAAAGTAATTAAATGAAGAAAACTGAAATGTTATTAACATTACCAGTGGAGGATTGAAAGTTTGTAGAATTTGTTCAGCCTCCCTGGTAGCTGCTTCAAGTTCAGCATTGTCAGCTTTCACTTTAAGATCCTTTGAAATAATTGCAGCTTCCTGACATAATTGGTCAAAACCTGAAGATGCCATATTGAAGAAAAGAAGAGAAAGAATGCAAAGAGAAAAAGGCAAAGAAAAATTGAAAGACAGACAGACAGACAGACAGACGGGGGGGGGGGGGGGGGGGGGGGGGGGGTCTGGGAGTGTGTGTGTGTGTGTGTGTGTGTGTGTGTGTGTGTGTGAGTGAGAGTGAGTAAGTGAGTGAGAGAGCGAGAGAGAGAGCAAGTGATGGCTCTTAAAAGAGCCGTTGGTTTAAATGTAGAGCGTGTGTATATGGAGTAAGAGATGTGAAGAAACTGCAAGACAAAAAAAAAAAAAAAGAGTTACAACTTTAGGATATTATTTTCTGAATCTTTAAACATTTTGTGTGAATAACTATTTACAACAAATCCCGAGATCCCCCCACAATCATAAGACTATATTAAAATAAATAAATAATATGGCAATAAAATAAAACTGACCAAAAAAAGAAGGATCTGAAAGTCTCAAGATTTCTGAATTGTACATCAAATGTATTAAAAGCATGGTAAGTGTTGTTGTAACTGTTTTTACTATGTAACTTATAACAATTGGCTGTGGTAAAAGCAAAGTAACGTTTGCTGTTACTGTAAGTAAGTTACTACAAAATACCACAGTAGAAGTAGGCTAACTGCGGTAAAAACATGGTAGGATTTGTGTACCAAACACAAATACCACAGTGGAAGTACAGTGGTAGTTACTACTTCCATTAATTCCAAAAAATATGAATATAATAAAATGATCGAAGATCTGTAACGTTAAGTTAATGCTGATGCTAGCAGTCACCCGCTAATTGATAATGTGTTTGGTGGGTTGAACTTATTTTGAACAAAAAGAATGTAATATTGATGACCTACAATTCAGAGAACATTCAGAAGCCGATCTGGATTAATAATGAACTTTATATCGAACAAAAAGAGAACGCCTGGTATACTCACCGAGATATGTGGCGTGCTTATTGCGTAACGTTAAGCTGCTGATAAATAACGCGATGTTTGTGCGAACGAGAATTGGGTCACGCTTCTTGAATGCGATGAACAAAATCGTATGATATAGTACGATTTAAACAATTCGTATGATTTAGCACGAATTCGCTGATACACTGGGATGTGTTTATGCGATGAACAAATCGTACGATTTCGCACGAGCCAGCTCCAATACAATTCAGAGAACATTTAGAAGCCGATATGGATTAATAAAGCACATATAATGAACTTTTTATCGAAACACCGTCTGGTATACTCACCGAGATGTGGCGTGCGGCCTGCGTAAACTGCTGATAAATAACGCGATATTGTGCGAACGAGAATTGGGTCACGCTTCTTGAATGCGATGAACAAAATCGTATGATATAGTACGATTTAAACAATTCGTATGATTTAGCACGAATTCGCTGATACACTGGGATGTGTTAATGCGATGAATATCGTACGATTTCGCACGAGCCAGCTCCAATACAATTCAGAGAACATTTAGAAGTCGATATGGATTAATAAAGCACAATTAATCCATTGTGTACGATTTCGTACGATTTTGTTCATCGCATTTAATACACCCCTGTGTAACAGCGAATTCGTGCTAAATCGCACGAATGTATTAAATCGTACTATATCAAACGATTTTTATCATCGCATTCAAGAAGCGTGACCCAATTCTCGTTCTCACAACATCGCGTTATTTATCAACAGTTTACGCACGCGGCACGCCACATGTCGGTGAGTAGGCTATACCAGACGGTGTTTCGATATAAAGTTCATTATATGTGCTTTATTAATCCATATCGCTTCTTGAATGCGATGATAAAAATCGTTTGATATAGTACGATTTAATACATTCGTGCGATTTAGCACGAATTCGCTGTTACACAGGGGTGTATTAAATGCGATGAACAAAATCGTACGATTTCGTACGAGCCAGCTCGTATGGTTTCGTACGATTTAGCCACTTGGTTAAATCGTGCGAATTAGTACGAATTCGCCGTGAGATAGGGTTGGAGAATCAGATGACGCTCTGATTGGTTTATTTCACGTTACGCCCAAACCACACCTATGAGTAATGAAGCTACTTCAGACCAACCCATTTTAGATTTGCGCCGAGATCCGCCCACAAATTTACTTGCATTTCGCGCTTGATACTTGCGTTTCAGATCGTTAAAATAGGGCCCACAGAGTTTCCAGTCTTTGGCTGCTTCCTCCTGTGCCTCTAATAGGCTGATATGAGCGGTCCCACAATGCTTTAGCTACTTTGTAGCCCTGGTAGTGTCTGGCTCCTTGTTTTGAGGAAATAATATTTTCATCTAGCAGTATTTGGTGACCACACATGAAAATGCAATATAGATAGTGTAAATGATATAACAAATCTGTTATTTGTTCTCGATCAAATAGTTTTGACTGAGGTCAAGGTTAAGTTTTTAAATAAATAATATTTTATATAAACAATATTGGCGTACCTGATTTTGAGAAATGGTATGTGTGTGTTAGACCGCTTAACATTGTGATTGCTATCAGGATATGAGGAGACTTTCAACCAGCATAATAATAAAAAATGGTAGACAATCACATATTGCACTTCAGCATTTTCCACTTTTATCTTTATATGGAAAAAATTCTGTATTCTTCAGGAGGGGCAGGTCCTCTATCCACCTTATTTTATTTATTTTTTAATGCCAAGGTATCAAAAATACAAGTACATAGCAAAAATGTAAAAGTTACATAAAATTAAATGATAATAAAATCCATAATTGATACATATATACATGGGCCTACATACAGGTTTCATATAGCCTATATATACATATACAAACAGAAGAAAAACAGAACAGAAAACTTTAATGAAATAAATTAAAAAGTTGAAACAATGTCATTGTCTTAAGAGCTTTAAGATTCTTTGATGATGAAATATGTTGGCTGTACTGTTGGACCTCTATCTTAAAAACAATGAATAAAGGATTTTGAAGAGAGAATTTACAACGGTGAATGTGAAATTTTGCAAGGAGCAATAATAGATTAATAATAAAGTATTCATTCATTTTAGCTTTTTGTATATTAAAGAAGCAAAACATTACATCCTTGAAAAACAAAGAGAAAGCCGGAAGCACATTGCAATTAATACAATTAAAAAATTCATCTCAAAATAACTTTGTGTGAGGACAATCCCAGAAGATATGAGGAACAGTTTCATCAGGGGCACCACAGAAAGAACAACTTCTATATCTGACTTAAACCTTTTCAAAAAAAGCTTTTACAGGGTAAAATTTGTGTAATAATTTGAATGAAATTTCTTTAACCTTGTTAGTTATTAAGTATTTCAAAGTCAGAGTCCATACTTTTTTCCAATCAATATGGTCAACCAAATTCATCCAATATGATGCCCCATATGGAATTGTTACAAGCTCCTTTTGAAAGAGAGATCTAATTCTATAATTACGTGATGAAGGATGTGACAAAAAGCACAGTTTTCCTACTGGGAGTTCAAATGGGTCTAAAGAAGTAGGTAAAGTGTTAGATCATCTAACAGACTCTCTTAGAAGCATAACAACTCCTTTAGGAGCAGCATCCATTACAATGGAAAATTCCTTGGGAGTTACTGGGAAATTGAATTTACGTAAAAATTCTTCATAATTTAAAGTGAATTTAATAACTGAGAAACAGTCAAAATTTGTTTCTCAAACCAATTACTAAAAAACAAAGACTTACTCTTATATACAATATCCCAGTTGTTCATAATAAAGTGCCGGTGAGGGGAAAAGTTATGCTTAAAGACCATGCAAGTAATGCTTGCTTATGGAACTTAGATAAGTAAGGGATTCTAGCAATATTATAATTGCAGATCAATAGGAAAGGGAGACCACCTCATTTGGAAAAGAAGTAATTAGGGATAAAATTCCAAATTGAATTTGGATTACACAAAAACTGCCTAATCCAATTAATTTTGAAAGTGTTGTTCAGAGATGAGAAATCAAGAAAATTCAACCCACCATCCTCATATGTATTCATTATTACAGACTTCTTAACATAGTGTATTTTGTTTTTCCAAATTAAATTGAAGAGGGTTTTATGGACTGTCCTACACATTATGTTGTCCACATCCAAAGAGAGTGCAGCATATGTTAACCTGGAGATACCCTCAGCCCAGGGGCGTAGAAATGACTTTGACATTGGGGGGGGGGGGGGGACATATTGGCCACTATGAATCAACATCCATCCCACCACCATAATAGTAACATACAGTATGGTGACGTGGTACAATATGTATGGAATCACAAACAGCAAATAAATAAAATCATCCAATCTGTTTATTATTAGACAAATATTGGAATTGCGAAACATAAAAGTGTACAAGCCCCCATGTAATTGCGGGCAGAAAGGAGAGTGGCACTTTACAAGGCAAATATTTGATTTGTAACCCCAAAAAAATACAAAAATACGACATAGTCACATACGGCTTTGGAAACAGGCAGGGTCTCTAAGGTAGGTATTGTCACATTCACCGTCTGTCATCGTCCTGTCTGCACTACACTACCCAGTATCCTCTGTCATAATCACCTTCACCTGTACATCGTCATGATCATCACCATCACCTGTGTTCCATCATCATCATCTCCTGCATCTGTATTGTCATTATCTCTGTGTATTTAGTTCCCTCTGTTTCTCTGTTTCATGGCTGGTTATTGTTTGAGCACACGCTCACTGTTTCGTGTCTTTCTTTATTAATAAACCTTTGCTATTTTGTATCTTTGCCTGACCTTCGTCTTCTTCGATCCGTGGATGTGACAGAATAACCAGCCACAAATATGGAGGAACCTGGCTCAGGGTTGGAGGGTCCAAGTTTTTTTTTTTTTTTTTTTTTGACAAAAACTACGATAAAACCTGTTGGAAAGCGTCTTTTGCAGCGATTTTTGTGTGAGCATATCAGTGAACCCCCCTGACCACTCGGTGAGTTTCACATCTTTGTAAACGAAAGTTTAATGCGTTTTTTGGAAGGATTGTTCCAGTGCCCATATGCAGCCATTATTTAGGTGGGGGGGGGAGAAGTGAAAGAAACCTAAAATTCTCGGGACAGGAGCATGTGTCCAAATTTTAATCTTAACCATTCGATTTCATCAGAAACGATCTGTAAACAGGGCTTTAAGTGTAAAATACCGAACTTGTCCTTTAAACAAAAAAACAAATTTTCAAACCACATTCAGAAAACCTCTGACTCTTCTGCAAAATCAAACAATTGCCTCAAAACCATAAATTAAACAATGCTCTCAATCATACACACAGTGAGTCAATATTATAAACACTACTGATCATTCGTTAGACACTACAGTACATCAAAAAATTAAGAACACAGAATCCAAAGCACGTAGTTACCGAAAAAAAGTGTATCGTAACTAAGTAAACAAATTTTGCAATTACATATCAAAAGTATAGTAATTACAACTTACAGTAGTAAGGTGAATAACTTGTATACTGTATGCACTGAAAGTATAGTATTGTACTGAATATTGTATAGTATTGAATGTGTGTATATTTAGCACTTGCATACTGTGAAAATATAGTGACCCAACTGCAAAAGACAAAAAGGTTACAGTAAAAAAACTCTAAATGAAAAGCATTATAGTCACTCAGAAGAGATGTGCAACTGCAGAATCAAGGTCAGTGAGGGAGATTTATTCTGCTTCAGCATCATGTCTTCATGTTGGGTTCAGACTGAGGACTTTATTCACATCACAGACAATGTCATCTCAGCAGGCAAAGGGAAAACCCCTAAAGCAGATCCAGCCTTGACAACATTCTCCACACTTGCTCTTTCTCATATTCCTCCTTGTTCACCATCTCTTACACACATACTCTTCCTCCTCTCCCTCTTATATTGTTTCCATTCATTGTTGGTATCAACATTCAGTGCAACATTTTGAGTCAATTTTGGCACTCTGAACTGACTTGTATTATGTACAGTTCGACAAATTAGATTAGGCTATTGAGAATTTGGGAGGTTTAGTGTTTTAGCAATTCGAAAAAGTGTATTTTACAACGTTTGTAAAATATTACTGTATTTTTGTATTCCGAGTTCAGAGTCTTGCAATATAATCAAAACCTAACACAAGCATGATGTAAATATAGAAAAGGGGGGAAAGAAAAAAAATGTTCAGATATAAATGTGCCTCAATACAGTTTGTTGTCCATGATGAAGAGTGTACATCTGTGTAGGTTTTACTGCCCTTCCTCCCCCATGGGGTCTCCTAGCACCCCTGGAAGAGCAAAAAAATGCACATTCTGCAAAGTCTGCAAATGCAACGTCTGATAAGCGTATCAAAGTTAAAATTGGTAGGACAATTATTTAGGTTATGTTTAATACATAATGTTGGACAGAGATGTCTGGCATTCATGGAAAGGTGTTATAAAAACATTTTAAATAGTGCCCACAGTAAAATACCAAATTTCAGTCTGGTTCTCAAATATGTCAAAGAGGTTTGTATAATGAACATATCTGGATGTCCCTTTGTTCATTAAAGATTGTATTTATTTAATTATATTACTAGACGTTTTTAAACTACATTACCCATAAGCCTCTATTACTGTGTCGATGGGACGGGCGCTGCAAATTGTAGTTCATTGAAGTGTGTAGTTACACTATAGGGTTAGGGTTAGGATCTCGGTAAATGTGTAATTTCTTTCAATATAGCAATACCTCATTGTTAACTGACAGTATTACTGATGTCATAACGACAGCAAAACATAGTTTGCGATATGGAGCGCTTTTTATTCTGACCTAAACGTTAGTCCAACCACAGCTTGTCCTGCTGGCGCCATGGAAACGTCAAAGCCACGTCACACTTGTCCATATACGGTATTTACAGGCTCTTCCGACTTTTGATGTACGCAAATCCAGGATATTTATTTATTTTGTTGTTGTTGTTGTTATTTTTCACTGAAAGAAATACAACAACGCTTAATTTCCCTGATCATGTATGTATAAGTTCTGCAATAAAAAAAAAACAAAAAAAACAGGCTCTTCCGACTGAAGATAGGATGTAACCCTACATGGATATAATTACAAAAAGTAGCCTATACTCTTTATAGTTATTCTAGCATGCAGTATTTTGTTTTAAAAAGATGTAAGTTAATCTCTTAATCAAATAAAATGCGTCTGTAACATTTAAAGATGATTGCACACACTTTGTACTAATTTCCCAAAATGTATTGATATGCCAAACTATTTAAAGACTTAAATTTTTTTTTTTTACTTTTTTTTTAAACAAACAAACCAACCAGGAGCCATCAGAAAATACATTATTTTCTTCCCTTTGAAGAACACATTGCCCCCCAAAATAAAAAATAATATATATATTTACATGATTCATTTTAAATGATTCTGCTGTGAATAAATGCAAGGCAAATATAAATAGTTAATGACAATTCTAATTATAAATGTTAAAGGAATTAATATATAATATTGTAATTGAACATTTCAAACAGGACTACAACATTTAAGTGACATTTTAATAGCTTTAGTAGTATTCTGTAGTATTTATTCATGGCTGGCATACCAGACCAATAGTTCAAGTAGACTTACTTATACTAAAACAAAAATATGTAAAAATAATGCCTTTTGGAAAGCCATTATGACAAACAGCACTAACTCTTACGATCTCTCACACTTCCTGGCTGTTGTGCAGTTCTACCAGAAAGACTCGGGAGGCAAAATAACATAACAAGTATGCATTTATTAACAGCCCAGCAAGCAAGTATTGAGATATAAAGTTCTTTGGCATTGGCCCCGTGCGTAGCTCGCAATCCGAGCGGAACGGAATCTGCATTTCCTGCCTGAAGACGAAGGCAGGGGCGCAGCCGAACCCCTGTGAGGTATGGGGAGGGACCATCCTGGTGGTGGTGGGGAGGATGAAGGGGAATGTAGGCGTCAGCATCTGCGAACTCAGACACGTGTAAGTACAGATTTTTTTTACTACAAGTTTTAGAACACGATTGGATAGATGAGAAGGTAATAAGTGACGTAACAATTGAGTCTTCCTGGCAGAACTTGCGCTAAAGCTTTCATTTCATGAAAAATGCAAAAGTTTTTTTTTTTTTTTTTTTTACACACCATTAAGAAAATAAACACAAAAAGAGACTGGGTAATGTGCAAAAAACTTTAATGAACAAAAGCAAGAAAAAAATAAATAAAAAACCTCAAAAATAAACTTCCAGGTGAGAGTCCAGGTGACTAGGTGACCACCTTAGAAACATTGCTAAGCTACATAATATGCTATCAGTTTCTGATGCAGAAAAGTTAGTTCATGCATTCATGACCTCGAGACTGGATTACTGTAATGCCTTATTAGCTGGTTGTCCTGCATCCTCAATAAACAAGCTACAGTTAGTCCAAAATGCCGCCGCTAGAGTTCTTACGAGATCAAGAAAATATGATCATATAACACAGATTTTATCATCACTGCATTGGTTACCTATAAAGCTCCGTATTAATTACAAGGTATTGCTACTGACTTATAAAGCCCTAAACGGCTTAGCTCCAGTCTATTTAACGGATCTTCTATCGCCCTATAATCCATCGCGCTCTTTAAGATCACTAAATTCAAGGCTTTTGGTCATACCTAGGATATTCAGAACCACCAAAGGAGGGAGAGCATTTTCACATTTGGCTCCAAAACTCTGGAATAGTCTTCCTGATACTGTTCGTTGCTCAGACCCGCTCTCCCAGTATAAAACTAGATTAAAGTCGCATCTCTTCAGCCAGGCATTCATATAATCCTACAGATCAAACTACAATCCGGCCTCTAGCTCATAAATGCCAGAGGAGAACTGGCCCCCGACTGAGCCTGGGTTCTCCCAAGGTTTTTTTTCTCCATTAGGTCACCTGATGGAGTTTTAGGACACCATTAGGTCACTTGATGGAGTTTTTCGGTTCCTTGCCACTGTTGCCTTTGGCTTGCTCAGTTGGGGATATTTTGGGGATATTTAATCTAATTTTATCAATCATTAAATTCCTCTTGAAACAAACTTTGTTGAATTATTTTAATTTAATACTGTGAAGCTGCTTTGATACAATCTGTATTGTGAAAAGCGCTATACAAATAAACTTGACTTGACTTGACTAGGCTGTCATGCTGAAAGCTGGTTGGGATCTGGGGACTTAGGCATAACATGTAGGAATTCACTGGCAGGCTCCCATGTGTCATGCCAGGTTTTGCCACTGTAAAATATCATAAGTGCACAAAATTTCATTAGAACAAAGAGGGAAAAAAAATAAAATTCACTGTTGGGTTAAATTTAGAGGGTTCCTTGAAATGTATTGATGCTTGTTAAAGTAGCATTAACTCTGGTTAAGCCCAGTGGTGGAATGTAACTGAGTACATGTACTCAATTTACTTAATAACAAATTTGAGGTACTGGACTTAATTGGTGTATTTTCATTTAGCACTTTTTTATACAACATTGCATCTCACAGGAAAATATGGTACTTTTTCCTAAACTACAATTGTCTGGCAGCTCTAGTTACACAATTTTCCATACAGTTTCTGTACATTGAAAGCCATGTATTTCCAAATTTACTGATTTCAAAATGTTTCTGATAAACTGAGGGATTAAGTTGTCATTAGTGGGAGGAGGAAAATGTTATGTCATCTACAACAGTTTAGAACACAGATCTTATGTTTGATGTTCTTATGTTCCTTTGAAAATAACATTTCCAGCACATACAACAGGATTCTCCATCTTAGAAAAACTAACTTATGACACATAAGAGTTTCAGATGCTGAAAAATTAATTTATGTGTGCATGAATCACTGCTACTTTTGTAATGCATTACCGAGTGGATGTCCTGCAGGCTCGATAAATAAGCTAGTTCAGAGCTAGAGCTAGCCGCTAGAGTACTTACTAGAAACAGAAAACATGATCACATCAGGACCATTTTATTGTCCATACATTGGCTGTCTGTCAGCTAATTTTAGAGTTCTATTAATTACTCAGAAAGCACTGAATGGTCCAGCTCCTCATTACCTATAATCCATTGTGTTAATCACAAAATTCCAGGATATTACAAATAGAATATTCTAAATGAAGACAAGGAGGTAGATCATTCTCCCATTTGTCTTTAAAATGATGGAATAGTCTTCTGAGCATTCCAAATTAGGACACACTCTCTCAGTCCAGACTAAAGACAGTCCAGATATTTGTCTTTAGTCTGGACTGAGAGAGTGTGTCTGAATTTGGAATGCTCGGAAGACTATTCCATAATTTTTCATCATCGGAATGCATGTCCTAAAGGTTACAAGGGCCTACCTGATGGATCTAGCTCTTCCAAATGCCTCTACCTCATTGCTATTTGCTTCTGAGTACTGACAATCGACCTCACTCCAGTTTCTCTAAAGACTACCTCAGAGGATGATTTACTGACGGGATCAACTACAGGACCAGGGAGTTTTCTCTTGCCACAGACAACACTGACATGAACTTCCATGCTGCTTGCAAGAAACCAGTTGAACTTTGCCTACA